>NW_028270149.1:47798018-48128242 GCF_037043375.1 Chiloscyllium plagiosum
GTACAGAAGTTCCACTGGTAGAGAGCACACCTTGGTAGGAGGCTGCTATGGCCGTACAGACAGAGCTGGAACAGTATAATTGGCCAAGGGGTAGAGAAGACCCCACTGGTTAGGAACACTTTACTGTTAGTGGTATCCGGGGAGTACACAATCTGCTAAATGGCAGATCAAAGTTTTAAGGGGGATACTGCAGATTCCCTTATGGAGAAATACAATGCAGATATACAAGGGTTGATAGAGCAAATGAAGAAAAGTGGTTGGGATCCATCCAAAGCATTAGTACAACAGATACAGTGGGTAGATAAACAGAAACGCAATAAAACTAAAAAGGTAGGGTAATGTTAGTGTCCCAATTAGCAGGCCTAATTGAACAAGTGAGTGTGTCCACGAGTAGATGGAGAAAGGACCAGGAACAAGTTGAAGAGCTGGAGGATGGAATACAAGAATTGGAGCAGGAGCTGAGCAGGGTGAACAAAAATTCAGATGTGGCTTTGCTTCCTCTCTACGAGACCATCCAACAGGGACCAACTGCTCCCTCTATTGGGTGAACCATGCAAGAGGAGAAAGTGAGGACTGCAGATGCTGGAGATCAGAGCTGAAAATGTGTTGCTGGAAAAGCGCAGCAGGTCAGGCAGCATCCAAAGAGCAGGAGAATCGACGTTTCGGGCAAAAGCCCTTCATCAGGAATAAAGGCAGACAGCCTGAAGCGTGGAGAGACAAGCCAGAGGAGGGCGGGGGTGGGGAGAAAGCAGCACAGAGCACAATAGGTGAGTGGGGAAGGGGATGAAGGCGATAGGTCAGGGAGGAGAGGGCGGAGTGGACAGACGGAAAAGGAGACAGGCAGGCAGGACAAGTCCGGACAAGCCACTGGCACAGTGCCGGAAGCCCGGAACTAGGGCGAGGTGGGGGAAGGGGAAACGAGGAAACCGCTGAAGTCCACACCGCGCCCCGGGATTGAAGCATTCCGAGGCGGAAGATGAGGTGCTCCCCCTCCAGGCGTCCGGCGGCGAGAGAGCGGCGGCGAAGGAGGCCCAGGACCTCCACGTCCTCAGCAGAGTGGGAGGAGGAGCCGAAACCCTGGGCCATGGGGCGGCGCGGCCGATCGGCGCAGGTGTCCCAGAGATGCCCCCCAATCGCTCCGCTAGAGGCGCCCCCCCCCCACCCCTTTCCGCCTTCCGCGGGGACCGTTCCCTCCATGGCTGCCTGGTCGGGTCCGCATGGCTGGAAGGGACACTTTGCTAGAGAATGTAGGGCCCCATGAGCAGGGTATAGAGCAGGGAACAATGTAAAATAATTCAGCCATTGCAACAGAATAGGATACATGGAAGCAGTGTGCTGGGAAAGGCATGGGGCACCCCCAATCACCACCCGGAACACCGCGGAACCATGGGAATCCCGAAGTCAGCAGATCTGACAACCAGCTGCCTCCATTCATGAGGGTAAGGGAGAGGAGAGAATTTACGTACCCGCAGTAGTAGGAGGGAGGAAATGAGAGATGCTCGTGGACACAGGAGCCACTGTATCCATCACAAACCCACCCTTACACCACACAAACAAAATGATTCACTTAACTGGGGTAGAAGGGGATAAAACACCAGCTTACCTAAGCAAAACTACCCACGTAGAAATAAATAACAAATATATTCCCATGAGATTCTATGTATGCAATAATAATGAGGGCACCATAATGGGCAATGATCACATGAGAGAATATAATGTTCTAATCAATTGTGCAAAAGGGAAATTGATTTGGCCCAGACAGGATGGTTGAAAGACCGAGATTGGGAAACTTACAAGTCACCTTGAAACTATTAAAGTGGCTATCGTCACCAGTAGGGACTGGAAACTTGAAAAGGGGGGATTCGGAGCCATCTGTGCCTCCATTCCCGGAGCCTGGGCAGAAACAAAGTTAGATACAGGTCTAGTTAACATAGACCTGATAAGGGTTCCCGGACATGAGCATAAGCCTCACTGCCAATACCCAATAAAACTCGAAGCAGAGAAAGCTGTTGGTGGAGATAGTGAAAGGACTAGTGAGACAGGGAATCCTGAGAGAAACCACAAGTAAAGCTAATTCCTCAACGTGACCAGTAATAAAGCCTGATGGGAGCTACCGGCTCACCATTGATTATACAGGACTAAATAAGGTCACCCCCAAATTGCACCCCATTGTAGCAGACCCCTCCACCATTTTAAACAGCTTGGCCCCCGAACACAAGATTTTTTACTGTTTTAGACATATTCAATGGGTTCTGGTCTATCCCGTTACACTCTGAGTCCCAGAATAAATTTGCTTTTACAGTAAGGGGCAGACAGTACACATGGACTTGCCTGCCACAAGGGTTCCACAAAAACCCCACTATTTTTCACAGGGTGATGTGCGACATTCTGAAGAGAATAGATTTACCAGAGGGTAGCACTGCCCTCCATTATGTTGATGATATCCTAATTGCCCCAGAGTCCAGGTTAAGACACCAGGAAGTATTACAGGAATTGGCAACTGCAGGGCGAAAAGTCAGTCCCACAAAGGCACAGATTGGCAAAAGACAAGTCTTCTCTCTGGGAAACCTTATATTCCAGGCACTCAAAGAAATGCCCAATGACTGCTAGGAGGCAATCCAACAGATGCCATAGCCTGCCCCTGTCAGGGGAGTCAGAAAGGCCTTGGGGCTATTCAGCTACAGTCGTCGCTTTATACCCGAGTTTGCAAAATTGGCTGAACTCATCTAGAGCTTAATTAAATGAGGCAAGCCCGCCTTGGAACCTGTAACGTGGGGGGCAGAACTGGAAGAGGCATACAGTCAGCTTAAAACTCGACTCATATCGACTCCTGGGCTCGGGCTGCCAGATCTCAGCAAAGATTTTCACATCCACTGTAATAATGAGGGAGGGTTTTACTCCGTGGTGGTCACCCAAGACCAAAGTGGGGATATAGATGGGGATGAAGATAGGAGTAGGCTAAAGGATACCACTAGGCACACCTGAGAAGACCGTCTTCATGGATGGGTCATGAAAATATGTAGCATGGTCGCCCCAAACAGGACGGGCTGTGGTAAATGATAAGTTAAAAACAGTTATGTCTGGAAGGATTGATGGAGGTCGTCCACACAGGTAGCAGAACTAGTAGCACTCACCAAAGCACTGGAGCTAGCAAAAGGAAAAATTGTGAATATAATGCAGACAATCAATATGCCTTCAGTGTAGTCCATGACTACATGGTGGCATGGGGTAGAAGAGGGTTCACTACTGCAGCGGGATCCCCTATCAGACACCAATTAAGATTTCAGGCACCATTGCGTGCCAGTGAACAGTCAAATGAGGCTGCAGTAATAAAAATAAAAGCCCATCAAAAGGAGCCAGCAAGAAAGCCCAGGTTGGCTAAAATTCAAAGGAAACCACACAGCAGACCAAGCAGCTCAGAAAGCCCTCGAACAAGAAGCCATTGACGAGGCTGCAATAGCAAAAGACGCTATCCAAATTCAGCAGCTACAGGAGGACACCCCACAGGAAGAGAGAGAGAAATGGGAACTGAAGAGAACATTGAAAGGGGAGGATGGTGTCTGGGGGTGAGCAGACAAGGTGGTAGCACCAGCGTGTATGCAGAACACATTGCTTGAACTGCACCTTGGGCTCTCCCATACAGGTAGAGAGGCCATGATAGCAAGCCTAGGGAGACAGTGATGGTGGAAGGGGATGGGAAAACATGTGGCCAAGTACTGCCACAGATGCATGGTTTGTGCACAACATAACCCAGGGACACCCATAAAAGTTAGGATGGGACACCAGCCCAGACCAAGGGAACCCTGGGAACAACTTCAGATAAATTTTACAGGCCACTACACCCTTCCGTGGGAAAACATACTGCCTGGTCATCATAGACCAATTCACCTGGTGGGTAGAAGCATTCCCAACCTAAAGCTGCTCTTTGACCACTGTGGCCAGAATATTAGTGGAGGAAGTAATCCCAAGGTGGGGGGGTACCTCTCCAGATCGATTCCGACTAAGGGACGTATTTTACAGTCAAGGTCATGAAGACTGTCTGCCAATTACTTGGCATTAGACAAAAAATTTCACATTTCCTATCACCCCCAGAGCTCAGGGATGGTAGAGAAAATGAATAGAAATTTAAAAATACTTTAGCTGATGCTATGCAAACCTCAGGCAGAACAGGGCTAAAGTGCTGTCAGCCATATTGATGAAATTAAGAGCCATCACAAATCAGGCAACTGGGCTAAAACCATGTGAATTAATGACTGGGTGAGCAATGCAGTTGCCGGAGACAATAATCACAGGTGGCGCTGATGTAGGGCCACGAAAAGACACATTTCGGCACTATGTGATAGAATTAAGCGCCCAATTGAAAGAGATGTGGAAATCTGTAATTGATAAACAGGACAAAAAGGACAAGGCCGAGGAATTCGAAATCTTCCCTGAGGTCCCAGCAGCAGGAAGCCGTGTCCTGGTGCGAGCCCTGCCTGACAAACCCATTTATTATCGTGTTGTATGGAATAGGCCATACAACAATGGCCATACAACAATAGACCCCTGTGCCTGCATAGATACTAAAGGAAAAAGCACATGGAAGCACTGGACCCAACTAAAACTGTTTAAAGACTCCTATGACCAAACTAATGTAATTGACCATTCCCCAGGTGCAGATAGGAATGGCAGACAAGACGGTCATCCCGGGGGAGAAAGGAAAACACAACAGAACAAACCACACAGAAGCATGACTGCACTTCCTAGTGAAAACAAAGACTCTGACAGATAACTTTATTTAACTGCAAAATGTATATACCTGTAATGTATTTTACTGTGTTTAAGTGTTGCGACTGTCGAGATTTGAGGATAACCTCTTCTATAAAATCCACCTAAGTTTGCATGAGAACTGAACTGTCTGCTACCCACTGATACGATCAGTAGAATCCCTATTTGTGGTCATCCCGGTATGTACCCCTATAGTAGGCACCTCGGGAGTGCCGTGTAAGGGCAGATAGGAAGATACCAACGGGCAGTCCAGGGTAGAAGTGTGCAGCTGGGCAGGACCACTGGCCCATGGGACCAGGTCCCCCAAGCCTTGGGAAGGGAAAACCTCTTAAAACCTGGTAATTACCCACTCTGTTTCACAGGGGAGGGATGGGGATGATTTATGCCCTGGTTCCCAAAAATGACTCATGCGTCCAGACACAATGCACTTATCAGCACTGTACAGTCACCAGGGGACAGTTTACCTGCACCTGCAGCGAGCAGGCATGCTTGAATGTGACCATGGGCAGATAATTCATATGTGATCAGTGCAATGGCACCCATGTCAGCTCTGCCACCTCGACATAACCGTTTGATACTTACCAGCTGGGAGGAACACCCGGGGATTGGGTGACGTAGGTAGACAGACAAATGGAAGGACAGGACATTGTATGTTATCGAGCAGCAAAGGGATTTGTTTTTCTATTTAAGGGGACTTATGTGACAGACACCTCACTCAGACCACCCAAACCAAAAAGACAGTAGGGACAACTGCATCCCTTACTGTACCATGCCCCAGCAGGGGACATGTTCAGAGAAGATAGTGACCCGCTTCATCAGTCAGGAGTTCTGTGCCGACAGGCAGATCCCCACCACTTTGGGGTCATCATTGGTTTTGGATTCTTGGGATCTCTACCTGTGGGGTTGGAGGGGGGGGGGGGAGGGGGGGAGGTGTGGCGCAGCAGGGGTCGTCAGCGCTAAAAACCAAAATTACCTTGTTTGTGGCCTGACTATCTTAGGCAATAATACCTCAAAAGCTCTGGAAGCAATTAATACAGAGCTGGCTGAACTCAGACTCTACACACAGCAGATACAGCAGATACATGATGAATTATCAATTAGCACAGCAAGGGGGAGTTTGTACAATTATTGGTGACAATTGTATCAAACGTGTTATTGATTACTCTCATAACATTACAGAAGCCATCAAGAATATCCGAAACCAGCTAGATAATTTTTGACAGGGAGCCACAATTACAGACAGCTGGCTAAATTGGTTGCTAGGTAAATCTTGGGGACCCTATTTGGCACACGGGATAGTTCTCCTCATTGCACTCATGCTGGTATTCTGTGTGGGCCTTGGGTGTTTAAAGCTCTGTTGTAAGGCGCTACTGACGCAAACTGTGCCAGCAGCGAGTGTCAGCATGAAACAGCCCCCAACGAAATTGGGACTCAATGATACCCCTTTGGAGGAGGACCTCCGAAAGATGACCTACATCTACATGGAAATTGGGTGGTCTGCGGGAGATCTCTGAAGTCGTCTCCTTGACCACAAAGAGGGGAGTGAAATGGGAGATGGCACAAGGCAGGTGACAGTAGGCTAACGGACACACAATATGGAGAGAGACAGCTGATAATGCGTCTGGCCACCAGAATGCAGTCACAACCTAGTTATTAGTTTAAGGCGGGTGGGGGAGAGAATACACGAGTAGCGTATACTGCCCGCCAAAGTGTCTGGGTCCAGCCAACAGCTTTGATAGAAATGCTAACCGTTTGATATAGACTCGATACAAAGTGCTAATAGCCAGAGTTCCCGGTGGAGAGAAGACTCGCAGCTGACCACTGTGATATTGGTGCCTCTCTGGCTCTCTCTCTCTCTCTCTCTCTCCCCAGAGCTCCAGTATTTCCTTGTACAATAAACTCTGTCGTTGAACCCCGACTCTGACTCTGAGGCTGGTGATTTTCCCCACAACAGAGACAAGCCATCCTCCCCATTAAGCCATGCTGACTATCCCTAATATGTCCACTCATCTTAAAATGCGAGTAAGTCCTGTCCTATGAATCTTCTCCAATAATTTCTCTGCCACTGATGTTGGACTCACAAGCCTATAACTTCCAGGATTATCCCTATTGCTCTTCTTAAACAAAGGAACAACACTGGCAATTCTCCTGTCTTCGGGGACATTGACAAAGATCTCTGCCAAACCTCCAGCCATCTCTTCCCTTGTTTCCTTCAGTATCCTGGGATAGATCACATCCTGGAGACCTATCTGTCTTAACATATTTCAAGACACAACAACATCTCCTTCTTAATGTCAACATGCCCCAGTATATCAATATACCTCTCTCTAATCTTATCATCATCCCTGATCCTGTCCTTGATGAATACCGATGTGAAGTACTCATTAAGGACCTCACCCACTTCCTCTGGCTCTATGAATAAATTCCTTCTTTTGTCCTTGAGTCATCCTACCCTTTCCCTAGCTACGCTTTTGCTCCTAATATTTTTAATCCTACTTGCCGAGACATTTCATGCCCTTTTTAGCCCTCCTAATTCCTTGTTTAAGTTCATTTCTGCTTTTTTAATACTCCTCAAGGGCCTTAGTTGAGAAGAAGATAGAGGAGCACTTCATCTGATAGAAAGGATGCTGTCTCCTGTTACACGTCAAATAGCTTTAAGTCTAATTAGTCAGTATATCATATCTAAACTGCATCTAAATAAATTTCATAAATTATCTGAAAATTCTTTATGGATAGTCAACAATAGTTCAAGTCCCAAAATCATGTAAACTAACTTTACTTGTTTTGTTATCATGTAAAGAGGGGATCACGCAAGTAGCATTATAGATCAGCCAATTTTCTCCAACATATTAAATGGAGCACCTCTCCTCACATGGTCAAATGCTATTTGAGATCCATGAAGACAATATCTAATGGTCTCCTATGCTCATTGTATATCTCTTGTTCAACTGAAAAAATCATGTCAATTTTAGATCTTCCAATTCTGAAATCACAATGAAGTATTGGTAGATTTTGCACTCTGATAAGAGTAACATTAGTGTGCCATGATAATGGTTACAATCACTGTGGTCAGCATTGATCTTGCACAGGGTCACAATCTTTGACTGATACATACATACCCTTGGGCAAATACCCCTCCCACCAGCAGTGAAAGACATGTTTGTGCAGATACAGAAGAAGCGCCAGTTTGCTAAGTTTGGTGAGTTTAGCCAGTATAACATCAGCATTGGAATTCTATCCATGACAAATAAGGCAATAGTAGGTTGACTTCCTATCATGTCTTGAATTTTCTCAGTGAATGGGTCCACTCTAGCTAACATACAACTCAAGGCAGTGTTCCACTCAGGTCTCCAAATGTTTATTGAAATCAGTGATGACCTCCCCTGCCTTTGCTCACAAACACATTCTCTGTTTTGAAGGACATCTCAATATGTTAGCCAACTTGGAACTAATACTTATTGGTATGTTCCCTAGTTGTGTTTTGGACTTTATTTTGAGAGGTCTTAGTGGATTTGGAGTGTTCTCATTTATAATTACTGAGAATTAATTGTTTGGTCTCAACAACAGTTTTCATCACCAATGGGATATGATGATGCTTCTTACCAACTAGGCTAGCATCTAATACTGTTGTTTATGCCAATTGAGTTTAGATCATCACACTCACAACTGCTATCTTTCATGCTGTGTTAATGCTGCACAATGAAACTTGAGAAGGCTCAAGTAGTCAGCATGTTTTTCCTCTTGCTTCCTAAGTGTTAAGAATATGTAATTGTAGGTACTGCCATAAGGTATGTTCTACCTCACTTTGGCATGCTGTGTAGAACACAAAGTAATATCTGTCCAATTGAGCTATGCTACTGCTGGTTTTTAATCTGGCTTTGAATAAAAAAAAAACCTTCAAGGGTTGCATCCTCATCCTGATGCATACCAAGTAGGATCTGTACACAATCAGTGCTGTGGTAGCTACAACTGTTGAGAATACTGTTCAGTGAGCCACATCTAGTGAAGATCATATCCAGCTCATGATATTGTTCAGATCTTGGATATTATTAGGACACCTTGTGGCATTGTTTGTTTTGAAAGAAGGTGTTAATTACACAAAGCTTGTGGTAGCAGCAAAGCTCAAATAGTCTCTGCTCATTCTCATTTATCTTTTCCAGTCTTAATACCCATGACAGGAGGATCAATCCTCATAGTCTGTAACTTTCCTTCTAATGAAATCCCTTACTGGATAGAGATGTTCTGAGTTATTTGATAGCAGTGTCAGGCTCCTCTTAGAACTGTCCTTTCAATGTCATAATGGAGCACAGCATTGGAATATGGGCACTCATGAGGTTCTCGGGCCCTGTTTAAGTTGAGAGGCAGATTGTCAAAATGTTTCTGTACTCATTTGTGTTAGGATCTATACAAAGAATATTGAGTTCCTTACAGTGAAGCCTACATATTGCTCAGATTTCCACTGAACTCTCCACTTTGCCAAATTAACATGGAAGGTGGAATTTTATGAGGGTATGGGCAATGTTGGCCATGGTGAGATTTGTGGCAGAATCAGATGAGAGTTGACTTGTCTCAGCATCAGGAGCACCTCACTGCATCTTTCATCATTTTGTCAAGTGGTGAAGTCTTTTGTGGGCAGCAGTGAGTTGCCAATTAAATGACAATTATTGATGCTTAAATACCTTATTAATAGCACAACTCACCTCATTACTATTCTGGTTACTTTCTTACCAAGCTAGATGTTGAGAACCTTGACATGGAGATCTGAGCAGGGAACTGGAGTCTTCAGCCTGTTGCTGGCTGAGACTAGCCTCCATGTTGCTAAACAGCAAACAGCATGTCAGGGCAAGATCTATGGCCACCAAGCACTCCTCATCCACAGACATTGACTTCCAACATTTGCCAACATCTCACAACCATCAGGGAATATTTCTGATTTATTTGCATGTGGCTCAGGGTGCACAGATCTGCATTGTAGGATTTACTGTCAATTAATATTGAAAGGCTACTGTAAGGTAGATTAAGTTGGGTTATCAGGTTGGCATGAACAAGTTGGACCAAAGGGTCTGTTTCCATGCTGTACATCTCTATGACTCTGTGACACTTTGCATGTCGGCAGGCACCCAGCTCACGAACTGGACTGTGTTCCATCTCAGTGCTGCTCACCTGCTCTCTTAGCACCTACCAGCATGTTTGCACCTATCCATACCTTAGCTTGTCTTACCTGTTGTGTCAATTAGCACAGTCATACAATCAGGCAGTTTGCCTTTCTGGGAACAGGCCTCAGTAAAAATGGCATACATCCTGCTGTATGGTAATGTGTTGTGTCAGTCTCACACCCGTACCATTTATCAGCAGCTTACACGGCAAACACACTGCAACTGTCATTTCTTAAACCCATAGGGGAGTAGTTCTCACCAAAGTCCATTCAGGTATCCATCAGTCAGGGTAGGTCAAGGGCAATCTTAGATTCCACTCCAGGGGATTGACCATGGTCAGGTATCTAATTGGGATGTTCTTAGTCAGGAGGTCAGTGCCTTTGCCGTCCAGGGAGTGGTTCCATGGCAATCACAGCTGTCTTGTGCATGTTATTGACCAGCTGCAGGTTGTCCATCAATCCTGTTCCCACTATCCTAACATTCACAATTGTTGTGAATTGAAAAGTTGGCATCTTTTCTCTTTTATTTTACTAATTTGCCTGAACAGTGACTCTAAGTTCGAAGCTTCTGATGGATATGGTATACTTAGAATTCAGAAGGTGTTGATAAAATAACCCACAAGAGGCTGGATAGAAAAATAAAAGCATGTTGAATAGGGCATATGATTAATGATAAGTTAACAGACACAAGACAGAAAAGGTCATTCCTGTTTTGACAGACTGTGACCAGTGAAGTTCAGGAGTGAGCTCCAGTTGTTCGCTGTATGTGTGTGTGTTCCTTAAATGATGAGAAGTTCAAAGTGTAGATATACAAAAAGACATAGGTGTCCTTATCAATAGGATACTGAAAGCTAACATGCAGATGCAGCCATTTATTTGGAAGACTAATAGAATGTTAGCCTTCATTGCAAGAGGATTTGAGAACAGGAGTAGCAAAGTCTTACTTCAATTGCATAAGTTAGACCACAACTGGAGTAATGTGTGTAGGCTTTGTCTTCTTATCCCAGGAAATATATTATTACTATAGATGGAATGCAATGAAGGTTCACTAGACTTGTTCCAGGATGGCAAATATGTCCTATTAAGAGAGATGGCCAAACTGTGGCTGTAATCTCTAGTGTATTGAAGAATGAGAAGTGATCTTATTGAAACTGATAATATACTTAAAGGGACAGACAGTCAGTTGTAGGCAAGATCTGGTTGGGGAGTCTAGAATGAATGAGCACATAAAAATAAGGGGATGCCACATAAGTCTGAGATTAGGAAAATATTTTTTACTCAGAGGGCCATGAACATTTGGAATTCTCTATTACAGAAGGCTGGGTAAATTCAGTCATTGAGTCAGTCTGAGGTGGAGATTTGCAGATTTCTGATCGCTCGTTGTATCCAGGGCTTTTGAAGATGGGGTGGTAAAAGGCATTGAGGTATTTGATTAGTCATGATCTATTGTTGGTGGGGACAGGTCAAAGGGCAGAATGGCCTACTCTTGCTCCTGTGAGTGATCCCCATTTCCTTCCTTTTTGCTGTATGTAAGAAATCTGCAATGGAGCTGCAAGTGACTGTAACCACACCCATAGCATGTTTCATTCTGTGAGGGAAGTGTTTCACGTTCAAGCCTTTCAGAGTGCCACAGCATTACACGGACATCCATAAAATACAGAAGAAAGACAACAGCAAGCAGTACAGGTACTTTGATTCTTTGGCATTAACTTGCTGTATGGATTGCAAATTGTGTCCCAAAGCACCTTTGGCCACATCATGCAAGATCAGTAGCCAATCCCACTTATGTCTATGATGTACAAGAAAAGCTTTGCAACTTGGATACATTCATTCTATTTGGAAAAGTAACAAGCATTTTCCAAGTTCCTATATTATACACATACACACATGCAGATGTTGCTCACTTCATACACCTTGGACCATAAAACATTATGTAATGCTAAGGATGACTAGGCAGGACAGACATTCACTCATACATCTGATGATGGAAAGTAAACATTTATTGACAAATTTGAGAACATGTTTATGATTAAGTGTCACTCATGCCACTGGTGTGTCTTCAGAATGTTGTCTTCTTGCTTTCCCTTCCAAGGTATCTCGGTGCAGTCTCTGGTCCATAGTTGGGCAGAGGCAACTGCCCTACCATGGAGCTTGTTGGCTTTGGAGTTTTGGTCAGGTGACCCTGAAGGTATTTGAATCTAAGAAGCCAAGACAAGCTTAGCAGTGGGTGCTCTTGACCCTAATCTAGCAAACGTACCCACTGAATTATCAACAACTGAGTTGGTTGGGGTTGTGGGTGGGCAGGGATGGGGGTGGTGGTGGTGGTGGTGGTGGGGGGGGGGGGGGGGGGGCGGGTTAGTGTGCTGTGGGATGATGATGCAGGAAGCATCCTACTGCTTCCTCTCAAGCATCATCGCTTTCTCCCTCAGGAGGTGGAGAAGGAGATGCCTTGCACTGCAAGCCTCCTAGCCATTGACACTGTGTTTATTTCATTAGTACCGGGAGGAGACTAAAGAGAGAATGTATTGCGAACAATGGGCAGAAGCTTGGGTTCGTTAGTAATAATTCAATGTGGTGGTAATGGGAGAGTAATACATTGATGCATAATGCTTCTGTCATAGTTGCCCAGATCCATAGGTTTTGTTATTTCCATAGGAGTGGACCCAATTATCATCAGTCAGGACCAGGATTATCTCCTCAGAGAGGGCATGATATCAAATGTTGGGCACCCCATCACTGGCCTTGCCTCTCTTTACCCTATAATAGGCAATTTCTTCTGGAAGGAGGCAAAGGATGGGATTGAGTGAGTTGAAATTAGCTGGCAAAGCTGTTAGTGCTGGTTCAGGTGAGGGAAAGGTGAAGTTTCCTACAAGTGTAGTCTGCACAGAGGCCATGTAGGATTAATAGGATGAGAGGTTGGGGTGGGTGAGGAAAGATGTTGCATGCAATAGTGAGAGTGGAAGACCAGTAGCTTTGTGGAGAGGTGAGTGCAGTGGCAGAGATAGAATGAGTTTGAGATAGAAGATGGTAGCACTTCCTCCTGTAAAATGGGAAGATCCATTGACTTTCTTCCCTTACTGCTGGTCACTTCTCCGAACTGTGGAGATAGTGCTGATTCGTATGGCAACTTTGACCCAAACTGGCAAGGTTTCCATGTTGTGGCTTCATAAGCTGGTCCCGGGGAAAAAGCACTGCCCTCCTCTGCATTACCCTGTCCAACAGGCCCTCCAGGTCCCTGACTGTAAAGCATAGTGTCAATTTCTGCTTATGTGCCAATGCTGGGGCAAATTACCTGAAGTATGCAAGGCTCCTGGAGACTGCTAGCACTTGATTGAGTACATAACTGCCTTTTAAATACAGTGCTAGGGCTAAGAATCTCAGGATGTTGCAGCAGTTCAGGAGGTTGTTCAGGTGGAGGAGATGGCCTAGTGTGTATTATTACTGGATTGTTAATCCAGAGACCCAGGTAATATTCTAATCCCACCATGGCAGAAGGTGGAATTTGAATTCAATAAATATCTGGAATTAAGAATCTAATGACTACTATGAATTCATTGCCAACTATTGGAAAACCCCATCTGATTCACTAACATCCTTTAGGGAAGGAAACTGCCATCCTTATCTGGTCTGGCCTATATGTGACCCCAGACCCACAACAAAGTGGCTGACTCTTAACTGACTGATAGGCAATAAACAGGCCCTCATCCTGTTCAAGAATAAAGTAGTGAGTGCTTCCAAGAACAGCATGACAGGAGCCATGGAGGCATGGCACATTGTTAATGAAGCATGTTTAGCATGTCAGCATGGGAAAACTTGCTAGTCCTCACAGAGAGGCCCCCAGAAAGATAGGGAAAATTCTTGCATCATTGAGCACCTGGTTATTATGCCACGCTCAACTTATTAATGTCTCAAAGGAACATTAATCGGGTTTCAATACTTGAATCATGAGAGTTGAATTCCCATAAAAAAATTGAATTTAGGCCCTTCTTTTTATTAAAAGAGATTATACATTTGGATCCAATAATTTTAGTAGCATTACCTTATATTATTCTTGCATTTAGATGTTGTGTATATTTGCATAAGTCCCCTATCTCAACTTAGATAAAATGCTGCAATCTGAAATAGTAACTGTTCCTCTCTCCATACATACTAAGTATATCACCATTTTCTACATTATTGTATTTTCAAGATGTTTGTCAAAAAAACTATAATTGAGATCAGACTAAATAGGAACAAAGAATACCTTGCCAGCTATTCTTTTTCAGAAGAATGAGAGGCATTGGGGGCTATGACCTATTCAAGATGATTGTGGTCAGATGTGGCTTACAATGTCACCTTCAAAGAGCAATCATCACAGAATGAAAAAAAGAAGAAACCTCAACCCAGACACAGAAGAAGGTGACCATTTGCCTTTTGTGAGTCTGTGAACTTGCAGCAAACAGATATCATATTTTACCTCAGAACTGTTATTTTTTCTTTGTCATATTTCAAGAGTGATAGCAATATAAGAACATTTGAAATTAGTACAGGTGGGGCCACTGTTTCACCTGGTTCCCATTTCCCTTAATGCATCTAGTAATAGAAGTACAGGAAAAATGCATGAACACAAGATGCTTGGATATGGGAATACTTGTAATTTGGAAAGTACAACAATAAAGATTCTGAATGTACACCACCAAGTTTACTTTGAGGCAATATTGCGAAGTTGAGCATAGTAAAAACAGCATTTAAAATTAGACAGAATGTAAATTGTATGTATCTTGGCAACCTTTCTGAACCATATGAGTTTCTTTCTCATCTGCTCCCAGGCAACACTGTGGAATGATGTTTACTCTTTTTGGTCGCTACATCTAGACTGCTTTAGTGTTGTTCTTCAGAGATGTGTATTCTCTGCTTAAAAACATTATTTTCTACATCTTTTGCTGCAGAACATCTAAAACTGCTTCCTGGAAGATTGTTAATTGTCATATTAATATTACTGCAGGCATTTTCCCTTTAAAAAAAATACTTATATGCTGATGACAGTCATTTACAACTTGTCATTGCTGAAAGTTCAGTGGTATTTGCAAAACAAAGAATCTCACATAATTGTGTGAAGCCAGCTCATAGCCTTCCAAGTGCAGAGAATAGCAGACCGCCTTACTCACATGCAAATTTGACATTCTGGCTATGATTTTAAAGGAAAGTAAATTTATGCAATCCCTACCTTAGCTTCTGATATGGTTAGCTCAACCCGAGCTACATTCTCTTTCTCTCTGAACAACTGGATACGGCTCACCCGACCAAATTCTGCCAGAATAGTGGTGAGATTTGTTTTCAGGTCTATAACATGGCTGATTCCGTGTTGTGGCCCAACTAACAGCGTCATTTCTGATTGTCTTGCATCCTGTAAGGCAGTACATTACACATTTCACCTAGATGAATAATAACACTGCAGAGTTCATGTTACAGTGTAATGTAAAAAGCTTTCAGTAAACTATCTCATGGGAGTTTTCACTTTAATGTTGATGACATTAACTTTATATATTCTTTTAGCAATATCAGCACATGAATACATAAAGGTTTTGCATGAAATTCTCCGCTCTGTTAACTTAGTCATGAACTAATTTATTTTAAATTGCTTAATGCTACTGTTGAAATAACATGTCAGAATATCAAATACTAACACTAAGAAGGTCATTTTCAGTTTGGCTGCAGGTGTGAAGTTTGATTGACTGCCTATTACACATCTTGTCCAATTTCACTTTCCATTGACTATGATACCAGTTCCAAAATGGCCAATTTTCTCCCCAGGATCCAAAGTGATAATGACCCTGTGCTTGTCCACTTGTAGAAACAACAAACATTTCTAGGTTCTCAAAAGTCTCTTACAAGCATTGTGTGAAGAAACCATGCAGATGTTAAAAACAAAGAATAGGACATTCTTTTGAGCTGCCCCACTTCACTTCTTCTAGTTTTGCGGCAGTGGAACAGATCCTATTTATACACAGAAATGAGTTGCATTTGTGAACCACATTTCTGAGCTTCAGAGTTTGGCAAATCACTTTACAGCCAATAGGTCCATTTGAATTTTAGTCACTTTTTTTTAATGTGGGATGTTTGATTATACAAACAATGGAACTTTCATTAGCCTGCAATAGGGCTGAACTGGTTCTGAGGAAATTTTGAGTCAAAGTATTAGAATCAGAACCCATATAAAGCAAGTACTCACCATTAACACCTTGCAAATTAGGAGCGGGAAAAGAAAATTTGGACCTTCTAGCGCAATCCCATTGCAGTTTCCATAGATTTCCATTTTGGAAATTAGATGCAAACTAATGTATTGGACTTACCCAGTGCAGGGCTTTATGTGGAGTTCAGCCATTTTATTGTGAGCGTGACTATTTTTGCCTACAAAGCATTGGAATAGGGTAAATACCCTCAATAGCACTCTGCCTTCCACACGATGACAGACCTTTCATTCTTTTCTCTCAACTCTCTTCTTTGTACCTCTGCACTTACTTAAAACTTATTAACCTTTTCTAATTATGTCAAGAGGTCATTAGCCTACACCTTTTCTCTCCATAGATATTGCCTGTATTGTCATTTCCAGCACGAATGAATCCATCATCAGTATATGTAAATGAGAAGCAGCAATTCAAGATTTCTCAGTTTCAGTTACTTTTCCCTGTTTGATTACTCCAAAGATTCACTTTTTTCAGAAGATTTGGAGGCTTTGGGTCAAATTTGCCTGCTGACTATGTCTATTTTGTTTGGTACTACCACCATTTCTTGACCTTCCATTCAATATCACTTCAACCAGGGGAAGGTACGGCATCTCTGGTGGCCACACCCTTACAGGAGTCACCACTAAGCAGGAAGAAGGAGAGCATCGTAGCATGGAAAAAAGCAGAAACAGCAGCATTTGAGGAGACTGCCTCTTATTCAATATTAGCTTCATAGAAAATACAGGCTGATTAATTCTATGACTGACTTGGTTGTTTTCATATTTCCTAAACGTTCTTTGTACAATATCCTTAAATAATTAATTAATTGATGCACATCACTGCCAGACTGGCAAGTAATTTTATGGATGTTCCCTTGATGAGGCAGTATATATCTTTCACTGACTCTCCAGCTGGTATACAAGACCCTGATTCCTCAACAAGATTCTGTCCTGTGGAAATATGCAAAAGATCAATAGTAGACACACAGGAAGTTGTTATGTAACTGTCATCCTTTCAAATCTGTTTCTATCTGATATTTCCCTAGGTGATAACAAGCTGTTTTGGGAACACTTCCTGTGTCAATGGATAATGACCCTGCTCAAACTAGCCCCAACATTGATTATTGCCAGGAGATGTGTCAGTTAGGATTCTGCAGACAACTCCAGGTTGTGTTCCAAAACTATTCAGTTTCTGCAACCTTGGTACATCTGATTTCAAATGAGCTTCTGATTTCACACTTGTGCCATCATTAAGGCCGACTATTTCTACCTTTGTAACATTTCTTGAGTCTAGATTACAGTGGTGCTAGAAAAGCACAGCAGTTCAGGCAGCATCCGAGAAGCAGTAAAATCGACGTTTCAGGCAAAAGCCCTTCATCAGGAATACAGGCAGAAAGCCTGAAGGGTGGAGAGATAAGTGAGAGGAGGGTGGAGGTGGGGAGAAAGTAGCATAGAGTACAATAGGTGAATGGGGGAGGGATGAAGGCGATAGGTTAGGGGGGAGGATGGAGTGAATAGGTGGAAAAGAAGATAGGCAGGTAGGACAAATCATGGGGACAGTGCTGAGCTGGAAGTTTGGAACTGGGGTGAGGTGGGGGAGGGGGAAGTGAGGAAACTGTTTAAGTCCACATTGATGCCCTGGGGTTGAAGTGTTCTGAGGCAGAAGATGAGGCGTTCTTCCTCCAGGCGTCTGGTGGTGACGGAGCGGCAGCGAAGGAGGCCCAGGACCTCCATATCCTCGGCAGAGTGGGAGGGGGAGTTGAAATGTTGGGCCACTGGGTGGTGTGGTTGATTGGTGCGGGTGTCCCAGAGATGTTCCCTAAAGCGCTGGAAAAGCACAGCAGGTCAGGCAGCATCTGAGGAGCAGGAGAATCAACTTGAACTGTTGCCTCTAATGAGGGCGTCCTTCCCCAAGTAGGAGCCAGTTTGCTAGCTTCTTTCTTAAATGTTCTATCACTTTAAGGAGGTTACCATTTCATTCTCATAGACAGGCTACTCTGGGAACCATGAGAAATCATGCTGTTTTATTCTGACCTTGTCCCCTCTGTGACTGTAATGTCCACCAACAATTCAATGTCCCAAGATACCTGCTTTCCTCTAATGCAACACTCACTCTAATCAGGATGATGGTGTGCACTTGTAGCCACTCCCATTTTCCATGCATGGCGACTGGTAGCTTGCAGCTCCATTAGTTTACTAAATACTTCCCTGGTGATTGCAATTTCACTAACTTCCTCTTTCCCTTCCACTTCTCGATTTACAGCTATTACATGGAATATTTTTTGTATGCTGTACAGCGAAGACAGAAGCAGAATATTTGTAATTTAAATTCTGAGGTGTGGTTCAACTGTGAGTTACCAACATAGACTTCTGGGTAAAAGCATCTACTTTATTTAATGAGCAATGAGAAAAGAAATAACATTCTTTTCAGAATCTTGTAACTGGAACACGTACCTAAACCAAGTAACTCCAGTCATTCAGATCAGATGCATATATTAGATTTTTGAAACAGCTGCACTACTCCTGATACTGTTTCCTGCAGCTGCATTGTTTTCCTTTTCAATTTCTTTTTGAAAGTTAATATTGAATTTGATTCCCCACCATTTTAGACATTGCATGCCAGATTAAATTAATATGCAAAATAATTTTTCCCTTCTGGTTCTTAATTATCTTCAATCCAATTTCTCAAAATTCCTGATAATTTTGAACTGCTTTATTAAATCTTTCCTTATCTTCTGTTCTCAAAGGAGAAAAAAACACACTCTGTTCTCTTTTCAAAATTGAGGTCCCTCAGCCTTGCACATCTCCTCTGCAGCCTCTCCAAGCATTAATATCTTTTTTACAGTGCACTGCCTAGAATTGTTTGCATATCTGTCTGTGTTTAGCCAGTACTTTACACCTTTCTTGCTTTTTTTGTGCCTTTATTATAAAGCCAAGATCAAGTATGCTTAGTTACAGTGGTCATTTTCATATGTATCTCACCTGCATCTTTTTCAACTCCACTGTTGCAAAATTATCAGAAAGCTTATCTGACATCCAGTAATGCAGGTGCAGAAATTTCTTCCATTAAATATGGTGAAGTCTAAAGTCATTGTTTTTGGTCTCAGCTCCAAACTCCATTCCCTCACTATCAACTCCATCCCTCTGTTTGGTAATGGTCTGAGATGTAGCCAGTCTATGTGCAATGTGAGGTGAGGTGAAAATGACAACCCTTGACATCAAGGCCACATTCAACTGAGTGCAACATCAAGAAGCCCTAGCAAAACTGAAATCAATGGGTATTAAGGGGCAAACTCTTGTTGGTTGCAGTCATAATTGGCACATTGGTAGATGATTGTGGTTGTTGGAGCTCAGTCATCTCAGCTGTAGGACATCTGTGCAGGAGTTCCTCAGGGTAATGTCCAAGACTCGATGATCTTCGCTGCTTTAACAATGACCTTCCCTCCATCATAAGGAGAGAAGAGGGGATATTCACTGATAACTGTGTAGTATTTACCATCATTTGCAACTCCTCAGATATTGAAGCAGTCCATGTTCAAATGCAACAAAATACTTGGGCTGACAAGTGGGAAATAACATTCACATCATTCAAATTCCAGGCAATGGCCATCACCAATAAGATACAATCTAACCACTGCCCCTTGACTTTCAATAGTGTTACCATTGCTGAAACCCCCACTATCAACTTTCTTGAGGTTACCATTAACCAGGAATTCAACTGGACTTGCCACATAAACACAATAGCTACAATAGCAAATCAGAAGCTAGGAATACTGCAGCGATAACTCACCTCCTGACTCCCAAAGCTTGTCCATCTTCTTGAAGGCACAAGTCAGGAGTATGATGGGACACTTCCCCACTTGCCTCGATGGTTGCAGTTCCAACAATGTGCAAGAAGCTTGAAACCTTCCAGGACAAAGCACTGCTTGATTAGCACCACATCCACAAGCATCCACTCCCTTCACTACCAGTACTCAAGAGCAATAGTGCGTCCTATCTACAAGAGGCACTGTAGAAATTCACCAAAGATCCTCAGACACCAAGTTCTGAACCCATGACACTTCCATCTATAAGGACAAAGCCAACAAATACATAGGAATTCCATCACCTGCAAGTTCCCCTGTGAGCCACTCACCATTCTAACTTCAAA
This sequence comes from Chiloscyllium plagiosum, assembly GCF_037043375.1. Lineage (NCBI taxonomy): Eukaryota > Metazoa > Chordata > Chondrichthyes > Orectolobiformes > Hemiscylliidae > Chiloscyllium > Chiloscyllium plagiosum. The sequence goes on from NW_028270149.1 coordinate 47,818,296, forward strand.
ATATATCAGCGTTCCTTCACTGTCGCTGGGTCAAAATCCTGGAATTCCTCCCCATGGCTTTGTGGGTCAACTCACAAAGCGATTCAAAAAGCTAGTTCATCATCACCTTTTCTAAGACAATTATGGACCCAGAGATGCCGGAAGACTAGAGGTTGGCAAACGTGGTGCCACTGTTTAAGAAGGGCGGTAAAGACAAGCCAGGGAACTATAGACCGGTGAGCCTGACCTCAGTGGTGGGCAAGTTGTTGGAGGGAATCCTGAGGGATAGGATGTACACGTATTTGGAAAGGCAAGGACTGATTAGAGATAGTCAACATGGCTGTGTGCGTGGGAAATCATGTCTCACAAACTTGAATGAGTTTTTTGAAGAAGTAACAAAGAAGATTGATGAGGGCAGAGCAGTAGATGTGATCTATATGGACTTCAGTAAGGCGTTCGACAAGGTTTCCCATGGGATACTGATTAGCAAGGTTAGATCTCATGGAATAAAGGGAGAGCTAGCCATTTGGATACAGAACTGGCTCAAAGGTAGATGACAGAGGGTGGTGGTGGAGGGTTGTTTTTCAGACTGGAGGCCTGTGACCAGTGGAGTGCCACAAGGATCGGTGCAAGGTTCTGTACTTTTTGTCATTTACATAAATGATTTGGATATGAGCATAAGAGGTATAGTTAGTAAGTTTGCAGATGACACCAAAATTGGAGGTGTAGTGGACAACGAAGAGGGTTACCTCAGATTACAACAGGATCTGGACCAGATGGGCCAATGGGCTGAGAAGTGGCAGATGGAGTTTTATTCAGATAAATGTGAGGTGCTGCATTTTGGGAAAGCAAATCTTAGCAGGATTTATACACTTAATGGTAAGGTCCTAGAGAGTGTTGCTGAACAAAGAGACCGTGGAATGCAGGTTCATAGATCCTTGAAAGTGGAGTTGCAGGTAGCTAGGATAGTGAAGAAGGCGTTTGGTATGCTTTCCTTTATTGGTCAGAGTACTGAGTAGAGGAGTTGGGAGGTCATGTTGCGGCTGTACAGGACATTGGTTATGCCACTGTTGGAATATTGCGTGCAATTCTGGTCTCTTTCCTATTGGAAAGATGTTGTGAAACTTGAAAGGGTTCAGAAAAGATTTACAAGGATGTTGCCAGGGTTGGAGGATTTGAGCTATAGGGAGAGGCTGAACAGGCTGGGGCTGTTTTCCCTGGAGTGTCGGAGGCTGAGGGGTGACCTTATAGAGGTTTACAAAATTATGAGGGGCATGGATAGGATAAATAGACAAAGTATTTTCCCTGGGATCGGGGAGTCCAGAACTAGAGGGCATAGGTTTAGGGTGAGAGGGGAAAGATATAAAAGAGACCTAAGGGGCAACGTTTTCACGCAGAGGGTGGTATGTGTATGGAATGAACTGCCAGAGGATGTGGTGGAGGCTGGTATAATTACAACATTTAAGAGGCATTTGGATGGATATATGAATAGGAAGGGTTTGGAAGGATATGGGCCAGGTGCTGGTAGGTGGCACTAGACTGGGTTGGGATACCTGGTCGGCATGGACGGGTTGGACTGAAGGGTCTGTTTTCATGCTGTACATCTCTATGACTCTATGACTCTATAAATGACTCCAGATGCTGGAATTTGCACTGAAAAGAAAAAATGCTGGAAATCACAGTGAATCAGGCAGCATCCGTGAAGGGACAGCGCGCTAACATTTTGATTCTAGATGACTCTTCACCATCTTTGATGAAGAGTCATCTAGAGTTGAAATATTAGCTTGCTGTCCCTCCACGGATGCTGTCAAACTGTTGTGATTTCCAGCATTTTCTGTTTCAGTCAAAAACAAACTTTGATGTTAAATTTGATTGATTTACAGCTTGACACCATCGAGGACAATGCAGCCCGTTTGATTAGCACTGCATCTGTAAACATCTACTCCCGAAACCACCAATCCCTCACCACCAATGCTCAGTAGCAGCAGTGTACTATATACAAGGTGCATTGCAGAATTTACAGAAGCTGAGCACCCTGGATCATTTGAACCAGGAACATTCCTCTTCAGAATGAATGTTTTAGCACTCTACACCAGCATCCCCCACAATGATGGCATCACTGCAACAGCCTCAATACTCAACACCAACAACTGCCAATTTCCAGATGCCATCCTACAACTCATCTGCTTCACCCTTGAGCACAATGTCTTCACCTTTGACAATCAGCTCTTTATCCAAACACATGGAACAGCCATGGGGATCAAATGTGCATTCCAGTATGCCAACATTTTCATGTACAAGTTCGAGCAAGACTTCTTTGCTGCACAGGATCTCCAACTAATGTTGTACACCAGATACATTGACAACATTTTCTTCCTTCAGACTCAAGGTGAGGAATCATTGAAACGACTACATGATTATATTGACAGGTTTCATTCCACTGTTAGACTTACCATGAACTACTTCTCAGTATTAGTCTCAATCTTGGATTCACGCATTTCCATCAAGGCCAGACACCTCAGTACTTCATGCTACCACAAGCCCATGGGTAACCTCACGATGCTGCACTTCTCTAGCTTGCATCCTAAACATTTTAAAGAAGCTATCCCCAATAGAAAGGCCTGCATAAACACAGGATCTGCTCAAATGAAGAGGAACACAAAGAACATCTACAAATGCTGAAAGATGCCCTCATAAGAAAGAGATACAATGCTCAACTCATCAATCGCCAGTTTTGACATGTCACAGTGAAAATCGCAATGACGTCCTCAGAAGACAGACATGGTACATGACCAATAGAGTACCTTTCATCATCTAGTACTTCCCAGAGCAGAGTAACTATGTCATGTTCTTTGCAGCATTCAACATTTCATCAACGAAGATGAACATCTCGTCAAGGCCATTCCTATGCCTTTACCTCTCACCTTCAAACAACCACCAAACCTCAAATAGACCATCATTCACATCAAATTACCCAGCTTTCAGGACAACATCGACCACAACACCACATAACCCTGACATGGCAAGCTCTGGAAGACATGCCTGATCATCGACATTAATACTACCATCACACATGGGAACACCACCCACCATGTACATGGTGGGCGCTCGTGTGACTTGGTCAATATTGTCTACCTCATATGCTACAGGCAAAGAGGCCAGGGCATGGTATAATCAGTGAGACCATTGCAGACACCACGACAACAGATGAAAGGACATTGTGTAACAATTGCCAAGCAGGACTGTTCCAACCTTCGATCTTCAGGTAAGCGTCCTCCAAGGTGGCCTTTAAGATACACAACAATGCAGACTCACCGAGTAGAAACTGATAGCCAAGTTCTGTACCCACGAGGACAGCCTCAACTGTGATCTTGGGTTCATGATGCGTTATATGTAACCCCACCATACTGTTCTGTGTTTGTAAAAACTCTTCCTTACTGTTCTGATTTAAGACCATCACCTCGATAACTTGTTATGATATCTCTACCTCAATTAATTTGTACAGTATTGGATTACATGTTACTTTAGGTTAAACTTTTATCTCTTATACCTATCATGTTATTCCAACCATTTGGTTTGTCTCCAACACCATCTTATTTTTGTTTTTTTGTAGTTGTCTCTCAGCCTTAATTATTTGGATCATAGGTTAACCCTTCACTTGCTATTCAGCCGTTGACACATTACCGTCACCAACTGACACTTTTGATCACCTGCAGAGACCTATTATTCAGCCTGTCAACACTCCACTGCACTTCGTGGGCAGCACGGTGGCAGTGGGCGGCACGGTGGCACAGTGGTTAGCACTGCTGCCTCACAGCACCAGAGACCCGGGTTCAATTCCCGACTCAGGCGACTGACTGTGTGGAGTTTGCACATTCTCCCAGTGTCTGCGTGGGTTTCCTCCGGGTGCTCCGGTTTCCTCCCACAGTCCAAAGATGTGCATGTCAGGTGAATTGGCCATGCTAAATTGCCCGTAGTGTTAGGAAAAGGGGTAAATGTAGGGGAATGGGTGGGTTACGCTTCGGCGGGTCGGTGTGGACTTGTTGGGCCGAAGGGCCTGTTTCCACACTGTAAGTAATCTAATCTAATTTGTACTATTTTTTGACACTTAATTACCTGGAATTATTTTACAATAGTCTTTCCACCTATAAGTTTTGTGCCTGTGTGCTTCCCTCCACTTCACCTGACAAAGGAGCAGTGCTTTGAAAGTTTGTGATTTCAAATAAATTGTTGGACTATAACCTGGTGTCATGTGACTTCTGACTTTGCTTGATTATGAGAAGTGCTTCTGATCTCATATTTGCTCTATCATTAATTATTGCCTATTTTCATCTCAGTAACATTGCTCAACATCACCCTTGGCTCAGCTCATTTGCTGCTGTAATTCTCATCCATGTCTTCATTTGCTCTAGCCTCAACAGTTTCAAAGGACAGGAAGACATGATGCCTGGCCGGTCTTTCACAAACTACTCTGGACAAGGTTGACATCATCCAAAACTGTCTTGCCATTGTCTCAACTCACAGCAAATCATATTTCTCTACAATTTCTAACCAGGTGCCAATGTAGGTCACCAAGCACAAACAACATTTTTATTTGAAAATTCTCTTCATGGTTTTCAAATGTCTTCACAGCTTTGTCCCTCCATATTTATGCAATCTCCGCCTTTCCCACAACCCTCTAAGATATATACACTCCTCTATTTCTGGCTTCTTGTGCTCTCCCAAGTATATTTGCTTCACCATTGATGGCCATTCCGTCAGATGCCTAGATCCCAAAATTGTGAAATTCCCTCTGCATATCCTTTCATCCTTTGACCCCACTTTTTCCCTTTCAGCTACTTTATAAATCATACTTTTTTAACCATCTGATAAACATCCATATGTGCGCGTGTCATAACTTGTTTTAAAATGATTCTGTGAAATGCTTTCGGATTTTTATTTCATTCAAGGAGCTATAGAAATATAAATTGTTGTTATAGTTAAACAGCATTGATCACTTATCTTGCCACATTCTAAGTGTGTTCATTGCATGCTCAGGTCTGTGTTACTTCAGTCCCTTTAAAATTGTACAATTTATTTTATTTTCTCTCCCCTTAATTTTTATATCCAATGCACTGCTTCATATTTCTTTGCTTTATACTTCATTTGCCATGTATCTTTTCATTTTGCCATTCTATGTTTTTTCTGAGGATTTCTACTACCCTCCTCATTTTCATTACACTTTCAAGATTTGCTTCATTTGCAACTTGTAAATTGCACTTCCTATACACAAGTCCAGATCATTAACAAGCCAAAATAGCAATGATAATATACTACTCCCATTTTAAAAATAAACTTATCACTTAGTCGGATTTGCATCTATGTTAAAACTGGCTAGTTAATTCCATAGGCTTCAATTTTGCTAGCAAGTCTATTATGGAGTAATTTATCAAATGCTTTTGAATGTCCATATTCAAATCAACTACCATCGTCAAATATCACTTTTAAGCATGGAAGCAAACTGGACAAATGTGGCTTGGCTTTATCAAATTAGTGATCGGCTATCATTATATTTAATATGCATTTTTCCAAAATATTTAATGGTGTCTTCAAGTATCTCCATCATTGACAATGGACTGCTTGGCTTGCAGTGATTGGATGTGAATCACTGTAGTATGATTTCCCCTCAATTCATTTGTATCCACAGTGTTGACAGAGTTTTAACAATGGGGAAATCACCATTGAACCTGTTCCTATTAAGAACCCAAAGTTCAGAAATATTTTCAACCGTCTGGACCCCATGAGCTCTAGAAAAGCTCCAAATGAGAACTCAGCAAAATATTTCAACAAGCCACAGGACATTCTTGATCTAGATAGCTAAGTTACAATGAAGCTAGTTCAATCAGATTGAGCTATCAAGAGCTGAACTGGAGTATATTACTTGCTGTTAGGAATGAATAATTAAGTAGATGAAATATTAGTAATGTTACCAGTACAACAGAGTTGAAGAGTCCTCCTGGATACAATGGGAGTTCATTCAGGATCCGTAAGTACTGAAGTTTGGCTTGGGTTGCAGAGATCTATATGAAACATAGGATGCATCAATTAAAGAAATTGTAACATACATCAGAAAATGTAATAATATAGAGAAACCTATGCTAAGTAATTTACAGAGTCATTTATGATGTAATGAGCTTTTCTTATCAACTCTAAAACAAATAATAAGTTTAAAAAGCTCTAAACTTTATTACAATCATTCTGCAGACCAATTTAAATTAATCCAAAACATTTTCAAGTTTGGTTTGCAAAAAGTATTCGAGGAAAATGTTTGCAAAAGCTTATTGTTCTTCATGCAGCATTGTCTTCAAATAAAATTAGATAGCAGACATATAACATTTTGAAAATTTATTTATGGATGTGCGTGTCACTGCCTAGGCCAGCATTTACTGTCCATCTTTAATCATCATGGAGAAGGCAGTAGTAAACTGTTTTCTTGAACCATTGTATTCCATATTGCACAGGTAAACCGACTTGGCTGTGAAGGAGAGTGTTCCAGGATTTTGACCCAGTGATAGTGAAACAATGACAAAATAGTTCCAAGCCAGCCTGGCATATGGCTTGGAGGGAAACTTGCAGTTGGTGGTACTGCAGCCCTTGTTCTTTTGGATAATAGGGGTTTTGGGTTTGGAAGCTACTGTCAGATTTATTGAATTTCTACTGTGCATCTTGAAGATGACACACACAACTTCCAATGTGTGTCAATGATGATGGGATTGCATATTGAAGTTGTTAGATAGGGTGTCAATCAAGCAGGTTGCTTTTCCTGAATATGTTGAGCTTCTGAGTTTTGTCGGAGCTATACTCACCTAAGCGTGTGGAAATTATTTCACCACACTCTTGACTTGTGCCTTGCAGATGGTGGACAGACTTAGAGGAGTCATAGAGTCATAAAGATGTACAACGGACCATTCGGTCCAACTCGTCCATGCCGACCAGTTATCCCAACTCCACCTGCCAGTACTCAGCCCATATCCCTCCAAACCCTTCCTATTCATATGTCATCACGTACCAGCCTCCACCAATTCCTCTGGCAGCTCATTCCATACATGTACCACCCTCTGCACGAAAAAGTTGCCCCTTAGGTCCCTTTTATATCTTTCCCCTCTCACCCTAAACCTATGTCCTGGAACAAGTCTAGTGAACCTTCATTGCATTCCATCTCATAGAGTCATAGAGATGTACAGCATGGAAGCTGAGCCTTCGGTCCAACCCGTCCATGCCGACCAGATATCCCAACTCAATCCAGTCCCACCTGCCAGCACCCGGCCCATATCCCTCCAAACCCTTCCTATTCATATACCCATCCAAATGCCTCTTAAATGTTGCACTTGTACCAGCCTTCACCACTTCCTCTGGCAGCTCATTCCATGCACATACCACCCTCTGTGTGAAAAAGTTGCCCCGTAGGTCTCTTTTATACCTTACCCCTCTCACCCTAAACCTATGCCTCCCTGACCCCAGGGAAAACACTTTGCCAATTTACTCTATCCATGCCCCTCATAATTTTGTAAACTTCTATAAGGTCACCCCTCAGCCTCTGACACTCCAGGGAAAACAGCCCCAGCCTGTTCAGCATCTCTCTATAGCTCAAATCCTCCAACCCTGGCAACATCCTTGTAAATCTTTTCTGAACCCTTTCAAATTTCACAACATCTTTCCGATAGGAAGGAGACCAGAATTGCAAGCAATATTCCAATAGTGGCCTAATCAATGTCCTGTACAGCTGCAAGATGACCTCCCAACTCCTGTACTCAATACTCTGACCAATAAAGGAAAGCATACCAAATGCCTTCTTCACTATTCTATCTATCAGCGACTCCACTTTCAAGGAGCTATGAACCTGCACTCCAAGATCTCTTTGTTCAGCAACACTCCCTAGGACCTTACCATTAAGTGTATAAGTCCTGCTAAGATTTGCTTTCCCAAAATGCACCACCTCGCATTTATTTAAATTAAACTCCAGCCCATTGGCCCATCTGATCAAGATCCTGTTGTAATCTGAGGTAACCCTCTTTGCTGTCCACTATATCTCAAATTTTGGTGTTATCTGCAAACTTACTAACTATTACCTCTTATGAGATTAGATTAGCTTACTTACAGTGTGGAAACAGATCCAACAAGTCCACACCAACCCTCCGAAGAGCAATCCACCCAGACCCATTCCCCTACATTTACCCCTTCACCTAACACTACGGGCAATTTAGCCTGGCCAATTCACCTGACCTGCACATTTTTGGACAGTAGGAGGAAACTAGAGCACCCGGAGGAAACCCAGGCAGACACAGGGGGGAATGTGCAAACTCCACACAGACAGTTGCCTGAGGTGGGAATTGAATCCAGGTCTCTGGTGCTGTGAGGCAGCAGTGCTAACCACTGTGCCATAGAAATTAGTTAAATTAGTTGATACTCTGCCCCTCAAATAACTCCTGTACACAATCCCTCTCCACAGCCAAATCTGAACTTCCGCAATAGTTTGTGGACTGTCAAACTGATACTGCTCTAAAATGCAAGAAATGGCAGAGATTAAACGGGATTAATCCAAACAGCAAAAATAATGATAAAATAGATGGTAAAAGTTACAAAAAGTAGGTACGGAAAAGTTTGCAAAGGTTACTGAAGGTTAGTTAAGGGTTGTATTTTAGTCGTGTCGCCCTACATCCTAATCATTTATATAAATGATAAAATGTAGTGGACCCAGCACCGATCCTTGTGGCACTCCACTGGTCACAGGCCTCCAGTCTGAAAAACAACCCTCCACCACCACCCTCTGTCTTCTACCTTTGAGCCAGTTCTGTAACCAAATGGCTAGTTCTCCCTGTATCCCATGAGATCTACCGAATCTCCCATGGGGAACCTTATCGAATGCCTTACTGAACTCCATCTAGATCACGCCCACTGCTCTGCCCTCATCAATAATCTTTGTTACTTCATCAAAAAACTCAATCAAGTTTGCGAGACATTATTTCCCACGCACAAAGCCATGTTGATTCTCCCTAATCAGTCCTTGCCTTTCCAAATACATGTACATCCTGTCCCTCAGGATTCTCTCCAACAACTTGTTCACCCAGAGAGTGGTGAGTGTGTGGAAAGCTCTGCCCCAGAAGGCTGTGGAGGCCAAGTCTCTGGATACTTTCAAGAAAGAGTTGGATAGAGCTCTTAAGGATAGTGGAATCAAGGATTATGGGGATAAGGCAGGAACAGGATACTGATTGAGGATGATCAGCCATGATCATAATGAATGGTGGTGCTGGCTCGAAGGGCAGAATGGCCTACTCTTGCACCTATTGTCTATTGTCTACCGACGTCAGGCTCACTGGTCTATAGTTCCCTGGCTTGTCCTTACCAATCTTCTTAAACAGTGGCACCACGTTAGCCAACCTCCAGTCTTCCGGCACCTCACCTGTGACTATCGATGATACCAATATCCCAGCAAGACGCCCAGTAATCATTTCCTTAGCTTCCCACAGAGTTCTAGGTACACCTGATCAGGTTCTGGGGATTTATCCATTTCTATGTGTTTCAAGAAATCCAGTACTTCCTCCTCTGTAATATGGACATCTTTCAAGATGTCACCATCTAATTCCCCACATTCTATATCTTCCATATCTTTTTCCACAGTAAACACTGATGCAAAATACCCACTTAGTATCTCCCCATGTCCTGCAGCTGCACACAAAGGCTGCCCTTTCAGGGAGCCTATTCTCTCCCTAGGTACTTTTTTTGTTGTTATTGTATTTATAAAATCCCTTTTGATTCTCCTTAACCTTATTTGCCAAAGCTATCTCATGTCCCCTTTTTGCCCTCCTGATCTCCCTCTTAAGTATACTCCTAATGCCTTTATATTCTCAGGCTTCACACTCAATCTCTCCTGTCTATACCTGATATATACTTCCTTCTTTTTCTTAACCACACCCTCAATTTCTTTAGTCATCCAGCATTCCCTATCAGCCTTTCCTTTCACCCTAACAGGAATATATAGTGTCTGGATTCTCGTTATCTCATTTCTGAAGGCTTCCCATTTTCCGGCCGTCGCTTTACCTGCGAACATCTGCCCCCAATCAGCTTTTAAAGTTCTTACTTAATACTGTCAAAATGAGCCTTCCTCCAATTTAGAACTTCAACTTTTAGATCTAGTCTCTCCTTATCCACCACTATTCTAAAACTAATAGAATTATGGTTGCCGGTCCCAAAGTGCTCCCCAACTGACACCTCAGGCACTTGCCCCTATGTGGAATTCCTAGCATCTCTCCTAATTTTGCAGCCATGGTATTTATATGATTGGTCCTCTTCATTTTTTGGTCAGTGGTAATCTCTAGAATGTTGACAGTGGGGGAATTCGGTGATAGTAAAGCCTTTGAATATCATGGAGTGATGGTTTGGTTCTCTTTTGTTGGAGATGCCTATTGCATGGCACTTGTTCAGTATGAATGTTACTTGCCACTTGGCAGTCCAAGCCTGGTTATTGTCTAGCCTCAGGAGCACTTGCAGCAATGCCCTGTAGCTGAGATGGTTGAACATCAATAACTTCATACCAGGTATGACTGTGGTCAGTGGAGCGTTTTCCTGAGATTCCCAGTTACTTCACAGAATCTCAGAACTGTTACAGTGCAGAAGGAGGCCGTTTTGCTTACTGTGTCTGCACTGATTCTTTGAATATGCAAGATGTCTCTGTGACATTTTCTTGTCTTTTACCATTAACCTTACACACTGTTTCTAGTCAAATAATCATGTGTCATTGTCTTCAGTGCCTTGTTTAAACCTGCCACCACTAGAATTCCAGACAATGACATTCCAGACCCTAACTACTCACTGTGTAAAGGGATTTTTCTTACACTGCATTTGCTTCTTTTGCAAATTATTTTAAAGCTGCCTTCTCATTCTCAATCCTTTTTATGATGGGAATATTTTCTTCCTGTCCACTCAGTCCAGGCTTCTCATGATCTTGGAATCTTCTAACAAATCTATCTTAGCCTTCTCCTCTCCAAAGAATAAAAGTCCCAACTTCTTGAATCTACCTTCATAATAAATATTTTTCATCCCTGGATCCTGTTTTGTAAACCTCTTCTGCATGTTTCCCAATGTATTCACATCCTTCATGAAGTGTGGCAATAATCCAGATGCAATCTAACTAGTGTTTTATGCATATTTAACATAACCTCTTTGCTCTTGTACTCTATGCCCCTTTGAATAAAACCTAGAATACTGTATGCTTTATAAACTGCTCTGTTCATCCCCCACATTTAATGACTTGTGTATATACACACCTATGTCTCTGCTGCTGAACACTCGCTTTAGAGTAGCACTCTTTATTTTACAGTAAAAACAGAAAGCGCTGGAGATAGCCAACAGGTCTGGCAGCATCAGTGGAGAGAGAAGCAAAGTTAGTGTTTCAACTTTGATTTGACTTTTCTTTCAGCAGTTTAAAGAAGAGCCATACCAGATGTGAAATGTTAACACTGCTCCTCTATCTGTAGATGCTGTCTGACCTGCTGAGTTTCTCCCGCATTTTCTGTCTTTTTTTCAGATTTCCAGCATCTGTAATATTTTGCTTTTATTTGACCCATATTTTACACGCTCTCCTCATGTTCTTTCTTCCAAAGTGTATCACCTCACACTTTTCCGCACTGAACTTCATCTGGTACCTATCCACCCATTCCACCAACTTGAATGTCCTTTTGAAATTGCGTACTGTCATTCTCACAACTTACAATGCTCCCAAGTTTTGTATTGTTCTCAAACTTTGAAGTGTTCACCTCACCAAGGTTGAGATCATAATGTATAGGAAAAGTAAGGGTCTTATTACCAGCCCATGGAAACCCCGCTATGTATCTTCTTCAATCCTGACAAATAGGCATTAACCATTGATCTTAATTTCCTATCACTCAGCCAATTTTGTATCCATATTGTCACAATCCCTTTTATTCCATGAGTTCTAACTTTATTCACAAGTCTGTTGTGTGGCACTGTATCAAATGCCTTTTGGAAATGCATATACACCACAGAAACAGCATTAACCTCATCAACCTTTTCTGTATCACCTTCAAAAACCCCAACAAGTTAGTTAACCATGATTTTCTCTTTAGAACTCCAGTCAGGATCTCCTTAATTAACCCGCATTTGTCCATATGACTATTAATTCTAACCTGAATTATAGTTTTTAGAAATTTCTCCAGATATTAAACTGATTGTCCTATACTTGAGAGGATTATCCATACACATTTTTTGAGCATGTGTATTACATTTGAAATTCTTTTGCTGCCTGGCACTATCCCAGAGTCTTAAGAAAGACTGACAAAATATAATAATATAAAAAATCTTGGATGCTGGAAATCTGAAACAAAAACATAAAATGCTGGAGAAACTCAGCAGGTTTGGTAGCAGGTTTGTATATTGTAAAGAGAAACCGAGTTAATGTTTTAAGCCCAGTAACCATCAGAACTGAAAAAGTATTAACAATTTGTTACACAACTACCAATACTCTCTCACTTCCTTCAACATTTGTGGAACCTGGTGGTGTAATGGCAATATCACTGGACTAGTAATCCAGAGGCAAGGGCTTTGAGGAATTGGGGTCAAATTGCAATTTGGTAGCTGCAGAAACTTCAAGTCAATTAATAAAAAAAACAAGAATCTAAAGTTAATCTCAGTAATTGTCACATTGAAATTATCATTAATTGTTGTAAAAACCCATTTGGTTCACTTATGTCCTTTTAAGAAGGAAATCTATCATCCCTTGCAAGCCACCTGCTTCAAGGGAAATTAGACCTTCAATACTGACAATTTACCCAAAATCTCCCCTAATCAATTTCAATGCTTTCCAGTGCATGAAATGTTCTCCTCTGTCAGCAAGGCTGGGTATCATATGCTTCCTTGGTAAAGACAGACACAAAATGACACTGCAATGCCTCAGTTATGTCCCCATCTCCATGTGCAAATTCCCTTTCTGGTCCCTAATCAAGACTGCACCTCTTTCTCCCATATTATTTCGTGGGATGTGGGTGTCACTGGCAAGGTTAGCATTTGTTGATCATCCTAGATTGTTCTTGAACTGGTTGGCTTCATAGGTCGTTTCAGAGAGCAGTTAAGATGCAAATACTTTATTTAAGGAGAGCATATTTTCCTCCTGAAAGGACATTAGTGATCAGGATTTTTTTTTGCAATAATTGTTAATAGTTGTCATGGTCATCATTACTGAGACTAACTTTACATTTGAGACTTATTAATCAAATCCAGTGTCTCCACAGCATGGATGATGATGCCAACAACATTATCACCAAACCAGCAGCTGTCCTTTTATTAACCTTCTGGCTACTGAAGATTTTGGCGTTTCCTTTTCCGTGAGCTGTTGATCTCTCTTTGCTTCTGTTAGTTGTTTCCTTCCCTTCCCTTCTCAATACTTTATAGTTAGCTCGGTTTTTAATTATACCAGAAACTCACTTTTTCACCGTTGCCTTAATTTCTATCACTATTTATTTGTCCTGACTTTTCCTTTTTGAGGGAATATACCTTGACCGCACTTGAACTATCTCTGCCTTGAAGTTATCCCCTTTTTCAGTGACAGATGTTTGAATCAATCTTTGGTTCCATTCTATCTAATTCTCTTCCAGTCTTGGCCCATTGAATATATTTCTTCCATAGTCAATTATTCAGAATCTGGATTGCTCAGTGTTCTTTCCACCATCATCCAAAATCATATGATACAATGATCATTGTATACTAAGGTTCCCTGACTCATACTTTATTGACTTGGTCCAATCATCCCCAAAAACCAAAAGGAATCGCAGTGCCTCTTTTCTCATTGGACTAGACATAGACAGCTGCTTTAAATAAAAATCCCCTGTACACAATTTAGGAACATCTCTGTCCTTTGGACTACCACTTTCCCAGTCTACATATGGATAATTAAATTCCTGTTTTGCTTGGGCTCTTTGCTGCCACTTTTGGCGTAAGCAGCTCCTTTTTGCCAAGTGCAACATAAATATAGCATATAGAGCGATGTTAAAGTGGTTGGATCATGGCTTGTCTTCTAATTATAGTTTTCTGATTAAAAGTGCCCAATTTGAAGTCCTGTTTGTGATGTAAGATGCATGACTGATATACATATACATACATATATTTATATATATATATTATAATTATTTATCTTTGAGTTTGAATTTGAATTTGTGGGTTATGGGTTACTTGTGTATATGAAGGGGTTTAATGATTAACTTCTAAGTTTTTTTGTAGTCATGGTGATTCTTTAAAATAAACAGTAGAAGGGGGAGACTTCCTGGAGAGAAATGGGTTTTCGCTTACATTGGGAGAACTTTAGGAATGAACAAAATAAACGGCTACAGGAACATATGAACAGGAGGAGGCCATTCAGCCCCTCAATATTCTTCCAACATTCAATGAGATCATGGCTGACCTGTGGCTTAATTTCCATATATCATTTGGCCAATATTCCTTAATAACTTTGTTGAAATAAAAATATATTTATCTCAGATTTAAAATTAACAACTTATCCAATATTAACAGCATTTGTGAAAGCGAGTTCCAAACTCTGCCACTGTTCCTTTGTGGATGTATTTCTTAACATCCCACCTGAATGGTCTGGACCTAATTCTCAGATTATTGTAGTAGACACCAGTTTAGAAGATATGGGATCGATTTCTCTTTGATTAGGGGGCCACCCATTGCTTAGAAGCAAAAGGGTTTTTAAAACAATAAATTATTTCAATTTGGGCAGTTTTGAAGGATTCTTGGCTGAGATTGGATGTGTAAAGCAGTGCTTCTGAGAAAGGGAAAATATAGCTTAGAATTGTTAAAAATTGGTTAACTCAGTGTAAGGAGTTTTGTAAAATCCAGACCTGAAGTGTTTGGTTAAGAGCCTGAAGAAAAAAACTGAAGCTTGGTTGTATGAAGGCTCCAGGAAGAGGCTATCAGAGTCTTGAAATTGGGAATTGAAGCCACAGTTAAATTAAGCCCCATGGGGTGATAGAAAAGGGAATTCGCTCTATGAGTACTGTGAAAGAGTTCTTTTGGGATTATTGGGATTATATTTTACCATATACGTTAAAATATTTAAATGTGTATTATGTACAAATAGTTTGGTTTAGTCTATTTTAATCTTCATTTCTATTTTTATTGTTAATGCAAAATCTGTGGCATTGCCTATCTATGTTTCAGTGAGAGTCCATAATATGATGTATCAAGCCCAATACAATCTAGGATTTGACTGGACCAGTAAGAACATTAACTGGGATCATAACTTGTTGCATTAAACGTCTTTCGTCTTTACTCAATGAGTTTCCAGGCAACAAAACAGGGGCAGGAATCTTCCACAGAGAGTGTTTTGTTGCAATATTAAAAATGGAGAGATGTATCATTTCTCTCTGAGTGCCATATCTTTATGCTTTATGATTAATTGAAGCGAGTCATTTTTCCATCCCTTTAGGAAAGAACTATACTTAAACAACAGATTTTAGCACCATAAAACATCACAGAGCACTTTATAGCTGATAATGCACTTTTGATGCACTGCATTAGACAAACACAACATCTTAAAGGGGCAACACACACCCAACTACAAGCATAACACCCCTCCCCCTTTATCAATAGAAATATACACATAGTTGTATTTCCCTTATCTATATTTTTACTTCCAACAATTACAATTATTATACAAACATTGTTGCTAATTTACATACATCATCAGGAACATGTACAAAAAGAAACATGAAAAAAGAAAATGACTCTTCTGTTGTTCACATTGATATAATCAGTATCTTGGGGAATGGTGGTTCTAGAAGACTGTCTCCTTATCTCCGGAACCTTTTCCAGTGTAGTCATCTGGGCTTGTGTGTTTCGGAGGTACATATCGCTCTGATTGGCTGGCTGTTGTTGCCCTGTGATGCTGCTGTAGTCTCCTCCCTAGGTTTGACTGACCCTGGCTCAGCGACACATGATTCAGTTGATACCACTGGTCCCATTTGGACTGGCTTGGTGTTCTGAGGAACTTCTCCATCTTTAGTGAGGTGTGACAATCAACTGGTTGGCGTGTCTCCTCCAGACCATTTCATCCCAGGTCTGCATCACATAAGACAATGGTCCTGTTTCAGCCACCATCATCCCTGGGATCAGGCCAACACAGTCTGTCCTCTTTGGAATATCCTTCATCTCATGCTTCCCACTCTTCTGACCATCTGTTCTTCTTGATTTTGCTCTACTACCTCTTGAGTTTCTTCCGGCCGCAGTAAGTCAAACATGGTTCTCAGCTGGGGGTTGAACATTAAGATGAGCCAGTGAGCACTGGCAAGTGTGTTCCTGTACATGCTGAGGAATGTGTTGAGTAGCCATTTTAATGATCCCTCCTCTTATGAGGCCTTTAAGGCCTGCTTCAAGGTTTATACAAAGCTCTCTGCCTGACTGTTTGTTGCAGGGTGATACAGAGCTGATCTCACACGTCTGACTCCATGATTACAGAATCATAGAAACTCTACAGGATGGATCAGGCCATTTGGGCCATCAAGTCCACACTGACGTCCAGAAGAGCATCTCACCTAGACCCAGACCCCTACCCTATCCCTGCAAATCCCATGGCTAATCTACCCAACCTGCACATCATTGGACTGCGGGACAAAACCGGAGCACCCGGAGAAAACCCACACCGACATGGGGAGTATGTGCAAATTCCACAAAAGCAGATGCTTGAGGATGGAATCAAACCCTGGTCTCTGGTGCTGTGAGGCAGAAGTACTAACCACTGAGCCACCGTGCTGCCTTATTTTCCAGGTACTCCTCAGACTCTTGCACCACAAACGGTGGACAATTGCCATCATTAATGCCACTGATACCGACTTCCTGACCACCACCTTGGCCACTTGGAATGGCCATTCACAATCACGAGTAACATTTGTCCCTCTAATGGTCCTGCAAAATTGACGTGAATTTACTGCCGTAGTGATAGAGGTGATTCCCATGGATAAAGGGGTGACAACAGTGGTGCCATCCTTACTAATGTGCAAGATACGCATGATCCTTATGAAGTCTTTAAAAAACATGCATTTCTCCCTTTTTACATGTATGCTGTGTTCCTGCAACCATTTTAGTGTCTCTTCTAGGTTTTTCAAATGCTCCTCTTTGGAGGATCTGTAACCAAAATGGGACCCCTTTGCAACCCCCATCTGCAAGTAGACCTATAATAGATCCAGTATTGAGGATCACATTCCCCCCAACTGTTCTACTCAACAGTGCCTCAATGTGCGGAATTGGGTACTGATCCACACTCAGGGTTGGGTTGATTGTGATCTTCAAGTCACCACAAATCCTTGTAGTGCCATCTGTTTTTAAGACTGGGATGATTGGAGTGGACAATTCACTAGTGGTTACTGCTTCCAATGTTCTCAGGTTCAATAGACAATAGGTGCAGGAGTAGGCCATTCTGCCCTTCGAGCCAGCACCACCATTCATTATGATCATGGCTGATCATCCTCAATCAGTATCCTGTTCCTGCCTTATCCCCATAACCTTTGATTCCACTATCCTTAAGAGCTCTATCCAACTCTTTCTTGAAAGTATCCAGAGACTTGGCCTCCACAGCCTTCTGGGGCAGAGCATTCCATGCACCCACCACTCTCTGGGTGAAGAAGTTTCTCCTCAACTCTGTTCTAAATGTCCTACCCCTTATTTTTAAACTGTGACCTCTGGTTCGGGACTCACCCGTCAGCGGAAACATGTTTCCTGTCTCCAGAGTGTCCAATCCTTATAAATCTTATACGTCTCAATCAGATCCCCTCTCAGCCTTCTAAACTCAAGCGTATACAAGCCCAATCGCTCCAATCTTTCAGCGTAAGATAGTCCCGCCATACTGGGAATTGACCTCGTGAACCTATGCTGCACTCCCACAATAGCCAGAATGTCTTTCCTCAAATTTGGAGACCAAAACTGCACACAATATTCCAGGTGCTGTCTCACCAGGGCCCTGTACAGCTGCAGAAGGACCTCTTTGCTTCTATACTCAACTCCTCTTGTTATGAAGGCCAGCATGCTATTAGCTTTCTTCACTGCCTGCTGTACCTGCATGCTTGCTTTTATTGACTGATATACCAGAACACCTAGATCTCGTTGTACTGCCCCTTTACCTAACTTGACTCCATTTAGGTAGTAATCTGCCTTCCTGTTCTTGCCACCAAAGTGGATAACCACACATTTATCCACATTAAACTGCATCTGCCATGCATCCGTCCACTCACCTAGCCTGTTCAGGTCACCCTGTATTCTCCTAACATCCTCCTCACATTTCACCCTGCCACCCAGCTTTGTGTCATCAGCAAATTTGCTAATATTACTTTTAATACCTTCATCTACATCATTAATGTACATTGTAAAAAGCTGCGGTCCCAGCACTGATCCCTGCGGCACACCACTGGTCACCGCCTGCCATTCTGAAAGGGAGCCGTTTATCACTACTCTTTGTTTCCTGTCAGCCAACAATTTTCAGTCCATGTCAGTATTTTGTCCCTAATACCATGTGCCCTAATTTTGCTCACTGACCTCCTATGTGGGACTTTATAAAAAGCTTTCTGAAAGTCCACGTATACTACATCCACTGGATCTCCCTTGTCCATCTTCAGAATTACATCCTCAAAAAATTCCAGAAGATTAGTCAAGCATGATTTCCCCTTCATAAATCCATGCTGACTCTGACCTATCCTGTTACTGCTATCCAGATGTGTCGTAATTTCGTCCTTTATAATTGACTCCATCATTTTTCCTACCACTGAGGTCAGACGAACTGGTCTATAATTCTCTGTTTTCTCTTTCCCTCCTTTCTTAAAAAGTGGAACAACATTAGCCACCCTCCAATCTGCAGGAACTGATCCTGAATCTATAGAACATTGGAAAATGATCACCAATGCATCCACGATTTCTAGAGCCACCTCCTTTAGTACCCTGGGATGTAGACCATGAGGTCCCAGGGACTTATCAGCCTTCAGACCTAACAGTCTCTCCAACACCATTCCCAGTCAAATGTAAATTCCCTTCAGTTTAGGTCCTTCAGCCACTATGACATCTGGGAGATTGCTTGTGTCTTCCCCAGTGAAGACAGATCTAAAGTACCAGTTCAACTCTCCTGCCATTTCTTTGTTTCCTGTCATAAATTCACCCGTTTCTGTCTTCAAGGGCCCAATTTTAGTCTTAGCCATTTTTTTTCTTTTCACATACCTAAAAAAGCCTTTACTATCCTCCTTCATATTTTTGGCCAGTTTATCTTCGTACCTTATTTTTTCTCTGCGTATTTCCTTTTTAGTTATCCTCTGTTGTTCTTTAAAAGCTTCCTAGTCCTCCATTTTCCCAATCATCTTTGCTACATTATACTTTTTCCCTTTTGTCTTTATACGGTCCTTAACTTCCCTCGTCAGCCACGGCCACCCCTGCCTCCCCTTAGGATCTTTCTTCCTTTTTGGAATGAACTGATCCTGCATCTTCTGCATTATATCCAGAAATACCTGCCATTGTTGCTCCACTGCCATCCCTGCTAGGGTATTGCACCATTGAACTTTGGCCAGTCCTCCCTCATAGCTCCATAGTTCCCTTTATTCAATTGAAATATTGTCACTTCCGATTCTACCCTCTCCCTTTCAAACTGCAGATTAAAGCTTATTGTATTGTGGTCACTACCTCCTAATGGCTCCTTTACTTTGAGGTCCCTGATCAAATCAGGTTCATTGCACAACACCAGATCCAGAAGTGCCTTCTCCCTGGTAGGCTCCAGCACCAGCTGTTCTAAGAATCCATCTCGGAGGCAGTCCACAAACTCCCTTTCTTGGGGTCAGTACCATCCTGATTCTCCCAGTCTACCTGCATGTTACAATCCCCCATAACTACTGTAGTAATATCTTGGCGACAGGCCAATTTCAGCTCCTTATTCAACTTACACCCTACATCCAGACCACTGTTTGGGGGCCTGTAGATAACTCCCATTAGGGTCTTTCTACCCTTAGAATTTCTCAGCTCTATCCATACTGACTCTACATCCCCTGATTCTAGGTCCCCCCACGCAAGGGACTGAATATCATTCCTTACCAACAGGGTCACCCCACCCCCTCTGCCAGTCAGTCTGTCCTTACGATAGCATGTATAGCCTTGAATATTCATTTCCCAGGCCCTGCCCACTTGAAGCCATGGCTCAGTTATCCCCACAACATCGTAACTGCCAATTTCCAAATAAGCCTCAAGCTCATCCACCTTATTTCTAATACTTCGTGTATTCACATATAATATTTTTAATTTGTTACTCCCCTCACCCTTCCTATCAATCCCTATTTCACTTGACCTTATTACATGATCCTTTTTTGAGTTTTCTGCTCCATTGATTCCATTGTCTTTCTTGACTTCTCTTGTTCTAACTTTCCCTTTAACTTCCTTCTTAAACTTCCAGTTTGTCCCCTCCACCCGCTATTTAGTTTAAACATAGCTGCGTTGCAGTGGCAAACCTACCTGCCAGAATGCTGGCCCCCCACCTATTAAGGTGCAACCCATCCCTCTTGTATAATTTATCCTTACTGCTAAACATACCCCAGTGATCCAAGAATTTAAATCCTTGCTTCCTGCAGCAGTTCCCCAGCCACACGTTCAAATCCAGTTCACCAGCTGTTCCAGTTCTGCCTTCCCTTTAGGCTGGATGCGTATGGTAATGCATGTGCCTTCAGACCCCTTGGATAAGCCTCCTGAAGTTTAATTTCTACTTATTTCACTTCCCCTAGATTTCCCTTGCAGGCAATCTTGTACTGGTCCACCAGCCTATTAACCAAGATCCAATTTAACTAATTTCCATAATTAGGAGCATCTGAATAATGCAGGATAGTCACCTTTCACTATGTACAGAGACTGCTTTGGTACACCAGTCTCTTAGCTGTACTTTGATCAGTACATAGCCCTTCAGTGCCCTACATAGCTAATTCTTTCATGTATGTCCATGTAAGGCTTCAATGACCGTGCCTTTAACTTCTCTCTGTATATTGATTTGGGAATCAGAGGCACTGCTGCACTCTCATACACTTCTACCTTTACTGTCTTACTCTGTAATTTGGGAAGAACCCAGAATTGATCAGCTTCACCCAGTTCCGACAGGATGTTCAACTCAAACGCTGTTGATGCTGGGCTTTCTGCTTCTCCCACAGATCTGGGTGACTCCCAGCTGACTCCCTGGCTGATGGCATGTGCCTTATGTCTTATCCTCTGAATAGTCTCCTTTAGACAGCCTTTCTCCTGCTTGAGTCATACCCAGCAATTTCAGGAAATATGACCCACTTCTCTCCTCCTGTGGCACTGGGCTTCTCGGGTCCAACACATTGTTTCTTTGTGGCTAATCTTGCCACATTGGTGATATTCTGCGGTTGGTACTGTGCTCTACTGAGTTTCCCCTACAATAGGCACCTGGGTGTATTCCGTCAACTATGTTTTTTTGCTGGTGGCCAACTCCATCACGTAGCAATTTTGAGAGCTGCCTTGAAATCCTGGTCTCTCGTTGTTAGGAGCTTCCATTGGATGGTTTCATGTTAGAGGCCACAAACTGTCCCACAAGGCAACTCGGAGGAATCCTCTGAATTTGCAATGTTGCACCAACCTCTCTAACGTGGCCACAATTGGGCAATGGACTCTGCTTCGTGGTGTAACCATTTATCAAAATGGAAACATTCCATGATCATCTGTGGCTTTGGTGCAAAATAACTCCTTATACTTCACAAACTCCATACAGACAGTTGCCTAAGGCTGGAATTGTACCAGGGCCCTGGCACAACATTATACACTGAGTTAGTGTGCTGCTGAAAAATGTTTCCTCGATTACAAACTCAGGTCCAGATTGGTCTGGAAAACAAACCTTTTAAGTCAGATGCAAGAGTGTACTGTCACTGAATCAAGGCTGTTACATTATGTGTAAAGTTGCTGGGAAATGAGCTGTAAACACATATATTAGGGCGGCTCGGTGGCTCAGTGGTTAGTACTGCTGTCTCACAGTGCCAGGGATCCGCCTTGGGGGACTGTCTGTATGGAGTTTGCACATTCTCTCCGTGTCTGCGTGGATTTCGCCCCACAGTCCAAAGATGTGCAGATTAGATGGATTGGCCCTGCTAAATTGCCTGTAGTATCCAGGTATGTGCAGGCTAGGTGTATTAGCCAGAGTAAATGTGGGATTACAATGGTGGGAGAGGGGAAAGGTCTGTGTGGAGTTTCCACACTCTCCCCATGCCTGCGTGGGTTTCATCTTGCTTCTCCGGTTTCCTCCTACTATTCAAAGTTGTGCTGGTGAGGTGAACTGGCCATGCTAAATTGCCCATTGTATTAGGTGCATTAGTCAGGGGTAAATATAGAGTAGGGGAATGGGCCTGGGTGGGTTATTCTTCAGAGGATCGGTGTGGACTTGTTGGGCTGAAGGGCCTGTTCCCATATTGTAGGGAACCTAATCTAGATAAGTCTTAACTGCCAACATTAATTGGGAACAATTAGGAAAGACAATGATTCAGAGATACTAGTTATTAATCAGCAAATTCCTAGCGACGGGAAAGGAATGCACCATGGGGAGTCACCCCCTTGCTCTCACCTTCAACCATGAGGCTGCATGGCCGTACAGCCACTTGAAGGTTCTGTGTACACAAAGACACATTGACTTGTGGTTCTGAAGTTACTGCTGCACACAGACTTCAGAGACAGGAAAAATGTGATGAAATGTAATCATCAACCTCTGTTTCCCCCTTTCCTTTGGCTAATCTCACAACCCATTCAACCAGCAGTCTCACACCACTCCTGATCCTGCTAGCCACCTAGCCAGTAGCCACCATTCCTCTCAGATGGCACTACATGACTGACTGGTCAGCAGCTCTCTTCGGTGGGCAGAATTCCCACACCCAAGGTCTTTGATTCTGGATAAAAATGACAAAATGGCATTGAATATATTGGGGCTTCCCAAGGGAGGCAAACCTGAGCTTTCCAGTGGGTAAGAACTGCGTCACCTCAATTAAATTTTATCCATATATCTGACACTGGAACCAGGTACATATAAAAGCAGTAATCCATTTGATGGACAACTATTTTCTGCCAGACATGTTTGTAACAATGAGTGGGCTCCATCAACACACAGTATCTAAATTTAAATAGTTCTCATTAGAAATAATATATTCAAATTTTGAATTTTAGGAAAGGTGAAGTTCCATTGTATGGTTGCAGCATAGATGCTCCAGAATTATAGAGAAGTGTAAATCATTACACTAGATATTAAGTATTCTCATGAATTGGGAACGATTATCTAATCAAAATATTTGCAGGGATTTGATAAGAATTGATACATTAAAACTACTTCCTCTGGTTAGGAAAAACACATTAAGAGTGCTTAATCTGAAAGAGATAAATTAATTGGCAATGAAATCAAAATACAATCTTTCACACAAAGATATCTGTGGTTTTGGGTCAATTGACATATTCAAGATTGGGAGAAGGTGAGGATTGCTGATGCTGGAGATCAGAGTTGAAAGGTGTGGTGCTGGAAAAGCACAGGATGTCAGGCAGCATCCGAAGAGCAGGAGAATTGATGTTTCGGGCATAAACCCTTCATCGGGATTGTCAAAATTCAAGATTGGGCATGATAGATTTCTATTGAGTAAAGATGGCAAGTGAAATTTAAATGGATCAAAGTATTTCCATTCAGTAGATATAGTTTAACAGCAATCCAGAGAGAAATGTTTGCCTAGTCAATCTCCCAATTCAGTATTTATCTGCATCCATTGAACACCTATTCTTCTGTCACATAGGAGTCCTGAATCAACCCTTTGATTTTGAATGCAAACATCCAATAAAGCTAACACAAAATATTGCCTTTTTTTGAGAAACCTGCCAAGGTCTAGCTTTAATTTGTTTTACCTTTTTGCCTGAAGGACCTGGTGCTTGAGTTACTTTGAGATGATGCGCAAGGATTTTCCGTTTGTGCTTTTCCTTTATGTACAGCAGAAGAGATGCTGGTAAGAACATCTCCAGGCCCCATTCCTTCCTAGAAGATTCAACAAAGAAACAAACTGAAATATTGCATTCTTCATAGGGAAAGAAAGAAAGGAAGAAAGAAATGGGATCTAACAAATTACAACCATATTTTGACAGGAATACAAAGGAGTGGGGCCAAAACAAGCACAAGGTTTTGTATACCAAGGCTTTGTGCTTTCATATTCTTCCATTTGTGTATCTTGAAAATTGTAGCTTTCCACCATTTCAACACAACTTGAATAATTGTAAGGATATGCTTAGAGCTGTTTACAGCACATTAACACTATGGAATTCAAAAACCATACAGAGCTAATATATAGAGCTGAAAATGTGTTGCTGGAAAAGCGCAGCAGGTCAGGCAGCATCCAAGGAGCAGGAGAATCGACGTTTCAGGCATGAGCCCTTCTTCAGGATTCCTGAAGAAGGGCTCATGCCCGAAACTCTGATTCTCCTGCTCCTTGGATGCTGCCTGACCTGCTGCACTTCTCCAGCAACACATTTTCAGCTCTGATCTCCAGCATCTGCAATCCTCACTTTCTTCTAGAAGAGCTAATATATAAACTACATTGTTCATGAAGTCTTCCTTTCTCTCAGTTCAGTGGCCCTTGGGACACGAAAATAAATGATTTTCTTAGTCCATCTGGAATGTTATTTGGGTGGGTGCAGAGACTTTTTTGACAGAATTCAATAAATCCACTCCCTGTTCTTTTTGCTGCCCATCACAATTTTTGACCCAAGTTGTAGCTGACAGATAAGTGCCCAAATGCAAACACAAAAGTGATTCTTTATGACTTAATTACAATACCAACATTATTAGCAACACCTACTGCAAAGTATATCATTGGGTTCTGAGAGCCCGACATCATTAAGGACATCAGAAGCAATTAAAAATGAATAGGCTAAAGTTTTACTATTGCAACTGATTGCAAAGCAAAATAATCACCAATTTTTTTAAGCAAAAGTAAAATATTGTGAATGATGGAAATCTGAAATAAAAACAGAAAGTACTGGTGAAATTCCACAGGTCTGGCAGCATCTGTGGAGAGAGAAACAGAGTCAACAAGTTAACAGAGTTCAAAATCACCCTTCTTTGTATTTGAGGAGGGAGGTGAGAAAGTAATGTGTTTTACTTTGGAGATACAAGTGGTCAGGAGAAGT
Organism: Chiloscyllium plagiosum; assembly: GCF_037043375.1. Classification (NCBI taxonomy): domain Eukaryota; kingdom Metazoa; phylum Chordata; class Chondrichthyes; order Orectolobiformes; family Hemiscylliidae; genus Chiloscyllium; species Chiloscyllium plagiosum. Next base: position 47,843,490 of record NW_028270149.1, read on the forward strand.
GGAACAGAACAACAAGAAAACCAGACACTGCTGGATGGTGGGAGGGGGAAGTCAAGATAAATAATATGGAGAACAGAGTTCATGGATTGAAGCTGTTGAACTTACTGTTGAGTACATAGGATGTGAAGTGCCCAAATGGAAAATGAGATGCTGTTTTGACAGATTGTATTAGACTTCACTGGAACATTATATCAGATTTGGGACAGAAATGTGAGCATTTGTGTGCCTCAGGTAAGAGGAAAAGGTGTTTTTTGATATTTTACTGTTCTCCTCTTCTGTCCATAACAGAGGTGGGTTTTTAATTTCCTTTCTTATTTTCTTTTCCCATTTGAAAATAAATGGCAGTGTGTTTACCCAAACCTTGTTTGCCAAGTCCAATTTAAAAATAATTCACATCAATTTTTTAAAAATTTAAAACAAGTAGGTTTATGAATGTGGAAATGGCACACAACACATATTCACACAAACACGTGTCCAAAGAAAGAACGTAAGAAAAAGGAAAGAAATTACAAATTACTTAAAATCAATGATGCTGGCATTAGTGAAATCGTGTCCAGAAATTTCATTGGTTTCACTTGGCTGTGTGAAAAATTCCCTTTCACAGGAGCTCAGATGTAGTTAAATTGCAGGTGAAGATGCAACAGTTGTAAACAGGGAAGTGGTTCACTTTGCAGGTGAAAACAAAAGAGAATTCTATTCAGAAATCAGATCTTTGAGAAAGATTGAAATCAGAGGCAGGCAGTAGCTCAGATTAGACCTGTTTATCATGTATTCTGTTCTGGTGTTACAATCAGATAGATGAAAGCAGTCAAAGCTGTGTCATTAAAGCTGTTCTCAACCCAACATTTTCAATGATGGCTGTCATTTCACGTTGAGCCACTTTAGTACAAAGTGGATTTGATCATAGATCATCATGAAAACCAGTTATGTTCTGTAGCAAATATCTGTCTGGTTGTTATCACCATCTCTAACAATGTATTTCAATTTATTTTATTTGTTCTGACCTGGCTGGTTCAAACATCTTATCTATGTTTTCTATGTGTTAGCTTGGCTGGAATGTTTATACAATGCAGGGAGTCTGACATTTCAGGAGGATAATGAAAACTACTGTTCCCTGGTTACCACAGATAAAAGTTTTTCAGAAATGGTAATCAACTGGCATTATGTGATCATGGTAGCCATGTTGTCAGTCAAGCAAAGTGATCATTTCACCAAAAAGAAGTTTAAAAAGATAATTTTCTATTTAAATTCGGATTATTATCTTTCTGGATATTAACAAAGCAAGCTGGAGTATGAAAATGGCAAGCGATTGGAAGGTAATGGATGTGTTCAGTACACTGAAAGACAAATAGGGAGAGTGTTGACCATTCTATCGTCCCATAATTGCATCAACATTTAGCCTTTTACATCCTCCCTCCTTCTCTTCAACACCGCAGTGATTTAATTCTACATCTTTATGGGCAGCACGGTGGCTCAATGATTAGCACTGCTGCCCCACAGCGCCAGGGACCCAGGTTTGATTCCAGCCTCAGGCGACTGTCTGTGTGGAGTTTGCACATTCTCCCCGTGTTTGCATGGATTTGTTCTGGTTTCCTCCCACAATCCAAAGATGTCCAATTAGGTGAATTGGCCATGCTAAATCACCCATAGTGTTCAGATATGTGTAGGTTAGGTGCATTAGTCAGGGGTAAATGTACAGTAAAGGGTAGGGGAATGGGTCTAGATGGTTTACGTTTTGAAGCATCGGTGTGGACTTGTTGGAACGAATGGCCTGTTACTGCATTATTGGGATTCTATGATTTTTCAATCAATTCTATTGCATTTGCTGCTCACAATGAAGTCTTCTGGATACTGGAGAGTCCAAATACTGACTGGTGACTGCTTTGCGAAACACCTTCACTCAGTCCACAGGCATGACTCTGATTTTTCAGAAACTCAAAACAAGATACCCTGACCTTCCGGTGCCATTTTATTGCACCATGCTCACATTTCTTTCTTTGGTCTGTTGCAGTCTTCAGCAGAATGAAGCCTTACACAAGCTGGAGGAACATCATTCTGTTTAAAGTTTAGGTACTACACTGTCTTTTGGACACAACATTGAGTTCAACAAAGTCAGACCATGAATTTTTCACTTCATTTTGACTCCCCTACCTCACCATCCCTGCTCCCCATGTCTTTTTTTTTGTTTTTTGTTTCAGCAGAGCTGACCTATTTCTGTCATTAACATCTATTATTAATGCCTCCTCTGATCCTAACTCACTTCTCTACAGCTATTACTACTCTTTGCCTTTTGTCCTGTAACATCAGTGATCTCTAATCTCACTCATCCTCGATTCTGTTTCTGACTTTCTCTTTTGTTCTACTTACTCCTCATCATCTTTATCTACAGTATAAAATCCATTCCTTATTCTCATTTCTCTTCAGTTCTGAAGAAGTTATATCAGATGCGATACATTAATTCTCTTTCGCTCTTCACAAATGCTGCTAGAGTTGCTGAGTTTCTCCAGCAGATCCTGCTTTGATTACTATTTATTTATATATCTTTGGTCAATTATAATGACAATATAGTAAGGGCTATTACAGTTTTCCTTTCTACAACTCTTACCATGTGCTTCAGTACAATGTTAAAGGTGCAGATATGCGCTTGAACTATGCAAATAGATTGATTTGCATAGGCAAAGTGGGCCATTAGTTCCATTTCAGAAACAACCTTAAGTGTCAGCAGTAGAATTTTGACCACACGATGCTGCTGTTGTAATTAAAAACATACAAGTTCCATTAGCTTACTGTTTAATGTCTCTATGTGCTTTGAAATAGCTTGAGACTGATCATTTAGCAATGAATTCATGACATATTCTATTGCCTGATGAAATTCTTTGAAGTTTGAAATCGCACAGCTAATATATCCAAACTACATTACATTATGATTAGAAAGAAAGCTTTTCATTAAGATTCATAACAAATAGAATTGTTGATCCCAATGAGATTCATTTCAGAGACATGTTTCTTATGAGAGAGTACAAGTTGCAGACCTGAAAACTTTGGTTAGATTGGAGACAATCACTAGAAATATATTTTCATCTGTAAAATATTCATTCTTTCAAACAAGTGAACACTGAAATTATAATCTTTCAGCTGGAGGAGAGACCTGTTGATTTTAACACTCTGCCTGCCAAAATTTGAAAGCTATTGAAAGCTTTTCCTATTTTTCCTATACATTGGTGTTTATATAAGCCTGCATGACCCATCAACCAATGCAACCTGGTGTTGTATTGGGTGAAGATTGGTCTATAGATTTCTTTTCAGTTTATCCTGGTCAAAAGGAAGAGAATCGATCTAAAATGATATTTGTCGTGGTTGTGTTCCTCCAGGATTCCCAAGAATGGGCTGCACCTGGCCTTGGTTTTCCATCTTGCTATGCCTATATTCCTTTCCCCTCATTTCACAGCGTCAAACTTCAGCTGAATGCTCGTTCCATGGGATGCAATACTGGATGGCTTCTTTATGCATTTTTTGGGCTGAAAGCCCAGGCCCATAAAAAGATTATGACAGCAGAAGTATCTGTTTTGGTAACTGGCATGTCGTAACCTTCCACCGAGGCAAGTCTGAAAAGCTGGAAAATTTCCTAACACAACCTTATTTGCAAAAATCTGGCCCAGAGGCACTCTTCTTACTCCTTACCCAGACTTCAGTGCAACTGCTTTTCAAAGCACACTGGAAGTGGGGTTGGCACAGAAAGAGCAGCATGAGTATTTCTGACAGAGTATTAAGAGAAGTGGATCTCCTTTTTGTTCGAGTGGAACACTGCCCAAGTGGTTTACATGGTTGTTGGGTAGCATTTTCCTCTTTCCTCAATGCATACTTATGTTTTTACTTAGCCATTGAAAGCAGCATAGTTTCCCCTTTACTCTCATTTAACTTTGGAATCATTCCCCTATTCTGTTCTGTGTTGCATATTGACATGTTTCTTTCTGCTTCCATTTAATTAAAGCTGTTATTTTCCTCTGCTTTGATCCCACTTCTAGCTTCAATCCAATATTATTTGGAGGGATTTAATGGTATAATTGGAAGTTTTTGATTTTGCCAAACTATGCAAGTAATTCATAGAATCCCTACAGTGTGGACAAGGCCATTTGGTCCAACATGTACACACCAACCATCCAAAGAGTATAACACCCAGGTCCATTCTCCTACCCTATTCCTCTACATTTCCTAGCCTACACATCCATGAACAATTTAGCACAGCCAATTCACCTAACCTGCACATCTTTGGAACGTGGAAGGAAACCGGAGCAAACCCGTGCAGACACAGGGAGAATGTAGAAACTCCACACATACAGTCGCCTGAGGCTGGAATCGAACCTGGGTCCCTGGTGCTGTGAGTCAGCAATGCTAACCACTGAGCCAACGTGCCACCCCATCAATCCTGCCCACTGTGACCAAGTCACCTACAGCAGCAGCACAGAGGAGCTGGGGAATATATTGAGGGGTTGAGCCAAATGCAATGAGACACAGAGGGATTTCTTGAAATAAGATTGATGTTTGTTTCTGAACACATACAAAGGAATGATAGCCACAATGTCCTGATTTCTCATTTGGACAATCAGTTCCCTTCTTGCTAAGAATTTTGATATGTTTTCTATACATAACTATATATGCAATTACATAAAGAAAATCCCAGATAAACTTTTCATTTCTTTGGCTACTACTGCTGAAGGCAAGTTGCTTGGCCAAAGACTACATGAATCAATTTGTTTCCAGCTACTCCCTGTTATTCTTAGATTTTTCCAACATAGAAACAGCTGACTGTCTCCTGTGCTTCCATTCGGTTCACACATTACTTTGTTCACTTTCCCTTGCTCTTTGGATTTTCAACCAGACTACACTTTGTCATCTGACTCCTTCCAGGGTCCAGCAACATCGTTAACCCTTGGACTGAGTGCTTTCTCATTTGAATATTTTGAGAATGTGTGGATTTTTTTCATTCAGATATAGATATTTGGGGTTATTTTGCTTGTTTGTATCAGAATACCATATTACTTCAATACATTATCTTGTAATGTCACTCTGTGAAGCTTAGAGAAGAAAGGCATCTATATGTCAACTTGCCTTTTATGCCTTTATTATGAATTATATTGAATATACCGTTTACTGCAAATTCTAGAAGATGTTACTGTAAAATATTGGTTATCTTCACCATGTTAAAAGTAAACCTTTGATAAATAATCAAAATTTCCAAAGCAAACTTAACGTAAAGGTATCAGAATCCTCAGTTGTCCCATGCTAAGTGAGATAAATGTTACTGACTGTACTTTACTGTCAATCAGATCACTTACTCAACATTCCGTAGGTTGATTTTCTGATTGGTCCTTGCATTGGTGACGGTGATGTAGATATGCAGCGCAGTCAACTGGAGCATTACATCATCTGCTAGATCACCACTGAATCGTTCTTTCATCACATCACTACAGCTCTATAGAAGGAAAACAATGATTCTTGACGTTAAACATTAAATATTAAACAGAACTGAGCTTCACAGATTTATACGTTTTTCAAGCTCCCAATTTTTGTGTAATATGGAAATGTAAAGTTGAAGCCACAATCAGAACAGTGAAGATCTTACTGAATGTAATTGCAGGCTGAGGGGTAAAAAGGCTTGCACATGCTCCTAAATTGCATGCTTAAATGAGTATTCTTGTTCTTGTTACTGAAATGTCGATTCTTCCTGGATACGGTTGTATTATGGTACCTTTCCCAAGTAAGCATTTCTTAAATATGAATCTGGACAGTGAGTCTTGCCTGGCTGTCTGTCAGGAGAAGGCATCTCAGTCCTATCTGGGTTCACACATGCACACCCCAGCTGTAAATGAACAATAAATAGGAGCAGCAACTTGAGCATTTTTTCCATCACTAATCTGTGATGTTGAGGTGAGTCATAGCAAATTATATCACTGATGCAGCTGAAGTTGCCCAACTCTGCACAGTACAGTTTAAACTTGGGAGATTTTCTTCTTGCAAGACCTGCTATGACATCAAAGAACACATTTCTCCATTCACATCATTGAAGAACCATTACAATGGGCCTTTTATACCAATCATTATACATCATATCTATTCAGAACATATTCTCCTGTGTGAGTATATCTGGTATGATTGACATCAGGAATATGCTATTTGTCATATGGTCACTGAGATGCTTTTCTCTCAATGCTCACTGTAGCCAAATACTTAAGCTCACCCCTTCTTGGCTCCCTTTAATGATCTATTTAAGTGTTGACTGCTCTGATAGTGAGGGGTAATCCTGAAGTCTTCTTTTCCAAGGAGCTGTCTGGAAATTGCCAGTAGTTGTTTACAGCCTGCTGCTTTGTTGAGAATGAAGCTGAACTCTTAATATCACATGCATTTTGGGGCACAGGGTTCATTCCTATCTGTCTGTTTTTGGCTGTGCTTAAGTTTCTAGATACCACTGTCTAAGATCACAATGAATGCTGCCACGTGTTTGACTGTCGATCAGACCGTACTATCTGTGGATTGGTTACCTCTGCATGACTCACTTTTTAAGCAGTGAAGATTTGAGTTAGGTGCAATGATACTGTTTAGCACATTTCAAGACAGAATGAATGACCTTTGGTTAGAAAATCTACTAAGGTTAAAAATAATCAATTATGGTACAATTGTGGATCAATTTCAGAACCTTTATGTTTTAGCATTTAGATGGGAAAACAGAAACGTATTTATTCTCAAGCACATGTGCAAAAATTATCCTAAAGTCATAATTTAAGAAATCTTAATCATTAAGATAGCAAATAACACAATATTAATACATTAGCTTTCAGATGCTAATACCATACAGCATTAATTTCAAGAGATTTCCAGGCAAGATGTGCCTAAGTAGGATAAAGATTTCCCTTTCATTAGCAAAATTTACTCTACCATTCAAATATCAATTAACAAGTAGTAATTTCCAAAATTAAAAAGATAGGCATGCTGTAAGTATGGTGCCAGTTCACTCAATTGGGTAGATTAAATCGCATAATGTTGACTTTGTGCGTTCAATTCCTGATCCAGCTGCAGTAGTTATAAGGTCTTTATTCTCTTTCTGACAGTGAAGAAAGTGGCAAACCATCACAAATAAAAGAAAATTGCCACCATCACAATGTGGTTCAGGATGAAGTGCCAAGGACCTGTCCTTTACATAGACTGCACATAAATGCTTCCAAAGTAGACCAATCTCCTAGAAATTCTTCTTATTGTATAAGTTGGATTGGTCAGGTTTGGAAGAGATGCATCTTTATATTGATGCAATTGTCACAATGTTATAAAAGGTAGAATGGTGATTGCTTCTTTGAAAATTATACTCTATAATTAGATACTTTGGATAAGTAATTCTTAAGACATTTGAGAAATAATTACTTTATAAGAGGGTAGGAGATACTGATGTGGTGAAGATGAGTGAACTTATCAATGTAGTTTATCTGTTCAGTGTTTTTTCTGTAGGGAATTGTAAAACAGGATGTTACATTTATGTAAAGTTGGAAAGATAGTTAACTCAATGTAGAAGCTGAGTGTGGCAGTTAATGAATTGATTATTCACAAATTCAATATACACTGTCAAAATATTACATATTTTGAGTGCAGATGTCCTGGTCGATGGAGCACGAACAGATAATTTGAAAATGCAGCCCTCAGGCAGTCTCATTGTGACTATCTGCTTATAACCACTGAAGTGTGATACGTTAAGGTGAACAGATTTCTTCTCTTTGTAAAGCCATCTCCAGATAGCTATTAAATACACCCAATCTAGAGAGTATGATCTCCTCCAAACTAGTATTCAAGCAAATAAATGTGACCTTTCAGATCAGAATGTCATATAAGTGAACAACTTTGGTTTCTTGCTGTCACTGTTTTAATACCATGGATCATGTGTCAGAATTTATTAACAAAACTAAATGTAGACCAGTACCTCTATCTTATCAATACTCCTTAAAATTTTGCTACAAATCATTGTGTTCTGTGGATAGAATTCTTGCCAAAGCAGGAATGTCTACCTGCAATATGCAATACTGATATTATTCAAAGCAGAAATAACATTCAGGAAAAAGGATGAAAAAGACGAATGAATTAGCAGCATCAGTAATGTATTTTATCACAGCGCAAACACACAGAGATGTTCTAGGGCACCCACGTCAATGAGTTATGGAAGTAAGAGTTGGAATGGGAATCACATTCAACTTGAACTCTTCACTATGCTTCACTCTTTACAGAACCCTGGAGCATCGGAGGCTGAGGGTTGAGAATCAAATACACTCTTCAAATAAATGAAAAAAATCTGCAAATGCTGAAAATCAGAAAGAAAAATAGAAAATGCTGGCTAAAAACTTGTAGGTTTGTTAGCATAGCATCATAGAGTCATAGAGATGTACAACATGGAAACAGACCCTTCGGTCCAACTTGTCCTTATAGAGGTTTATAAAATCATGAGGGGCATGGATAGGATAAATAGACAAAGTATTTTTCCTGGGGTGGGCGAGTCCAGAACTAGAGGGCATAGATTTAGGGTGAGAGGGAAAAGATATAAAAGAGACCTAAGGGGGAACTTTTTCACATAGAGGGTGGGACATGTATGGAATGAACTGCCAGAGGAAGTGGTGGAGGCTAGTACAATTGCAACATTTAAAAGGAATCTGGATGGGTATATGAATAGGAAGTGTTTGGAGGGATATGGGCCGGGTGCTGGCAGGTGGCACTAGATTGGGTTGGAATATCTGGTTGGCATGGAAACAGGGTCTGTTTCCATGCTGTACATCTCTTTGACTCTATGACTCTATGCTAACAAACCTACAATTTTTCAGACAGCATTTTCTATTTTTACTTCAGATTTTCAGCATTTGCAGATTTTTTTCATTTATTTGAGGAGTGCCTTTGATTCTCAATTTGGAATTTGCTCACATTTTCTGTTTTTATATGTATATCAACTTTTAGCTTGGATTTACTTCAAACATCCCTCAATCCTTGGGGAAGTTGTGGTGTTGAAAATAAAATAAGAGGTCATCCATCAAAATCCTGTCCCAAAAATAATTACCGTAACTTGCCTCCTCTACCCCACTGAACTGCCTGCTGGCTGCTGTATTTAAATAAAACAGGAAGGTTCAGCCAAGAATCCTTAGGATTTCCTTACATTTACATACACATACCATGTCATAAAATTATTGTAACTAAAACGTTAGTGAATCTGATTCTGTATAATAGCTTCCCTGAGCAGAAGAATTCAGGAAGGTGAATACAGTGTGCAATTCTGCAATGCTGTCATAGTTGGGAGAACATGTACAACTTTCTGCTATCTTTGGGGAATTTACAAAAAGAATGAACATCACCTTCTTCTAAGTAGTTGTATTCTCTCAAGTGTGGGATGCTATTCATGTTACATCCGAGGGGATAATGGATCATTTTAAAGCTTTATAAATTTCCTTCCTGAAAAGGTTTCATTCCTTAATGTTCAGGGACTGAGATGCAAACCATCCCAATCTGTTTCTTAATATAAAGTCCTATGGAAGTAGTCAAAATAGGTTTATTCTCAGACAAGCAAACGTATCTACATGGCTCAACATAGCAAAGTGATGGTGATGCTAAATTGGTTTCAATTTTGGTTTTAGAAACCAGGAAGAGAGACTACAAAATTGCTCAATTGTCCCTTGGGCAGTAGCAGCATGGGACAGATGGTCAGGATTCTGAAGTCCCATTTTCAGTACCTGACAGTTATGGTGAGTCTTGTGTTGTGGTACAGAAAGAATTCTCAGAATTGTGTTGGATTGCCACATTAGAAATAATTTGGTCAGTACAAAGTGAATGGGCCATTCAAGCACAGAAAGGAAAGAGGGTGAAGCGACTGCTCATGACAAACAGTGCCAGGGGAAGATGTGGGTTTGACATCTCACTGTTTGCATCAAGCAGGAGACTAAGGTTAAGCTCTTCAACAAGAATGTTGGGCAGAATATTATTGGGGTCTGATCGATATGGTGAGATTTGTGTCAGAATCAGGCAAGAATTCGAGGGAGGCCCATTTCAATGTTACATCCATCTTTATGCTTTTAATGAGAAGCGAGTATCTTGCCAGGGAGCAGCAAGTTGTCAATTAAGGGGTATTATTATTTGTTAAACACTTTGTTGACAGCCCAAATCACCTCATTAATATTCAGCTGTCAAGTTAAACAAAACCACCAACAAGCTATACATTGAGAAAACAAACCATGGAAGCCAGAGTGTGTACATGGTGGATTCAGCTCACTACGTACTCTAAGTAACCACTATCTTGCTTATTGTTGTGGTTCTGTTCGCCGAGCTGGAAGTTTTTGTTGCAAACATTTCGTCCCCTGGCTAGGCGACATCATCAGTGCTTGGGAGCCTCCTGCGAAGCGCTTCTTTGATGTTTCCTCCGGTGTTTATAGTGGTCTGTCCCTGCCGCTTCCGGTTGTCAGTTTCAGCTGTCCGCTGTACTGGTTGGTATATTGGGTCCAGGTCGACGTGTTTGTTGATGGAGTTTGTGGATGAATGCCATGCCTCTAGGAATTCCCTGGCTGTTCTCTGTCTGGCTTGCCCTATGATGGTAGTGTTGTCCCAGTCGAATTCATGTTGCTTGTTGTCTGCGTGTGTGGCTACTAAGGATAGCTGGTCGTGTCGTTTCGTGGCTAGTTGATGTTCATGTATGCGGATTGTTAGCTGTCTTCCTGTTTGTCCTATATAGTGTTTTGTGCAGTCCTTGCATGGTATTTTGTACACTACATTAGTTTTGCTCATGTTGGGTATCGGGTCCGTTGGACTCATAACGGCACACAAACCAACAGCCACGCTCAGACAACAACTCACCAGAACGAAGGACCCGATACCCAACATGAGCAAAACTAATGTAGTGTACAAAATACCATGCAAGGACTGCACAAAACACTATATAGGACAAACAGGAAGACAGCTAACAATCCGCATACATGAATATCAACTAGCCACGAAACGACACGACCAGCTATCCTTAGTAGCCACACACGCAGACAACAAGCAACATGAATTCGACTGGGACAACACTACTATCATAGGGCAAGCCAGACAGAGAACAGCCAGGGAATTCCTAGAGGCATGGCATTCATCCACAAACTCCATCAACAAACACGTCGACCTGGACCCAATATACCAACCAGTACAGCGGACAGCTGAAACTGACAACCGGAAGCGGCAGGGACAGACCACTATAAACACCGGAGGAAACATCAAAGAAGCGCTTCGCAGGAGGCTCCCAAGCAATGATGATGTCGCCTAGCCAGGGGACGAAACGTTTGCAACAAAAACTTCCAGCTCGGTGAACAGAACCACAACAACGAGCACCCGAGCTACAAATCTTCGCACAAACTTTGAATCTTGCTTATGCCAAACAGCATCTCAGGGCACAATCCATGGTCATCAGTACACACTGTCCACAGACATTGGCATCTACATTTGCCAGCCCTCATGACTATCATGGCATCCTTTTGATTTTCTGGCAGGCTGCTTTTGAGGCACAGATTTGTATTGCAGGGCAACTTGCACTGAAAGGCTGCAGCAGGGACACTTTGTACACAGACACGCATCTAGCTAAAGATGGGACCAGACGAGATCTTGGGCTGCCTGCTTAGTCTCGTGGAGTTCACTCACTTAGTGCCTAAAGATAGTATATGTGCTTGCACTGCCTTGCTGTACCATGACATGCATGTGTAGACACGCCAGGCAGCATCAGGAGAAAGTGAGGACTGCAGATGCTGGAGATCAGAGCTGAAAATGTGTTGCTGGAAAAGCGCAGCAGGTCAGGCAGCATCCAAGAAGCAGGAGAATCGGCATTTCGGGCATGAGCCCTTCTTCAGGAATGAGGAAAGTGTGCCAAGTGGGCTAAAATAAAAGATAGGGAGGAGGGGGACTTGGGGGAGGGGCTCCAACCTCATAGTCCCACAACCCCGCACCGCCCGTTTCGACCTCCTGTCCAAAATCCACAAACCTGACTGCCCCGGCCAACCCATTGTCTCAGCCTGCTCCTGCCCCACCGAATTCATCTCTGCATACCTTGACACGGTCCTGTCCCACTTAGTCCAAGAACTCCCCACCTACGTTCGGGACACCATCCACGCCCTCCACCTTCTCCATGATTTTCACTTCCCCGGTCCCCAACGCCTTATCTTCACCATGGACATCCAGTCCCTATACATCTCCATCCCCCGTCACGAAGGACTTACAGCCCTCCACTTCTTCCTTTCCTGCCGTACCAACCAGTACCCTTCCACTGACACCCTCCTTCGACTGACTGAACTGGTCCTCACTCTGAACAACTTCTCTTTCCAATCCTACCACTTCCTCCAAACCAAAGAAGTAGCCATGGGCACCCGTACGGGCCCCAGCTATGCCTGCCTCTTCGTAGGATATGTGGAACAGTTCATCTTCCGCAGCTATAGTGGCACCACCCACCACCTTTTCCTCCGCTACATCGGTGACTGTATCGGCGCTGCCTCGTGCTCCCACGAGGAGGTTGAACAGTTCATCCACTTTACCAACACCTTTCACCCTGACCTCAAATTTACCTGGACCATCTCAGACTCCTCCCTCTCCTTCCTAGACCTCTCCATTTCTATCTCGGGCGATCAAATCAACACGGACATTTACTATAAACCGACCGACTCCCACAGCTACCGAGACTACACCTCCTCCCACCCTGCCCCCTGTAAAAACGCCATCCCATATTCCCAATTCCTTCGTCTCCACTGCATCTGCTCCCAGGAGGACCAGTTCCAATACCGTACAACCCAGATGGCCTCCTTCTTCAAAGACCGCAATTTCCCCCCAGATGTGATCGGCGATGCTTTCCACTGCATCTCCTCCACTTCCTGCTCCTCCGCCCTTGAACCCCGCCCCTCCAATTGCCACCAGGACAGAACCCCACTGGTTCTCACCTACCACCCCACCAACCTCCATATACATCGTATCATCCGTCATCATTTCTGCCACCTCCAAACGGACTCCACCACCAGGGATATTTCTCTCCCCTCCCCTATCAGCGTTCCGAAAAGACCACTCCCTCCGTGACTCCCTTGTCAGGTCCACACCCCCCACCAACCCAACCTCCACTCCCGGCACCTTCCCCTCCAACCGCAAGAAATGCAAAACTTGCGCCCACACCTCCCCCCTTACTTCCCTCCAAGGTCCCAAGGGATCCTTCCATATCCAGCACAACTTCACCTGCACCTCCACACACATCATTTACTGCATCCGCTGCACCCGATGTGGCCTCCTATACATTGGGGAGACAGGCCGCCTACTTGCGGAACGTTTCAGAGAACACCTCTGGGACACCCGGACCAACCAACCCAACCACCCCGTGGCTCAACACTTTAACTCCCCACTCCGCCAAGGACATGCAGGTCCATGGACTCCTCCATCGCCAGACCATAGCAACACGACGGCTGGAGGAAGAGCACCTCATCTTCCGCCTAGGAACCCTCCAACCACAAGGGATGAACTCAGATTTCTCCAGTTTCCTCATTTCCCCTCCCCCCACCTTGTCTCAGTCCCAACCCTCGAACTCAGCACCACCCTCCTAACTTGCAATCTTCTTCCTGACCTCTCCGCCCCCACCCCCACTCCGGCCTATCACCCATACCTTAACCTCCTTCCACCTATCGCATTTCCAACGCCCCTCCCCCAAGTCCCTCCTCCCTACCTTTTACCTTAGCCCGCTTGGCACACTTTCCTCATTCCTGAAGAAGGGCTCATGCCCGAAACATCGATTCTCCTGCTCCTTGGATGCTGCCTGACCTTCTGCGCCTTTCGAGCAACACATTTTCAGCAGCATCAGGAGAAGTCAACATTTCAGGTATAACCTTTCTTCAGGACCTTCTGATGCTGCCTTGACTACTCTGTTCTTCCAGCCTCCTGCCTGCCTCCTTTGGAATCCAGCATCTGCAGTTTTTAAAGTCTCATGCCATGCCTGTTAGCATGTTGACACTTCAGCCAAGCTAAAGGCTATCACTCCTGTAGCAATGAAGTGCCCTTTAACACAGACAGGTTGCTTGTTATGCTTGTCAGTGGGGATCGGTCCAGTAGTTATGGTGGAGGGGAGTACATCTTGATGAATAGTACCTCAAGACATCAATGAAACACCTACTGCAGTCGCCAGTTTATTATGGGACAAACATAATACTTGTTTATTCTGCCAAGTGGCCATGTTAGAAACTGGTGGGGGCTTGTCCTTAGTCCATTCAAGACGTGGTTGGGGGCCCTAGCACTGTCAATCATGGGCATAGTCCACACACGGTGCAGTCAACTACTTGGGATACTCAGATTCAGGGGATCTGGCTGAAGTTCAAGGAGTGCAGAGTAATCAGTCTTGAAGTGCCATATCAGCAGCCAGGGGAATTGCATATTCTCAGTCAGGGAGCTGCAAAGATGTTGATTATTTAGGAGGGTGCAAGGTGGACGGGGGTGGGGGAGGGCCTATTGGGTCAATGGTAGGATTGTTGAAAAATGCTGCTGCTATGCCATGATATTGCCAGTGATGGGCAACACCGACTTGCTGAAGTTTGTCCAGGTGCAAAGTGGTCGTTCAACGATGGCATGGGCACAAGGGCTGATGGTCTTTTGTGCAATTATGTGCTGAGCAGTCAGTTGTTCTGGGGAACGAAGCACAGTAAAATGTTCCACTGAACTCCCAATCCCTAACTGTGCTTACCTGTGCGTAGAGATAGTCAAATGCCACAGGATCTCTCCTCAGCAGGTCCACTGGGTCCTTTGGAAAGAAGGTGATTCTGAGGATACATTTCATGGTGTGAAAGTGACTGCGCTGCACAACCTAAAGGAGAGCCACAACAGAAACTGATAAGTGCATTTGAGTCTCAATAGAAATGTTAAAGTCAAACAATTCACACTTAGTATTCAAAGCAAGTTAGCCAATTCACAAAATTGCTATTTGAAATATTATTCATAAATACATGGAATATGATTTGTATTAGTTTATGTCAATTTAGTCTGTTTATGCTTTGTAGGTGTATAATAACAAGCGTATTGAAGTTTGGCTCCAGCATTAGAATAGCTATTTATAGGATGGTGATTTTAATTATTCACATATTGTGTTTCCACCACTATCACATAGGGTCCTTATGGTGATGGTTTAAACATCCCCTGTCAGTGCTGACTTTAAGCATCCTACAGGAAATACTGATTTCAATTGACCAGAAACTTGCTCATAACTTAGCCAAAGTTGCACAAATTTGGGACAACTATGCACAAAAAGGTAAAGGGAAATACCACAGAAATGCAAATAGGGAGTACTTTTCTGATGGGTAAGATATATTTCTGGGATAAGTAGAGTAGCATTACTCTGCACCACTATAAATGTCCGATAAATAGTATAGGGAAAGCTTAACTCTGTATTTAAATCATGAAACTACTGAACTGGAAGTGCTTAGTATGAATATTAGAAATCAGGCTTGAGATCAATAAGTAAAAATTTCAAATTTTCTGCAAACCAGCGGAACTAATCACCTACATATTATAAAGTTCAGAGTTGAGGGTGTGGGTATGTTTCCAGCACCACACTCTCGACTCTGATTTCCAGCATCTGCAGTCCTCACTTTCTCCTATTATAAAGCTCACCCAACTTTCATTTCATCGATTTTGAAGTACACAGGAAAAAAAACACTTAGGAGCAAGAGTAGGCCATTTGACCCCTCATGTCACTCTGTAAGATTATGGCTGATCTCATTGTAATCACAAGTCACATTCCCACTTATCCTACATAATCTATTGATCCTTTGCTAATCAGGCATCTATCCACCTCTACTTTAAAAACATTCAAGGACTCTGCTTCCACTGCCCTTTCAGAAGGAGAATTCCAAACACCAATGGCCAAAAGTGAGAAAAAAATGTACACATCTCTATTTTAAATGGGCAAACTCTTATGTGAAACAGTGACTCCTAGCTCCAGATTCTCCTGTAAAAAGGAACATCCTCTCCATGCCTACACTGTCAGGACCCCTCAGGATGTTAAATATTACAGTCAGGTAATTTCTTACTCTCCTAAACTCCAGCAAATACAAACCTAACCTTTACAGCCTTTCTTCACAAAACAACTTGTCCATTTTAATTAAGAATCTGATAAACCTTCTCTGAATTGCTTCCAAGGCATTACATCCATCATTATTAAGCATGCTGACCAATACTGCGCAAAATACTACAGCTTTGGTCTCTGCAATGTTTTGTATAACTGAGACATAACCTCTCTACTTTTGAATTCAATTCTCTTCATCGTAAATGGTAACATTATTTAAGCCTTCCTAATTGCTTACTGATTTTGCACGTTAGCATTTATGGTTGAAGTCTGACAACACTTAGATTTCTCTGAATCTCAAACTTCTGCTATCTCTTACTATTTAAATAATAAGCTTATATTTTTATTCCGCTTGCTGAAATGGACAATATTAGATTTTTGCATAGCATTCTCCATTTGTCAGATCTTTGCCCACTTAATCTATCTATATCTTTTGTAGCCCCCTTGCCCCTTTGTTTTTTCACAACTTACTTTCCTACCAATCTTTGTTAAAGAATCATACAGTCTTACAGCATGGGAATAGACCCTTCTGTCCAACCAGTCCATGCTAATTATAATCCAAACTAAACTAGTGTCCACCTGCCTTCACTTGGTCCATATCCTTCCAAACATTTATTATTCATGTACTTATCCAAACGTCTTTTAAACGTTGTAATTGTACCCACATCCACCATTTCCTGTGTAAGTTCATTCCACACACAAACCAGTCTCTGTGTACAAACGTTTCCCCTCCTGTCTTTTTAAAAGACTTCCTCCTCTCATCTTAAAAATATGCCCCCTAATTTTGAAATCCCTCATCCTGGGGAAAATACATCCGTCATTCACCTTATCTATGCCCCTCATGATTTTATAAACCTCAATAAGGTCACTCCCTCAACCTCCTATCCTCCAGTGAAAAAACAGTCCCAGCCAATCCAGTCTCTCCTTATGAATCAAACCCTCCATTCCCTGTAACATCTTTGTAAATCTCTTTTGAACCCTCTCCAGCTTAATAATATCCTTCCTATAACAGGAAGAACAGAACTGCACACAGTACTCCAGAAGAGGCATCACCAGCATCCTGTACAACCTCAACATGATGTCCCAACTCCTATACCCAAAGGTCTGAGCAATGAAGGCAAGCGTGATAAATGCCTTCTTAATCACCCTGTCTACATGTGATAAGAACTTCAAAGAATTATGTACCTAAACCCTTGAGGGCTCTGTTTTACAACACTAACCGAGGCACTCCTTTTAATCGTACAAATTCTGCCCTTGTTTATTTTATCAAATTATCCAAATTAAACTCCATCTGCCATTCCTTGGCTCATTGACCCAATTGATCAAATCTCTTTGTAATCTCGATAACCTTCTTCGCTGTCCACTATACCACCACTTTTGGCATCATCTGCAAACTTACTCACCATGCCTCCCACATTCTCATCTTAATCATTTATATAAACGACACACATTTGGCAACCACACCTCTTGTCCCTTCATCCAAATCACTGAATATGAATTGTAAACATTTGAGGTTGCAGCTGTGGCACATCATGTGGTAAATCTTGCTGATCTGAAAGTAAAATATTTATGCCTATTCTCTGCTTTCCATTAGCCAGACAATGTCTATTCATGCCAATATGCTCCTCCCAGAGCATGAACTTTTATTTCCCACAATAACCATTGGTGTGGCAGTTTATCAAATGCCTTATTAAAATCTAAGTACAGCACTTTCACTAGTTTCCTTTCATCTACAACACATTACTTCCTCAAAGAACTCTAATAGATTCATCAATCATTATTTCTCTTCCAAAAAACCATGTTTGATTACCTTTCACTCCATGTGTCCTGCTGCAGCTTCTTTAAAAACAGTTTTTAACATTTTCCCTATAATGGACATTAAGCTAACTGGTCTATTGCTTCCTGCTTTATGTTTCTTTCCCTTTTGAATAAAGAACTTCCATTTGCTATTTCCAAATCTCATGCAACTATTTTGGAAAGAATGAAATAATTAAAAAGAATGCATCAACTATCTCACTTGCAACTTCTTTTAGACTGCAAACCACTAGGACCTAGGCAATTACCAGCCCTCAGCTGCAACAATTTATTCAGTACCACTTCTCTTGTAAGTATCACTTTCCCGAGTTTGTCCTTCTATCCCTTTTATTTAGTGATTTACAGCTGCTTTTTAGGATGCTTCTTGTATCCCCTATACTGAACACTGAAGAAACATATCTCTTCAATTCATCTGTCATTTTGTTCATTTCCGTTATCAATCCTCCAGGCTCATTTCCTATAGGATTAATTCTCAGGTTCTAATTGCTTTCCTTTTTTAGTTATTTATAGAAATGCACGGTATTTATTTTTGTATTTCTGGTTGGCCTTTACTTGTACTCCAACTTTTCCCTCATTCTTTGCTGTTCTTTGACATTTGATCCAATCTTCTGACTCGCCAACTTTCTTTGCACAATTGCAAATAGTTTGTAGGTCAATCCCCTTCAGTTTAAAGGTGATTTCTATAAGTGTTTTGCATTTTCTTCAAAATTGATACAATCTTTAACCTTCCAGCTAACCAAGACGGTGGGTCTATCCCTTGTATTTTTTTTCTTCTATTCAGAATTTATCTTTTCTATGCATTCTGAAATATCCCCTTAAATGTCTGCCACTGTATCACTATTGACCAATACTTTAGTTCACTTTGTCAATTCACTATAGCTAGCTTTGTTTTCACACTGTAATAATTGTACTTATATTATGACTTGCATCCACTTCTCTCTCCCTTAAACTGTGTGTAAAATTCAATTATATTTATGTCACTGTTACCCAGGGCTGCCTTCACTATGAGGTCATTTATTAATCCTATCACATTACATAGAGCCAAGCCTAGTAAAGCCAGCTTTCTAGTTGGCTACAGAATATGCTTCTCTAACTGACCATCCCAAAACCATTTTAAGAACTCCTCATCTATACTACCTTTGCTTATCAGGGTTTTCCTGATGATATGTAGATTAAGATGCTTGTTGCATGTCTTTCAGTCAAGTTTCCTGTATTTCATCTATGCTCCCCTTTAGGCAGAGCTGCTACTCAACTGATTCCATACCTTGATTTCCTGAACTGAGATTCCTCCCTGTTGTTATTATTAACTAACAGAACCACCCACAACATTTTCTTAGCTGCACATCCTTCATAAATATCTTGTGCCTTTCAAGATCCAAGTTTTAATCTATATCTCTCTGTAATGGCGACTAGATTCCATTTATTTCTTTCTACTTGTATTCTCAGTTCATCTGTTTACTTGGACGCTACCACATTCAGATGTGCAGTCTTTTATTTTATCCTTTTATTGTTTTTGTAATCTTTAATCTTATCTGTTGGATATGAATTTTCTATTGCTTCCTATCATAGTCTATCATTTCTGTATTCATACTTTTCTCTTTGTCTTTTCTCTATTCTTTGATTTAGCACACCTTCCTAAATTTGATCTTTTGACAAATGCCACTGTCTGAGTCAGATGCCAAGAAGTATAACAAACTCCCAATCATGTGTCTGTTCAAATATGAAAATAATGCCAACCCTGACATCTGTAACTGTGACTTCTATTGAAGAGCACATAAAATCTTAAAAAAATGTTTCAGACATAAAAGAGGTAATATCACAGATGTCATCACAAATTCTTGCACAGGAAAATAGTACAGCACATTTATAGAACATATTCACTCCCTAATGACATTGTGGATCTACCTAAACCAAAAGAATTGCAGCAGTTCAAGAAAACATCCCACTATCGCATTCTCAAGGGCATCTAGGGATGGGCAACATATGTTAGTCCAGTTAATGATGCTGACATACCATGATAGAAGACAAAATCAACATGAAAGTCACAGTGGTATCTTACCTGACATGAACTACAATAAAGATATGTACTGATTTCTCCCTAATAGTACATGTCTTGATGAATGTGCTGGTGAAGAATGTTTCAGAGCATTTAGTTGAAAGCCTTTTTTTAAAAAATGACAAAGATGTCGGAGCTACGCTGTCATGACAAGGCATTGAGGGGAGCTCATGACCTTCTCCAAGAGAAGCAGTAACATTTGAACAGACACATGATTGGGAGTTTGTTATACTTCTTGGCATCTGACTCAGACAGTGGCATTGGGCACCAGCCTTATTAGGCACACGAGATGCATGACCTAAATTAACTAAGGTAACTTTGGTCCAGGCTGTTATGTGGTATCATGGCCTCCTACATTGGTCCTGGGGAAGAGGATGTTCTGCCTGTGCTTGTCATGTCCACAAGGACTCCAGGTCCCTGATCACAAAGAGGAGTGACAAAGTTTTTTCATCTGTCATATTTGGGCAAATGTCAGGAACCTTAGAGAGAAACTCCAGGCTGACAGCACTTATCTGGGTGCACATTAAGGATTTTAAA
The DNA here is from genome assembly GCF_037043375.1 of Chiloscyllium plagiosum. Taxonomy (NCBI): domain Eukaryota; kingdom Metazoa; phylum Chordata; class Chondrichthyes; order Orectolobiformes; family Hemiscylliidae; genus Chiloscyllium; species Chiloscyllium plagiosum. The sequence goes on from NW_028270149.1 coordinate 47,864,012, forward strand.
AGATGGCGCAATTACCAGGGATGCTGGTCAATTCTATGATATTCAGCCATTGGTGAGTTTTTCTGGTAACAGTGTGTGGTAGGATGGAAATAGAAAGAGGACATTGAGGTGGGGTAGGTAGTTAATGAGGTGGGTTTGGTAAGATACAGTAAGAAAACTTGCTGGGCCTTGGGCAGAAATACTCTCTGAAAATCTTAGCACAACTGATATTTAGCCAAAAAATACATAAAATTTGGCTTGTAGTATTTGCCTCTCTGTAGCCAAAAATATTTCTGGAGCTTCATCAGAAAGTAGCAACTTATTCTCCTTGATGTGGAAACAGATTTCTGGACCAAGATCTATAATAAGTTCCTATGCACCATTGTGAACTCCAGGCTGGATGGTGAATTTATTTACTTCGTTATGCATTTCGAAACTTTTTTCAAAAGTTCAACTTCATTATACTGGTGATTGTTTTCATGGTAAGGTTTTGCTTCTCTACTATAGTCTGTTGCAAACTTAAGAGAAGTTTTTTTTCATTCTCTGTGATGTAAGGTGTGTCATATACACTACCATTTATTTCAGAGTTGTGAATTTGAACTAGTGGCAAGTAGGCTTTGATCTGCATGTATAAATGAGTAATAATTAACTTGTTAGTCTCTTTATAAAGATAATTTTAAGAAAGTATATGTCAGAGAGCAGGAGATTGGGGGCCTTCTGGAGCGTTAATGGGATTTGATTGTATTGTAAGAACCTTACAACTGGAGAAAACAATCACTGAAAGGTAATGGCTTGCTTTTAGTTTAGAATAAATAAGAATATTTTGTTTATGAAAATCCATAGTTTGGAAAGCAGTGGGGTCCAGTTCCAGAAGACCTAATTCAGGTTAAATACAAGAACGGTTTGGAGGTAGGTTACTTGAGTGTAAAGGTTTTAGTTTGAAAATTCAACATCAGAAGTGTTAAATTAAAAATATAGAAAGGTAGCCTAATATAGAAGCTAATATATATTTCTCTGTAGAAATAAAGATGGGAAATAAAGGTTCAAACTTATTTGTACAAATAATTAAGGAAATGAAAACTGTCAAAATGAGGAATTGAAAGAAAAAAATTAAGTCAAACCTCTAGATTTGATAGAGAAGGCAACTGTCTGGTATTTGATTACTGTAAAGTGATGGTGTTGGAATGGATGGGATTTTGTTTTACTGTGTATTTCAAAATCTTTCAAGTTTTATTATACATAAATAGGTTCATTGACTCAATTTTATCTTCACTTCTTTTGTGTAATACATTTCTGTTTTATTGTTAAAACCAAATCTGCAGAACTGTATGCTTATGTTTCAGAGAAAGACCATTCATGTTAAATAAAATAATATATAATCCATCAGGCCAGATTTCATTTTGTATCTGACTTATCTGATAGTAATATCAGTTGGGATCATTATACTTACAAGAGTGTGTTTTCATTAATTGGAGCAGAAGGTTTTCCTCAACTAATAGTTCACAATGATCTTGGATCTCTGGAGTATTTCTGAGAAAGAGAGACTTTCCCCTTTATCAATGCTTATCTTTGCTGTGTTAAGTGTGTAAGAGCATTGACTATTTCCTTTTTAAATCTCAGAGGATTGATTGTGGTGTGTGGCTGCTAATATTTGGGATTTTAAGTCAGCGGTTTCTTTTGAACAGTTAGACCGGTCCACTTCTTGTTGAAGTTGATCTGGTTGAGCTCATTTTGATGCTGTGCATTAAGTTTCACCACAGCATTCTGCATCTCTAGAAATGCCATTGATGATCCTCTTTCTCTTCGGTGAAAGAATTCATGAATGCTTTCAAAGATTGTTGAATCCAATTACCGACTTTTGTTTGTCTTTTCTGTACAACAACAACTTGTGAATGTATTGGCACGAACTGACTTAGAGTCATAGGGATGTAACAACATGGAAACAGACCCTTTGGTCCAACTCGTCCATGCTGGCCAGATGCCCTAACTTAATTTAGTACCATTAGCTAGCACCCGGCCCATATCCCTCTAAATCCTTCCTACTCATATACCCATCCAGATGCTTCTTAAATGTTGTAATTGTACCAGCCTTTACCACTTCTCCTTGCAGCTCATTCCAAACACGCACCACTCTCTGTGTGAAAAAGTTTGAAAACTTTTCCCTCTCACCCTAAACCTATGTCCTCTAGTTCTGGACTCCCTGACCCCAGGGAAAAGACTTTGTCTATTTATCCTATCCATGCCCCTCATGATTTTTATAAACCTCTATAAGGTCACCCTTCAGCCTCCAATGCTCCAGGAAAAACAGCCCCAGCCTATTCAACCTCCCACTGTGGCTCAAAACCTTCAACCCTGGCAACATCCTTGTAAATGTTTTCTGAACTCTTTCAAGTTTCACAACATCCTTCCAATATGAAGGAGACCAGAATTGTGCACAATATTCCAAAAGTGGCCTAACCAATGTCCTGTACAGCCACAACATGACCTTCCACCTCACACACTCAATGCTCTGACCAATAAAGGAAAAAATACCAAATGCTTTCTTCACTATCCCATCCACCTGTGACTCCACTTTCAAGGAACTATGAACCTACACTCCAAGGTCTCTGTTCATCAACACTCCCTAGGACCTATAAGTCCTGTTCTGATTTGCTTTCCCAAAATGTAGCATCTCACATTTATCTAAATTAATCTCCATTGGATCCAAGGCTATCCTTTTCCTTGCATTCTTGCCATTGTTGAACTGCCATTTCTCCCAAGAAAATATCTATTGGTTCATGGTAGCATCTACATCTTGGAAGTTTTAGGCTGAACTAGTGTGTTTTGAAACCTCCTTGCTGTAGGTTGAAATCTCTTATTGGTGTTTCGGCAAGCAACCTTAAATTGGCCTATTTTTCACGTACCATTGTGGTGTGTGTCATTAAGCATTGCTGGCTAGCAGGTTTGATATGAATGTGGAGATTTCTCACCACACGATCAAGAAGGAAGAGGAACCCTCTTTCCCTTTTAGCTGTTGATTAACAAGTTGCACAGGGGTTCCCACTTGTTTCAAATATGTCTAGGTGAAACAAAGAAGTGACAGGATGATGTTGACCTTAAGGTATTTAATGAATGTACACATGTAAAACCACTTCTCTTGTGTTCACAAGCTAACGATGCACTGCATCTTCTCAACAGAGCCCTTCTCCATTCCCCAATCTCTGGATCATACTGAAAGACAAAAAGATTTAGGATCATTGCACCTATTCATTATCTAATACTCCTTCCAGAAGTGAGTGCCAATCAAGTGGGGGGAGTATCAAACATGATTGGACAGGTGATACCATGTCCCATTCAATAATAACACAAAGGCACCGCTTTGTGGATCAGAAGGCCAGAGAATCATACACTAAAATGTATTGCTACTATTTAGGGAAAAGAGGAAACTTGATCAAAAGACAAAAAGACATAGCTGCTTAAGCATGAATGTGAGAAAAGTATTAGAAGCTGCTTGTACTGACCTGTATCAGAGTCTCCGCCTCATGAAGAAGAAGGAGTTTCTTCTCTGGCCCTTCATTGCCCACCTCCAGTACAAGGGCAAAGTGTTCTATGCACCTGAGACACAGTTTATCTTGCAGCGTAAGAATCACGTCCTACAAATACATAACACTGTGTAAATCAGAAGCTGCAAACTTCTATTATAGAATTCTCAAGGGTGAAACAACCAATAGTATTATACAACGTGAGTGTTACATTGTTGTAAAAAGATATAGCATCCAATTTCCATTTGGGGATTTCTGGTTTATATGCTATAACTTCAGTGGAAGAGCCATGGAAACCCTGGAGAAATCTTACAATATTCATTCCACTGACAACTTTCCATTATTAATTGTACCATTTTAAAAACTTTGAAAAAACTATTTAAATGGCCATTTTTGTATAATACAGAGATAGTTATGGACTCCACACGAATATAAGTTTCCATTATAACTCTCTCACCTCCCCTTTTCAGTTCCTGGTGGAGTAGAATATATAGAATGAGTACAGTACACTATCTTTGTTTTGCAATGACATAAATGCTGGAATCATTTATACGAGTGTGTAGAACTAATTGTCATTATCACCACAGGCACTATTGTTAACAAGGGATCAATAGGTGTGGTATTTGTAATCTTAAGTTGTGTATGCTATATTGTATTTACTTTCTTATTTATACACTTGTACAGCAATGGAAAATTCAAGAGAAATCTATTGCCACAGAAATAATTGATTTAAAATACCCGGATTCCACGTAGAATTATCACAAATATGGTGGAGCTGAAACAAAACATATAAACAGCCTATGTTATCTCACAACTTATTTTTGGTCACTCAAACTTAGGGAGCTAGCAAAATATGGCAGTTATAAAGAAAGCTGATGTTGCAAATCCAAGACGTCTACAGGTACTTCCTTGGATTCATTAGCATTTATTGATCCCACTTGAGGTCTAATCATCACTTGTATGGGGATGGACTGACATTGCCCTTGTACTTCTATGATAGTGGTAACATTTATGCTCTCTGCACACGTGCTTCTTCAATCTCTCCAAAGGGAAACTAAAAAGGAATTGGTGAACAGAGTCAGATACAAATAAATTAAGAGCTTTATTTCATGGTAAAGTGAATATACAGAGAATATTTAATTTATTTCAATCAGGACAAATTCTGTTTGCGTAATCATAAAAAATACAGAACATGCCACCTTTCCCTATGTCATTGATTTGTGATATTTGGCTTAAATAAGGTTACTTGCAATAGTACACCAGAAATCCAACATCATGAATCTCAACACAGCTTTCTACTTAAAAAAAACCAGAACAACTAACCACTTTTCTGTCTTTAGGGTATACCTTGACTTACTGAAATACTGTTAATAATTAGCTGGCAGCCCACTTTACACCTCTCCCCATTTTTATTTTCGTTGGTTATTGATAATTGCTATTACACAATTTACATCATCACAAAAGTCAAGATCGATCCCTTTGAGCTCCTTTTGTCATTTGTTTATAACTAGAAAACAATGAAAGACTAACACCATGGCATGAGTTGTATTTGATTTCCAAGGCAGGCCAATAAATTGTTTATTATTTTACAGTCTATGGAAAAATAACAAAAGTGAGTTCTACAGCATCTTAATTACCTATTTTGCAGAATCTTTTGACACATGTGAATGTACTAGGCTTTGCAATATAATGTTTAACTTTTTCAAGACACTTGTGTGCAAAAGATCCTGATATATAAAAATCATTTTTTGAACGTGTAGCAGGACTGATGTAAATATACTCAACATTAAATAACTCATTACAGATAAACAATGGAACTGAAGTACATATCGATACAATTGCATGTAATTTAGAATGTTACACCTGAAGTTTTGTACTTTCTGGATATGAAGATTGAAGGTGGAGATGGATGGAAATGAATGCATTTTACAGTATTTTAGCAGTTAAATTTAACCTCCAAAAATTAGTGGGTAGGGTTTGGTTGGTATGTAAAAACATTTTTTTTAAAATGCAAGTACAATCCCAACCCACCTTGAAGGTGACTACATCTGATTTAGCAGGAGGTGGGATTTGCCAGTCAGGCAACTCTGTATTTGCTGGTTAAAAATATATTGTGGATTTAAGTTTCCTTTCTCTTCTGAGATGGTCTTACCCTCACGGTTGTTCTGCTGTCAAAGGTGAACGATTTCATCTGACCGTTTTCCAGGTACACATTCAATACGTTTGAGATCAACATCAGAGTTTCCTCTTTCATAGGGTCCTAGTAGGAACAGAAAATGTTGCATTTATTTAAATAACATCTGTAATATCTGATAGATTTCATCCAAGAAATAACATAACATTTATTGTGTTACATTACTTTACATGTTTATGGCTTTGCAGATGTCCTTATTGTTTGGCATATATTAGAAGTTTGTGGCTTTAAACTCCTCTCTAAGGTATAATCCTGTAATCAGGATGAAATGAATACCAAGAGAACATTTTCAAAGATGGTATCTTTTGAGTGAAAGCTTAAACTGAGGGCCTGCTCCAGGGTGCAGAGCAAGCATGAGGTAAAACCGAGCGAGAGACCAGCAGCTAAACTGGTAGAATACAGTCAGTGAAAATAGAAAGTCAGAGCCCAAGCTGAGTCTAGATAGATGAGATTACTTACAGTGTGGAAACAGGCCCTTTGGCCCAACAAGTCCACACCAACCCACTGAAGCGTAACCCACCCAGACGCATTCTCCTACATTTACCCCTTCACCTAAAAATACAGGCAATTTAGCATGGTCAATTCACCTCACCTGCACATTTTTGGATTGTGGGAGGAAACCGGAGCACCCGGAGGAAACCCACGCAGACACGGGGAGAATGTGCAAACTCCCCACAGTCAGTCACCTGAGGTGGGAACTGAACCCGGGTCTCTGGCGCTGCAAGGCAGCAGTGCTAACCACTGTGCCACCATGCTGCCCACTAAGTAATGTGTTCTCAGAAATTATTTTAAAAACTATCACAGAGCCTGAGGCTCTGGAGGAGAGTCCCTGGGTAGAATAGCAGAAAATTTCAGGAGACTTACAGGGTATGGTAATGATATTGTATTGCAGCAATACAGACAAATGTTCTGGAGATATGAAGTCAAATTCCATCGTGGCAGCTGGGAAACTTTATCAATTAATGATTCTGAAATAAAATTCTAACCTTGTTTATAATGATCATGAAACCACAAAATTATCATAAGCCTCGTTGTCCTCCCAAGGCTGAAATCTTATCCATACCCAGTCCAGAATGTATGTTTTTCAAGATAACAATGCAATGGTGTATATGCCATTTTGATGTATGAAACCATTATGCAATTGAAATTAAAATTAAGTAGACTGACCAGCATTCATTGAGGCATAGGAAATAGAAACACACACCTTCTTGAGTCAAGCTTGCAAATTCTTCCTCACTAACATATTGCGTTATGTTAAAATTGGGATTGCATTTCCACAGACATGAGCATACTCAGACAAACAAACATTTAAGCCAATCTCCCAGAATCCTCCATCACTGCCCTTGAATATGTCCTGTCTCACAGGACACACCAGAGGCAGCAACATGATGATATACAGTAGGGATGGAGTGGTTCTGAAAGTCTTTAGCACGGACTCTAGACACCATGAGGGATCTGCTATTAGGTCAATCATGGGCAAGGAAGGCATCCTTTTGATTATCATTTACTGCCCTCTCTCAGCTGGTTAGTCAGTGCGTGAAGATACAAAATTTATCCTGGGTCTGAGACTTAAAATGTCCATAACCAGAATGGTGCATGAGTATTGATGAGCTGATCAAGTCCTAAAAGACACATAATAAGGTCCTATGTTAATTAGCTTCATGTTAAGTTGTCTGCTTTAACATTGTTCAGTTAATAAGGATCTTATATTGTTTTGTGTCTGAGATTTCATTTTAACATAATTCCATGCCAGGTTGAATACAGGGGTGTGTTTCTGATCATGCTATTCTGGAATGGCCTTTTCCACTCCTTAATGGTCCCAGTCACTGCCAAGCTTCTTTCTGACTGATGCTCCTTTTTGGCTCTGTAACCCTGCAACTTGGAAGTGCTCTTATCTTTAGTCACAGGCAATGTCCCAGAGGACTGGAGAATACCCAATGTTGTTCCTTTATTTAAGAAGGGCGACAGGGATAATCCAGGAAATTACATGCCAGTAAGCCTTACATCAGTGGTAGGGAAATTATTGGAGAAGACTTTTATGATAGGCTTTATCACATTTGGAAAAACATGGACCTATTTGTGATAGGCAGCATTGTGTGGGGAAGTTCTTGTCTCACAAATGTTTTTGAGGAAGTGATGAAGATGATTGATGAGAGCAGGTGGTTGATGGACTTTAGCAAGGTCTTTGACAAGGAAGAAGGCTGATACAAAAGTTAAGTCACATGAGATTTGCAGTGAGCTGGTGAGATGGATACAGAACTGGCATAGTCATGGTGTCTTAGAAGACATAGAGTGGTGGTGGAAAGGTATTTTACTGACTGGACATCTGTGACTAGTGGTATTCCACAGGGATCAGTGCTGGGACCTCTGTGGTTTGTAATATATATAATTTGGAGGAGAATGGAAGTGGTATGATTAGTAAGTTTGTGGATGACACAAAGATTAGAGGTAACTGCAGGTGGTGAGGATGATTGCCAGAGGATACAGCAGCATATAGATAGACTCAAACTTGGGAGGAGAAGTTCATTTGAATGCTCTGATTCTATGAATTTTCCAGGTTCAGCTAAATTAACATTGCTGAGGGTTGTTTGTTAGTCCAAGTGGCATCAGAAGAAGTGCTCTGACTACCACAATAATACAATACAAATGTCTCTGGCAAGGTCTATCATGATTAGAATGGGAGAATTTACTGAGAGAAATCAGGTAAGTCGACAAATAGATTAGCTGTGGTGGAAGCAAAGGTCAATGGAGGTCTGAAGTATCCTTATTAATCCACACCAGCAAGAGCAATTCCTGTATCACCCAGTTTGCAAAGAGTATTCCTGTGCTTAATTTCAGGCTGGTTATGATGTCAAGTATGGGATTGTAGTTTGTGCTCTTTCCACTATCTTTACTTCTATCCACACTGCAACCACTGGGTAGGGTGTAGGCTTTAAAATTCACCTTTTTTGACTGAAACAGAAATTGTAAAGACTCACAGAACTGTTTCCGTTGATCGTGACTTCTTCAGAAAATCGTACTTTGACAGGATTCGTCCTAAGCTGTGCTTTCTTCGCTGCACTAATAAAGGCAGACTTCGGAGACTGAAAGAGTTGGAACATTATTGAGATTATGTTAAGATAGCAATATCCTGGCTGTAACCCAATACCTGGTCAAGTAAACAGTGACAAATAAATTGTTTCTTGTCCTTTTGAAATGGCAACAACATGTACTTTGTGAAAGGAAATGCTGTTCAAGTGTAACCTCAGTCTCATCTATTATCCTCAAGTCTATTTTCTAACCTGGGCTTCATTTTCTCTTTAGTATTTTTTACCTGTCCAGCCTGATTTTGAATTTTTTTTTACTAACCCCTGTGATACACTCTAGTCCAAATTATGACAACAGGTTGGAAGTCTGCAGCTGAGTCTCTGATAAGACTCTTTACTACTGATCACAAAGATTTGAGTGAATCTTCTTCTGAAGAGGAACTCTTCGCATGTTGTAATTTAAGAATAACAGATACTTTCCATGTGTTTTTGCATTGTCTTCACCAATGGATGATGCAATTTTTTCATAAAACCATACTGCTCTCCATGAAAGTCAAGTAACAATCAACTCACTCTTGCTTAGAAAATGATTGATATTACAACACTTCAGTACTGGCTGTAGGACTGTTCACTTTGCAGCCATTTTATCAGATAGCTGTGCTGCCTCAGTATATGATGTTGCTTAATATACTCTAGAAAGGAGATTGGAGCTGATAATATTATTAGTGGGATCACTGGTCCTAGAAAGTTTAATGTCGATCCTTTTATTCCTGAGTGCATGTAAAAATAGAAGTTTTAATATAATAAGTTATGTTCGATATGAAATACTCCATCTTGCAGTTTGCTCATGTTGCATTCCCAGCCAATGAGTGCTGAGTTATAGATGATTATATATCTTTGGTGCCAGAAAATTAACAAAAAACAACTCAAAATATTAATTGAGATTGCTTCTAAACTTTCCCATGAATTGATTGCAGCAAGTTAATACTGGGGTAAGTAAGCTTCAACTATTAAGAGGTAATATTTTGCATTTGTTCCACACTGTTCATTAAATTGGTCATTTGCCTGTGGTAGCAAATTTATGCTTCATTTGCAGCCATCAATCTGAAAGTCCAATAAATGCAGACATTCTTAAAAGGTGTTGAGAATCTACTGCTGCTACTTAACATTTTACCTTCCATTCTTCATTTTTCAATCTTTAGCTATAACTATTCATCTCAGTCCTTTCTGCAGATTTGGCAAAAAAAATGCTCTTTTAATTTTAAAACTCCAAGGTGACAGAAATGTTAAGACACATAGTGATTTTATGATGCAAATCTGTGAAGAACTTAAGCACTTCTTATCAACTACCTGCGTTATACTAAAATAAAACATAAAACAGTAAGTGCTGAAGAAAACAGGTCCAGGGAGGGGAAAATTTCTCCTCTGCCTTTAGAAAAATTTCACATGAGTTCTTTGTCAACGTAGTTCCAATTTATTTACAAATAAGAATGACAATCATTTTGTTTTCCAAATTGCAACCTATTCTTAAATTAGAAAACTTAGAAAAATATCAGAGAAATGTCAAAAATGTGAATATGAACATGAAATGATGAAAATGTTTATTCTTCACTTAGTTGAAATAAGCCAGATATAAATCATTAAAGTAAAAGCTCTTAGAGGTGCAAACTTGTATACTTTTATTCACCAACTACTGCCTGCTAATTGCTAATTATAGGTACCTTATCTCACAAACCTTAATTATTCGATATTCTAATTGGGAGATACTAATCAGGGATTTTTGCTTCTGTACTTGGCAACCTGTGATCTTCAAACCAGTAATGTGACCCATGGTTGAGAATACTACATAATGGAATGTTGTAGCTCAAAATGTAGATCAGGCCAGAAAGCATACTGAAGAAGAGGAATAGATGAATTTAGAGAATGAAAATGGATGCTTGAAGGAAATGTTAGATAAGATTATCTATATTGTTATTTATTAGATTTATATAAAACATAATTCAGTGATTATTGCTATATTTAACAATGTCAATATTTTTTATGCAGGGCATAGGCTGCATGCTGATGCTGACAATATGGTTCATGAAGTTCGTCAATAATCTACTGCTCCTGAGGGTCTGGCCACACTTGCACATAAATGAAATACCTTCAACTTAACAATGCGAACTCTATTGATTTACCTAAATTGTACCCAGTCCCATTATGCAAAACGTGATGTATCAGAAGCACCATGTAGAGTGGGAGCTAGAAATCAAGTGTCAGCAACTGAAGAAAGGCTAAAGGCTGCCTGTGAAGATCCACCACATTTTGAGTAATCCAACATTGATGAATCAAAACTGTGCCTTTCTTTGGCATTTGGAGGGAACAAGGTTGACTTATTCTTGGCAGAGATCACCCTGGAATCAGCAACGTATTTTTTTGCTAACTTGTCTTCGAATGCCTATTCCAAATGCCATAGTCAACAACTATTCTACTGAATGCAGGGGCCTGAGAACACTTACATTTCTCGTCAAAACTCAGTATTTTAGAACTCTTTACTTAAAAGCACAAACACTCAAATTGATGGTTTTGCATCAGCTACAATAGGGAGACATCCTAATTTCTGTAACGTTTTCATCTTTTTGAGACTTGGATACAATGCCTAGTAGGAAGATTTAAAATTGGTCAATATATTTAATATCTATTCCAATTCAATGGTAATTTGTCAGGATTACTTAAACTAAGTTGTTATACACATGTCTGGTTTGACCAAAATGTGAATTCAGACCCAAAGAAATACGCTTGCCTCTTATCTGCCCTCTGAACTGGCCAAGCAAGATAATCAGATGTATCAATTCACTGCAGAAGAGTTGACTGAGAATAAAACTGGATGATTCACCTGATATTCAAGCACCATAACCTGAAGGGCTATGAACAAAATCTGGAAAATGGCATTAGGCTAGGTGGCTCATTATTCAGCCAGGACAGATGTGGTGTACCAAATGGCTTCTTTTTGGTACTGTAAATATTCTATGATTATATTATTGCTAACTGAATAATTAAAAAGTGGGTAATCAGTGGAATGACAATAACCATCTAGAATTGCTGTTCAAGTGGCCAATTATTAGATATTTTCGAGCAGCTTGGTCTGACCTTAACTTCAAAATTAATGTGATTACGTAGCTGAAGCCCATAACTTATACGGATCTGGATCAAGTGCTAGAAAATGTGATTAGCCTGCATAGCTTATTTCTCAGAGGGCCAACACAGTGTCATCTCCTGCTGTACCCTCCACAGTGTTCAAAGAATCCAGTGATGTGAGGAGAGGACTGCAAAGTGGCAGAACGGAATTTGCTCCTCTGGAGGGCCAGCACAGACAGGAGGAGTTGAATGGCCTGCTTTTGTGCTGGTAATGATTAAATGTCAATCCAGGCACTGGAAGTGGCACAAATACACCCTGCTCAGACATTGATGCCAAGTTCTCCTCACGAACATCTGGGGACTTGTGTAAATCATTGAATCATACTTTACAGCTAAAATTACAGCCACCAGCATTAGCATCCACCATTCCTGGATAGGGCCACGGGAAGGAAAGACCCAGCTGAGGATTTGAGGAAGGACTGATCCAGGGAGTCCTCAACATTAACTCTAGATCTTATTAAGTTTTATGGCATCAGGTCAAACAAAGTCAACAAGATGATTAGGGGTTTAGATAGGGTTGACCATGAGAACCTTTTTCCACGTATGGAGTCAGCTATTATGAGGGGGCATAGCTTTAAATTAAGGGGTGGTAGGTATCGGACAGATGTTAGGGGTAGATTTTTTACTCAACGAGTCGTGAGTTCATGGAATGCCCTGCTAGTAGCAGTGGTGGACTCTCCCTCTTTATGGGCTTTTAAACGGGCATTGGATAGGCATATGGAGGATAGTGGGCTAGTGTAGGTTAGGTGGGCTTGGATCGGGCAACATCGAGGGCCAAAGGGCCTGTACTGCACTGTATTTTTCTATGTTCTATGTTCTATAACAAAACCTCTTGCTTATTTCCCTTACTGGGCTCCCTCAACTGATAAATCAGTTATGTCCTGTATTGAACATCATGAGGAAAAAGAAGAGGGTAGCAAACACTTAGCATATATTTTTCCTGAAGAACTTCAATATCTGACACAAAGACTGATTCACAACTGATCTATTAGCTGAGTCCAGAAGGACATAGCTGTCAGATGATGCCTGAGGCAAGCAGGAGACAACCACCAAGAGGGAAAACCAATTTGATCTTCACCTGATGTACATTATGTCTGTTGCATATAATACATGCATAACAATGTTGGCACAATTCATGTGGAGGTCATGTCTTGTCTTTACATGGATAACACTCTCCATTCTATTAGAGTCATAGTGTCATAGAGATGTACAGCATAGAAACAGACCCTTTGGCCCAACTCATCCATGCCAACCAGATATCTTAATCTAATCTAGTCCCATTTGCTAGCGCTCGGCCCATATCCCTCTAAACTCTTCTAAAATCCCTATACTTATCCAGATGCCTTTTAAATGCTGTAATTGTGCCAGCCTCCACTACTTCCTCAGGCAGCTCATTCCATACACACACCCCCTCTGCATGAAAATGTTGCCCCTTCGGTCCCTTTTAAATTTTTCCCCTCTCTCCATAAACCTGTGTCCTTTAGTTCTGGACTCCCCCGCCCCAGGGAGAAGATCTTGTCTATTTATCCTATCTATACCCCTCATGATTTTATAAAACTCTACAAAGTCACCCCTCAGCCTCCAACGCTACAGGGAAAACAGCCCCAGCTTATTCATCCTCTTCTTATAGCTCAAATCCTCCAACCCTGGCAACATCCTTGTCAATCTTTTCTGAACCCTTTCAAGTTTCACAACATCCTTCCGATTGGAAGGAGAACAGAATTACATGTAATATTCGAAAAGTAGCCTAACCAATGTCCTGTACAGCCGCACCATGACTTCCCAACTCCTACACTCAATGCTCTGACCAATAAAGGAAAGCATATCAAAAACCTTCTTCACTATCCTATCTACCTGTGACTCTACTTTCAAGGAACTATGAACCTGAACTCCAGGTCTCATTGTTCAGCAACACTCCTTAGGACCTTACCATGAAGTGTATAAGTCCTGCTCTGATTTGCTTTTCCAAAATGCAGCACCTCACATTAATCTAAATTAATCTCCATCGACCACTTGTTGGCCCCTGGCCCATCTGATAAAGATCCCATTGTACTCTGAGGTAACCTTCTTCGCTGTCTACTACACACCAATTTTGGTATCATCTGCAAACTTACTAACTATAACTTCTATGTTCACATCCAAATCACTTATATAAATGTTGAAAAGCAGTGGACCCAGCACCAATCCTTGTGGAACTCCACTGATCACAGGCCGAGAGTCTGAAAAGCAACCTTCTACCACCACCCTCTATCTTCTACCTTTGAGCTAGTTCTGTATCCAAATGGCTAGTTCTCCCTGTATTCCCTGAGATCTAACCTTGCTAACCATTCCCCCATGGGAACCTTGTCGAATGCCTTACTGAATTCTACATAGATCACATCCACCGCTCTGCCTTCATCAATAATCTTTGTTACTTCCTCAAAAAACTCAATCAAGTTCATGAGACATTATTTCTCAGGTACAAAGCAATGCTGACTATCTGGAGTCAGTCCTTGCCTTTCCATATACATGTAAATCCTTTTCCTCAGGATTCCCTTCAACAACTTGCCCACCACCAATGTCAGGCTCACCAGTCTATGGTTCCCTGGCCTTTCCTTACCACCTTTCTTAAACAGTGGTATCATGTTAGCCAACCTCCAGTCATTGGGCACCTCACCTGTGCTATCAATGATACAAATATCTCAGCAAGATGCCCAGCAATCACATCCCTGGCTTCTGACAGAGTTCGAGGGTACACCTGATCAGGTTCTAGGGATTTATCTATTTTTATGCATTTCAAGACATCCGGCACTTCCTCCTCTGTAATATGGACATTTTTCAAGATGTCACCATCTATTTCCCCTCATTCTATATCTTCCGTGTTGTTCTCCACAGTAAACATTGTTTGGTACGAATATTGTACAAAACAGCAGCTCAAAACTATGCATCTATGATGTGCTTTGGGTTGTCAATAGCAGAGAAATTACTTTAACCACAATCTTAATCTCATGCCCTGTGCATTGCTCATGTCACAATTACCATTAAGCCACTGTTTAATAAGTAATGCAGAACTACCAGGAGTAGCATAAGGCATACTTAAAAAATATGATGCCAAACTGATGAAGTTATATTTGACGCACATCCTGAAGACAATGTAGCTTTGGAAAAGAGCTCATTGGGAGAGAGCAGGAGACAAGACAGGAGGAGGAATTGGAATTGCCAAAGGGAGATTGTGCTGAAGGGAGAGGTGGCCTGCTGCTGGCTGAGTTGCGAATGTGGTGTTGGAGAAGCACAGCAGGTCAGGCAGGATCCAAGGAGCTGGAGAATCGATGTTTTGGGCATCCAGATGAAGGGATTATGCACGAAATGTTGATTCTCCTGCTCCTCAGATGCTGCCTGACCTGCTGTGCTTTTCCAGCACCACACTCTCGACCCTGATCTCCAGTATCTGCAGTCCTCTCTTTCTCCTGCTGCTGGATGAGTAGATCCAGATCTTCCAGAATGAGGGCCTTCCTCCTTCCCCAAGTAGGAGCCAGTTTACTAGCTTCAATGGGTCACCTCACTGCCTTGTGGTGCAGTGGCAGGCTATGGCACAAACTTTCTCCCTTATGACAATCAGCAAACCTCAGTGATAGCTGCCTTGGATGTTTGAAACTCACATTCATTTCTATTCCTGCCGCTATGCCTGCCTCCATATCATTTAAGAAATCACACTTTGGAAAATACAGAATTCAGTCATTTTCACATGAGAGGCAGAAAAAAAAGACTCCAAAATTTTCCATCTCCAAAATGAAAATTAAACCCATGGTTTATGAAAATGTTTTTGGGAAGTCACAAAAATACCTATGATCATCCTTAAGATTCAGGTACATAAAATCGTTAAATTATTTTAGAAGACCCATGTCGTATCGCAAAGTTTAAAAGTAAAAGATACATTCATGCCTCAATCTAAGCAGTTACAGTCCAAGTGAGTGTAGATAAATGGGCCAGATTTTAATCCTGCTGGCCAAAATGCCAAAAATCGCTGACAGTATGCCATTTAAATGACTATCAGCCTTAATTTAAATCAAATTTTGGTTTCATAGCTGTCTGATACTTGGAGTGTACAGATCAGACCAGTTCAAAGCAGGTCTGCTTCAATTAATTTATTTTTAGATAGTCAGTACACCACTTTAGTCACCCCTGTGGCTATGGAGACAGGACAACATGGGGGCAATCAGATAGACAGTTAGTCAGGTGCACTGAATTATGAAAGGTAGATAAGAATGTGATTAAAAAGTGCATAAAGCTACTGGAGCTGACATTTTCAAACAACTTCCCGTACAAATATTTGTTTTCATAAGAATTTACATTAAAGAATTTCAGTGCACTGACTTATTTTCAGCAATGAGTGTTTCTTTAAAATTAGTGATGCGATCAATAGATACACAACTTTAGCCTATGTCAACAAGGTTCTGGAGTTTGCCCTTGGTGCATACTACATGAGTTAGCATGGAGTGGAGGGGGTAAATAGTAGTAGGTGGGTCATTGAATGGAATTATTTAGCCCTAAGTTGGACCAGGGTATTGGATACAGTGTAAATATTTGGTATGGGATAGAGGGGATGTGAATGGCCATGTGATGGGCATCCAGTGATAAAGTGGGTATGAGAAGCCTTTGCGATGGGTAAAGAGGATATATGGTGGTTTGAAGGAGCAGAGTTGTGTGAGGGGGGAGAGAGTGTAAGGGATGGAGGGATGTTTCTTACCATTTAAAATTAAACTGCAGTACAATGCCATTACAAGTGGACAAGCTTTGCACAATGCCTGAATCCACAGCCAGTAACCTCTCCTCTTGACCTAGGGACACCCAACCCGACTTCTGAAGGAACCCAGGACTCCAGAATGGTCTTTGACCTTTTGGGTCCCTTTATCCTAGCTTGGGTTTTCAGAGCTTGGAAATGTCCCATCTCTGCTCTCCCAAACCAGAAAGTCAGGGCCACAGTTTGTGAAAATATTCAATTCTGAAGATAATTAAAGTAGAGGGCAATTATGTAAGGTATGCTTTGCCTAGATAATACACCAAACAATATTTTTCATTGTATCTTGGTACATATGACAATAATAATAAATTAAATCAAAATCAAAATCAGACAATTCTGAGGGAAAACCTCTGGATAGTATTCAGGAGAAGAAATCTGAAATAATAATTTAATGCAGGACCTAAGTGCTGCCATGCTGTGATGGACAAGTTCAGTTTAGATCTGGAATCAGATCTAGAATATTTCTCCAATCTATGAGTAGCATTTGCCGACTGATATCCAATCGATTTTAAACCATCCCTTGTTAGATCATTTACAGATCGTTTATGAAAGAATTAAGAAGCATACTCACTTGATGAGGCTGAAGGACAGTCAGAATAATGGAATCCTTGCCATTCCTATTTAAAAAAAGATGAATTGCCAGTTATTATTGGGTACAGATTTCATAGTTTGGAAATTTAACCACTGATAACATTTGAGAACATTCCAAAATACAAACCAATCATTTCTGCCCCTTAATGTGTTATATCAATTTTCTTTGAGCTGAATACAGTATGTACAATTAAGTAATTTCTGGTAAATACCTAAATCCATATCAAACCCATTTTGAATTAATGAGTTTGGGAAAACAAAATTCATGGTGGTGCTAGCTTGCATGGCTGATGAAACAAAAGCTCATGGTAATTTTCAAATGTAAAACTATTCAGAGAATAAGTTCCCTCCCAGTTGTTACATCTGTCTGTGATGATGGCTGGATGGAAATGGATGCAGTGAAATTATGGAGGAACTGAAGAGATAGTTAGCATAGTGGAAGGCACCAGAAGCATACCAGAACATCAAGAGAGTCGGGGGCAGAAGTGATTGTAATGGCTGTCACTAAGGAGATGGTGTTGGGGAAGCTGGAAAGTCTGAAGGTAGATAAATCACCCAGACCAGATGAACCACACCCCTGCATTCTGAAGGAGATTGTGGAAACACTGGCTGTGATCTTTCAGGAATACTTAAGTCAGGGAGAGTTCCAGAGGACTGGAAAATGGCTCATGTAACACTCCTGTTTATGAAGGGAGGGAGGCAGAAGATAGGAAACTATAGGTCTGTTAGTCTGATCCTGGTCATTGGTAAGATTTTAGAGTTCACTATGAAGAATGAGTTTCCAGAGTACTTGGAAGTGCATAGTAAAATAAGGTTGCGTTAGCATGGCTTCATCAAGAGGAGGTCATGCCAGCTAAATCAGTTAGAATTCTTTGAGGAAGTAACAAGCAAGTTAGAGAAAGGAGAACAAGTAGATGTGATTTATATGAATTTTCAGAAGGGCTTTGACAAGGTGCCATACAGGAAGCTACAAAATAAGATTAGAGCCCATGGTATTAAGGGCAAGATAATGGTGTGGATAGAGGATTGGCTGACTGGCAGACATAGAGAATGTGTATAAAAGGGTCTTTTTCAGAATAATAACCAGTGACTAGTGGAATTCCACAGGGGTCCATGTGGGCACCACAACTATTCATGTTTTATATTAATGATCTGGATGAAGGAATTGAGGCCATTGTTGCTAAGGTTGCAGATGATACAAAGATAGGTGGAGGGATAGGTAGTGTTGAGGAAGAAGGGAGACTGCAGAATTATATGGACAGGCTAAGAGAATTGTTATGACATGGGGTAAATCCTCCTGCTTAATTTAAATCAGCAACACAGAAAATATTTATCCTGTGCAGTAATCTGTGAAAATTCAAGAGGCCAAGAACTATTTAAAGTACAAATTAACAACTTTATTTCTTAACATATAACAGAGAATAATTAACTAACAACTATTTACAACTCCTTCCTCTAAACTATCTTTTACTTTCCCCTGTACAATACTGGTCTGACAAAAATCACAATTAAGATTTACAAAACAAAACTTATCGCAAAACTAGGCAGCTTTTGGTTCTTTCCTGTATTAGAGTCATAGAGATGTACAGCATGGAAACAGACCCTTCGGTCCTGTCTTCTTTTCTTTTTCTTGGGGATTCTGCTTCACAGGTTACTGATTGATCAAGGTACCTTTAAGGGAGCTATTTTTTGGGTAGTCTCTACATGCTGGTGGCTTGGCAGTTCTCTCCCCGGTGTTATATCCCCAAAGCATCAGATTGTGCCATCAGCTTTTAAGATTGTCAATATGCTAATTTCAAACTTGATTGGAATTTGGTATTTTTTGGGGGTATAATTAAACTGATTGGCCTAATTTGGATCTGATTTTGTCTCCAGGCAACCCAGCTAATCTAGTTTTCGACCAACTGTTACATTGTTACCTTATTGAGAACACTTGGTGCTGTCAGGTTGTTCTGCTAGCTTTTAACTCTATGAAAGGTAAAGTACACCCACATCTTCATAACACCTCCCCCCTTAAGAAAAAATGAACCATCATACTGAAAAGATGGCTTTATTTTTTTCTTCTACTTTTTAGACACATTACCCTAACATACGGATAACTTTAATATAAGTTCACCTTAACTTCTTTCCATATACCTGTATATATATATAAAACATTAAACAAATATAAATCTCATCTAAACTTTATCAGTTAAATTCATCATAACACAACTGTGATTACATTCTTACGACCCGCAACATGTACGACTTTAAATGAAAAGTTGGTAACATAAGACTCCAATGAAAAGGTCTCATATTTTTGTTTTTAAGGTGTTTTAAGAATATAAGCAGATTATGATCTGTGTACACAACCATCTCCGACACATTGTTCGTGACATACACATTAAAATGTAAAGCCAGTACCAAACTCAATAGTTCTTTTTCGATTGTGGAGTATTTCCTTTGGTGGATGTTAATCTTTTAGTAACCATCTAGCAGTTCAACCCCATCCACATCTTTCTGTAGGAGTACAGCTCCAACTCCAATGTCACTAGCATCGATGGCAACTTTAAAAAATTTTGAAACGTTTGGTGTAGCTAAAACGGGTTTGGTGGTTAATATTGATTTCAAATGGTCAAATGCCTCCTGGCATTGTTCTGTCCATCGAAACTTTGTGTTCTTCTTTGGCAAATCAGTTAATGGTGCCACTACACTGCTGAACTTTGGAAGAAACTTCCCATAGACTCTGCTAAGTCTGAAGAATCAAAGCACCTCTTTCTTCAAGGTTGGTCATGGAAATTCCTCGATGGCCTTCATCTTTGTGTTCCATGGGGTCAACCATGATCGATGTTATGTCCCAAGAACGTCACTTCTGCTTTCGTGAATTCAGTTTTATTTAAGTTTATCACCAGTTTTGCTTCTCATAGTCATTCAAAGAGCTCTGCCAACTGTACCATGTGATCTTTCCAGGACTTAGTAAAAATCACTACATCGTCCAAATGGACTGCAAATTTTGTTAACCCAGCCACAACTCTGTTCATGAGTCTTCGGAATGTGGTGGATGCTTTCTTCATTCTAAAGGGCATCACTTTAAACTGGTATAGCCCATTTCGGTTTACAAATGCAGAAATTCCTTTCGCCGACTCTGATAAAGGTACCTGCCAATAACCATGCATTAGGTCCAACCTGATGAGATAACTGGCTTGTCGGACTTTCTACATATAGTCCTTCACTCTAATAATTGGATATGAGTCCAATTTTGTAACGGTGTTGACCTTCTGATAATCCATGCAGAATCGTTGGGTCCCGTCTGGTTTGGGAACTAAGAGGATTGGTGAACTCCACTTGCTCTGGCTTGGTTCGATGATGTCCTTGTTGAGCATGGCCTCCACCTCCATGTGGACCTGTCTGGCTTTGAAAGGGTTAAGCCGACAGGCATGTTGTTTGATTGGAGCAGTATTCCCTACATCTACTTCATGTATAATAGCATTAGTCCTCCCCATCTGATTCTTACATATGTCCTTATACTGTAGTAACAAACCTTTCAACAGTGTTCTGTGCTCCTGAGACAGTTAGCTTACTAATCTATCCCACTCCTCAGGGACATCTTCATTTTAAAATCTATTTTGAGGCACATCAAAATCTACATTATCTGGATTTGATTCCTCACTCTGTGCGGCAGTTACTAACACCTGTTTCTCCAGTTCTTTCTCTCTAGTATAATCATTTCAACATGTTCATATGACATAACCGACACTTTTTTTTGCTATCTGGCATTTTTACTAAATAGATCACCTGACTCAACTTTTACTCAATTTGATAAGGACCACTAAATCTGGCTTTCAAGGGAACTCCTATCACTGGTAACAACACTAACATATCATCCCCTCGGGAAAATGTCAGAGTCTCAGAGCTTTTATCTGGCCCGATTTCATTCTATACTGTGCCCTCTTCAGGTGCTGTTTAGCTAACTCCTCTACTCTATTTAATCTCTCCCTCACCTCCGATACATAATCAAAGTGTGAGATCTCTGACTTTGGTCCTGTCAGTTTTTCTTTAATTCATTTCAATGGGCCTCTCACTTCATGACTGAATATTTACTCAAACGGGTTGAACTGAGTAGATTCATTTGCGGCATCTCTAATGGCAAACAATACAAATGGGATACCTTTATCTCAATCAATCAGGTAATCCTGACAGTATGCTCTCAATGTGGTCTTCAAAGTTTGATGCTATCTTTCTAAAGCTCCCTGGGATTCAATTTGATATGCACTGGATTTAAAGTGTTATATACCTAAGCTATCCCTAACCTCCTTAATCAACCTGGCAGTAATATTTGGCCCTTGGACCGACTGAATCTCCCTGGGTAGCCCATACCATGTGAAGACAGCTACTAACTCATCTACCACCTTTTTTGCCTTGATACTCTGTAATGGAATTGCCTCCGGGAATCTGGTAGACACATCCATGATGGTTAACAAGTACTGGTTCCCACTTTCAATTCTCAGGAGGGCACCTACACAATGAATTATAACCCATGTGAAAGGTTCTTCAAATGTGGGAATTGGCAACAAAGGTGCTGGCTTTATTACCGCCTGTGGCTTACCTACCATTTGGCAGGTATGACACTTACGGCAAACGTTAACCACATCCTTGTGCATTCCAGGCCAATAAAAATGTTTATGTACATTAGCCTGAGTCTTTCATACCCCTCGGTGACCTCCTACAGGTAGTTCATGTGCTACCTGTAACACCTCCTGTCTGTATGTGACTGGCAACACAATCTGGTGCACTTCGGCCCATTTCTCCTCTTCACTAACCTGCTGTGGTCCCCATTTCCGTCTTTGGATTCTATCTTTCAGATAATAACTTCCGGAATACTCTCTGCCTCTTTTTCTGAGTACTCCTCCGCATGTATATCTTTTATCATCTTGTCTTGCTGTTGCAAGTCTCTTAGCCTTTCAGGACTAAACACTTCTGTCTGACCCAATGCCTGTTCAGGTTTTTCCTGCACCATTACGTCAAACAGAGTATTTGCTAACTGAACCTCAACTCATTCATCTTTCTCTTTACTTTTCACTTCATGCTGTGACTTATGCTAGTGGGATCTAGTTGCTACACAGTCTGGGAAAATACCAGGATATTTCTGTTTTAACTCCTCAATTTCTTGGTCTTCCTTGGGTTTCTCCACAACTAGGGGTGTCAATCCCACCTTGCCCTGCCAAATCATTCCCAAGAACAATCTGAATTCCTGGAACTGACACTCTGTCAATCACTCCCACTGTAACTTCCCCAGTCTTGAGTTGGCACTCCAACCTGATCTTACATAGGGGAACATTAAATTTCTGTCCATCGATTCCACAAATTGCCACACTCTTGGGTAACAGATCAGAAAGAGTGCATATTCACTCATCCCTATTAGTGACTGGTTAGATCCTGTATCTCTCAAAATTATAACCCCTTGTCCTTCTCCCCCTGTTTTTTCTAAGTAAACTTTACCCGCAGAGGTAAATTCTTTGTAGAGATTAGGTATTAACTCCAGACCCAGCCCCTACCTAGGCTGTGCACTCTCCTGCAGCTCCTTTGCTCTTCTTGGGGTCCCCTCTACTACCTTCAGTAATGCCACTGGCTTAGCTTCTTTTACCACATCTTTTCCCACAGCACCTTTCTTTAAATGACCAGCACTGTGAGTTTACGTGTCTCACTTTCTGACAGTGAAAACACCTTGTCCCAGTGCCCTTCTGAGATCACTGACACTGTAATTTTCTGTGTCCCACTCCATTACAGTGAAAACACCTGAGGCCTTTCACCTCCTGCCCATTCTCTTGGGCTTCTTTAACCTGTGGTAAATTCTTACCTGTGTTCCCTGATCTTGGTTTAGTAGTGTAGGATCTTCCCCTTCTCCCAACTTCTATCCCTCACAGGACGAAATTCTGGTCAGAAGCTTGTCTCATGCACCAACACGTACTCACCTGTTCATTCTGTGGCCTCCTCACTTCCTGTTCTTCCGTGTGAAATCTTACCATCTCTGGAAGTGAGTTTTTAAACTCCTCTAGCAGAATAATCTCTCACAGAGCCTCAAAGGTCCTATCTATTTTCAAAGTGCGCACTCATCTATCAAAATGACTATATTTAATTCTTTCGAACTCAACATAAGTCTGACCTGGTTCCTTCTTTGTGTTTCAATCCCTACCTATATGCATCTGGTACCAATTCATATGCACTTAAAATAGCTTCTTTAACCTCTTCATAATCTCTTGCCTCCTCCTCTAACAGCGTGGCAAGTACCTCACTTGCTCTGGCCTACCAGTTCTGTATGAACTAGCATTACCCATAAATCCTCAGACTACTCCATCTGCCTAGCCAATTTTTCAAATGAAATAAAGATGACTTCAGCATCCGTCTCATCAAAATGCGGCAGAGTTTTGACATATTTGTATATATCACTCCCTTCTCTTTTAATGTCCATCCTGTTAACTCAACCTTGCTGACTAAGTTGCAACTTCTCAAGTTCAAATTCTTTCTATTTTTGCTCAGCTCAGAAACTTCTCTCTTTATTTCTTTTTTTGCTCATCCAAGAACTTTCTCTCTTTTTTTCCTCTCTCCTTCTCTTCTCTCTCTCTTTCTCTCTAATTCTCTCTCTCTTTGTTTATCTTCTAACTCCATTTTCCTCACTTGTAATTTAAGTTTTTCTACCTCTACTGCACTTGTCTGATTCTCTGACACACCTAAGTGTTTGAGTAATTCCCTTACAATTTCAGCTTTACTTTTGTCCTTGGTTAAACCCAAATCTATCATTCGCTAATTCTAAAAGTAAGGCCTTTTCTTTTCTTCTAAGCTTTCTTGGCAAACTTGAGAATTATCTTCAAATTTTAGAACATCTTTAGCAATTTTAAGAGCAGTTTCTCTCACTTTTAATTTAATCAACCACAAGTCACCGAAAGTAAACAAATTGCCGCACCTGCATTTTATTTAAAGATCTAGGACACTAACCTGCAAATGCTTAGATCTGCTGGGATTTTTTTGTACCCCCAAATCTATTCAACTCTTTCCAAACCAGTTCAAATCCTGACAATGAGCCCCCAAACTATTATGACACAGAGTAAACCCTCCTGCTTAATTTAAACCAGCAACACAGAAAATATTTATCCTGTGCAGTGAAAATTCAAGAGGCCAAGAACTATTTAAGGTACAAATTAACAACTTTATTTCTTAAAGTATAACAGAGAATAATTAAGTAACAACTATTTACAACTCCTTCCTCTAACTTATCTTTTACTTTCCCCTCTACAATGCTGGTCCGATAAAAATTCAGTTTAAGATTTACAAAACAAAACCTCTTATCTCAAAACCAGGCTGTTTTAGATTCTTTTAGGAGAAAATGAGGACTGCAGATTCTGGAGATCAGAGCTGAAAATGTGTTGCTGGAAAAGCGCAGCATGTCAGGCAGCATCCAAGGAGCAGGAGAATCGACGTTTCGGGCATGAGCCCTTCTTCATGAAGGGCTCATGCCCGAAACATCGATTCTCCTGCTCCTTGGATGCTGCCTGACATGCTGCGCTTTTCCAGCAACACATTTTCAGTTTTAGGTTCTTCCCTGTATTCCTGTCTTCTTTTCTTCTTCTTGAGGATTCCGCTTTGCAGGTTACTGGTTGATCAAGGTACCTTTAACAGAGCTATTTTTTGGGCAGTCTCTCCATGCTGGTGGCTTGGCAATTCTCCTCCCAACTGTTCAATTTTCCCCGGTCTTATACCCCAAAACATCAGATTGTGTCATTGGCTTTTAAGATTGTCAATATACTCAGTTCAAACTTGATTGGAATTTGGTATTTTTCAGGGTATAATTTAAACTGATTGGCCTAATTCAAACCTGATTTTGTCTCCAGGCAACCCAGCTCACCTAGCTTTCAACCAACTGTTACATTGTTACCTTATTGAGAACAGTTGGTGCTGTCAGGTCGTTCTGCTAGCTTCTAATTTTCTTAAAAGGTACAGTACACCCACATCTTCATAACAGAGTGGGCAGATGGAATACAATGTGAGAAAGTGTGAGGTTATGCACTTTGGTACGAAGAAGAGGTTAAATTATTTTTTGAACAGGGAAAGGCTTCAGAAACCTAAAGCACAAGCAGACTTGAAAGTCCTAGCTCAGGATTCTCTTAAAGTTATCATGCAGGTTCAGTTGTCAGTTAGGAAGGCAAATGCAATGCTAGCATTCATTTCAAGAGGGCTAGAATACAAGAGCAGAGATATACTGCCAAGGCTGTATAAGGCTCTGGTCAGACTGCATTTGGAATTTTCTGAGCAGTTTTGAGCATCATATGTAAGGAAGGATGTACTGGTGTTGGAGGGGGTCTAGAAGATGCTTACAAAAATGAATCCAGGGACAAAGAGCTTGTCATATGAGGAGTGGTTGAGGACTCTGAGTCTGTATTTGATGGAGTTTAGAAGGATGAGGGGGCATCTGATAGACCACTCAGTATTCTATACGTTTCTATGTACAGTGGATATAGAGATGCTTCCACTCATTGGAGAGGCTAGGACCTAAGGGCACAGCCTCAGAATGAAGAGATGACCTTTTGCAACTGACTAAGGATGAAATTTTCAGCCAGTGTATGGTGAATCTGTGAAACACATTGCCGCAGAGGGCTATGGAGCCAAGCCATTGAGTATATTTAAGACAGAGATAAATAGATTCTTGATTAGTAAGAGGAATCAAGGGTTACAGGGAGAAGACTGAAAAATGGGGTTGAGAGTCGTATCAGCCATGATCGAATGTGGAGCAGAGTCTGTAGGTCGAATAGCCTAATCAGCTCCTATATATTATGGTCTGATGGATAATCTCTGGAACAGACATTCTCGTGCTCTACGTAATGTGGGAGATGTGTGGACCTAAAAATAACTGATGAGATCAAGAGGGGCTTCCTGCAATGAAATAGCACTTATGTTTATGGCTTTAATGTACATAGTTCAACCTTTGGATTCATGTCATACCAACATAATAAGTGGCTGCTTCTTGGAAAAATGAAACTTTGAGAAAAGAGAACAATATATATCCTCTCCTGTTTGATATTTTGTGAGGAATCATTTTCAAATCGTGGAAAGTTATTAGTGCATGAAATGTTATCAGATTGTACAAGGGAAATGGAATATTTAGTCAAAAGATGATTTTTTTTGTGGAGGGACACTACTGATCCAAAGTAGGATTCTTGTGATGATGTCATAACTAAACAGAATCAATATATTTGATGAACTCTACATGTTCCACATTGCTTTGACTCTCCTGAATGTAACCTTGTACAGTTACCTCATTCAGTAAATCATGTCACATGATTTTATTATGCATGACTGCTTTTATGCTTTTTTACACATTTAAAAATGACAACGATTTACAGGTTTACATTTTATACTCTGTATATAAGTGGACCACAATTTCAGAAGGATTTTTGGAGGTTTCAAAGATCAACAAATAATTCATGATTGTTGAAAATAAGGGAATAGTCTAGATCTGGTGTATATGGATGATCAGCTGTATCGTAAGGTATTTCACAAGAGGTCTGTTGGAGAATTTCGGGTTCAAGATATAAGACTGAATGTAGTACATATGCAGTGGCCTCACAATTTTTCTAAAGTCCAAATTCACTACCTATGATGCTGCAAAACACCAAAAATGTCCATTTGTATTTAAAAAAACATCAGAGCTTTCAAATCAAATAATTATCGCCCAATCGTCCTTGTGTTACTTAATTTTAGCAGGACTGGGTGCTCAACACAGTTGACACATGTAATCCTTCCATATCCCTGTTAAATGAGGGATCCTTCACAAGGTTTCTTCAAACTCCGAAAACAATATCTCAACCTGCTTCAGTTTGCTCGCCACCTTGACATTTATGTTATGCTCAAAGGAAAATTAAGAAGTAAAATTTGAGAACACAGCTCAACGAATTAAAATTTCCTTTAAGTCACGATCAACAATATCATGGAAGTAGCGACAATAGAATTCTTGTGTCTGGTACTCATTCTGTCAGATACACCGAGGAGAAAGTGAGGACTGCAGACGCTGGAGATCAGAGCTGAGAATGTGTTGCTGGAAAAGCGCAGCAGGTCAGTTGGTGTTGTCAGCACTGTGTACCAATGGATCCATTTGATCAAGAGAAAGGCAAGGGACAGTCAAAGTCCTGACCATACAGAGCTAATATATGGAGCTGAAAATATGTTGCTGGAAAAGTGCAGCAGGTCAGGCAGCATCCAAGGAGCAGGAGAATCGACGTTTCAGGCATGAGCCCTTCTTCAGGATTCCTGAAGAAGGGCTTATGCCCGAAACGTCGATTCTTCTGTTCCTTGGATGCTGCCTGACCTGCTGCACTTTTTTGTCAGATACACCACCAAGTATTAAAACAAATAATCACAAAGAACATTTGACAAAATGTTTAATTTTAACATTTGCCAAATTGAACAAATTAATACCAAACAAGATTTGTACTCAATAAAGGCATAAAATGGAAAATTACCAAAATATTGATACAGGTCATTCTCCTAAAACACACGTTTCGTTAACATGAATTTGCTGTAACGTGATTGATGAGTTGGGGACAATCTTCGAAAGCGCGATTTTTCTATAATGCGGGGTTGCATTAGAAAGCAAGTATCGTATTATAGAAGAATTACCTGTACATTTAATTTTTGAATTGTTTCACTGGGGTACTATGTTGGAAATCAAGCTCTGTGATTTCTGAAATCATCATAAAAATTAAAGGTTTTATGTAAATACCCAAATTCCCCAATGTGCTTGCTTCGTCAGACTCTGGCTGACAGAAAGCACTGACCATGTTTTTATACTTAACAACATTGACTATTTATTACACATAGTTTCAAAGCAATTATGAAATGTAAACATATATGTCTA
This sequence comes from Chiloscyllium plagiosum, assembly GCF_037043375.1. Lineage (NCBI taxonomy): Eukaryota > Metazoa > Chordata > Chondrichthyes > Orectolobiformes > Hemiscylliidae > Chiloscyllium > Chiloscyllium plagiosum. The sequence goes on from NW_028270149.1 coordinate 47,892,168, forward strand.
TTAGATAAAACTGCTCAAAGTTTGTGCGAAGATTTGTAGCTCGGGTGCTCGTTGCTTTGGTTCTGTTCGCCGAGCTGGAAGTTTTTGTTGCAAACGTTTCGTCCCCTGGCTAGGCGACATCATCAGTGCTTGGGAACCTCCTGCGAAGCGCTTCTTTGATGTTTCCTCCGGTGTTTATAGTGGTCTGTCCCTGCCGCTTCCGGTTGTCAGTTTCAGCTGTCCGCTGTAGTGGTTGGTATATTGGGTCCAGGTCGATGTGTTTGTTGATGGAGTTTGTGGATGAATGCCATGCCTCTAGGAATTCCCTGGCTGTTCTCTGTCTGGCTTGCCCTATGATAGTAGTGTTGTCCCAGTCGAATTCATGTTGCTTGTTGTCTGCGTGTGTGGCTATTAAGGATAGCTGGTCGTGTCGTTTCGTGGCTAGTTGATGTTCATGTATGCGGATTGTTAGCTGTCTTCCTGTTTGTCCTATATAGTGTTTTGTGCAGTCCTTGCAAGGTATTTTGTACACTACATTAGTTTTGCTCATGTTGGGTATCGGGTCCTTCGTTCTGGTGAGTTGTTGTCTGAGCGTGGCTGTTGGTTTGTGTGCCGTTATGAGTCCTAGGGGTCGCAGTAGTCTGGCTGTCAGTTCTGAGATGCTCCTGATGTATGGTAGTGTGGCTAGTCCTTTTGGTTGTGGTATGTCCTCGTTCCGTGGTCTTTCTCTTAGGCATCTGTTGATGAAGTTGCGCGGATATCCGTTTTTGGCGAATACCTTGTATAGGTGTTCCTCTTCTTCTTTTTGCAGTTCTAGTGTACTGCAGTGTGTTGTGGCCCTTTTGAATAGTGTCCTGATGCAGCTTCGTTTGTGTGTGTTGGGGTGGTTACTTTCATAGTTTAGGACTTGGTCTGTGTGTGTGGCTTTCCTGTATACCCTTGTAGTGAATTCTCCGTTCGGTGTTCTCTGTACCATCACGTCTAGGAATGGGAGTTGGCTATCCTTTTCTTCTTCTCTCATGAATCGGATTCCTGTGAGTGTGGCACCCTATGCGGCCTAAAACTGCTCTATGCAAACACCAAACAAACTTGGTGTTATGGTTAGAGGGAAAACTAGGAAGGCAGATTAATCATCCCTGTTCACAGACTTCACTGAGATGATCCTTTTGGCCTGTCAGGACTTGCTGTTCATTGATCTCTCTCTCTCTTTCCCCAGGTTTTTCTCTTCTTTGCATGAGACACAGAACAACTGGTTTTCAATTTATAATCTATTGGTTCAAATCCACAGCTTACAGCAACTGGTGAGGAAAAATAAATTGGTTTTCTTTAGGTTTTGCGTCTTCTTTTTTACTGAAGAGGCAAACCCAGCACCTTCTTTTCCAAAGGTCTAAAGGTTTTTCAGTCTGGATCACAACCACAAGCTACCTGGGAGCCAATCGCATTCTTTGACAGGCAGAAGGCCTTTGTCATTGATAACTAACTACATTTACTTTTTGCTGGGTGTATCTAATGTTTTACAAGCTATTTGGCTCCAATCCATCTACAACTAACCCACCATCACTGGTTGAACAAGCAATAAGTATGAACAACACTTACAATTAAGTGTCAACAGTTAGTTTTTAAAAAGTATAGCAATCCCTTTTACAATACAGGGATAGGGTAGAGGGTAGGTCTAGGTGGGAAGCTCTTTGGAAGTTTGGTGTGGGCTGCTTCCACACTGTAGGGATTCCATGATTTGTTGGCTTTAAAAATTGTTCCTTTCCCATTACATTCAAAAATACAGAAGTATAAAAAAAACTGGCATTTTACAAAGTAACCTCCTGTGCTTAAAGTATGTTAAACAAAATTCTCCAATGCCCCTGAATTCTCTGAAACCCTGGAGTTTGATTTTATGTGGCTGGCATCCCAAAGCTTTATTGGTATCAGAAGACACATGAGACAACAAGCTATAATTTTCAACTGTGCTTACATTATGATAATTTTGATGGCAAGGCTGGTAGAAAGAGAATGGCACTTGGTCCAGTAGTTTTACATTGAATTCCTCTCCACTACAAATCCATTCATGCCCATCATTTCTCCCATTCCTTAAAGTCCTAAAATCCCACTCTCTTTAGTGCTCATATATTAGCTCAACCTCCAAGTTTCAACTGCAAATTAAAAATACTCGTCTAGAACCCAATTCCCTGGTTTATTCTCTGTTTCCACTTTGCTTTTTATGGCATTTTATCTCATTTCTTTTCTAGATCCCTAGAATTAGCTTTTCTTTTCATGCACAGCATGCTTTCAGGTGCTTTTGTTTTGCTAATCTCACCAAAAAGGGGAGCGCTGCTGTTAGAACTTCTTTGACTTTGACTGTTCCTTGCCTTTCTCTTGATCAAATGGATCCATTGGTACACAGTGCTGAGAAGAGGGCAGTGGATATTCCCACCCAACTCCAGGATCAAGATGTCTTTCCCTTTGACCTCCTGATTCCAATGGACAGTTTTTTAAAGATTACTTTACAGTGTGGAAACAGGCCCTCCGGCCCAACAAGTCCACACCGACCTTCCGAAGAGCCACTCACCCAGACCCATTCCCCTACATTTACCACTTCACCAAACACTACGGGCAATTTAGCATGGCCAATTCACCTAACCTGAACATTTTTGGACTGTGGGAGGAAACTGGAGCACTTGGAGGAAACCCACGCAGACACGGGGAGAATGTGCAAACTCCACACAGACAGTTGCCTGAGGTGGGAATTGAATTCAGGTCTCTGGCGCTGTGAAGCAGCAGTGCTAACCACTGTGCCACAGAAATTAGTTAAATTAGTTGACACTCTGCCCCTCAAATAACTCCTGTAACACAATCCCTCTCCACAGCCAAATCTGAACTTCCACAATAGTTTGTGGACTGTCAAACTGATACTGCTCTAAAACTGATACTAGCAGAGATTAAACGGGATTAATCCAAACACAAAAATAATGATAAAATCGATGGTAAAAGTTACCAAAAGTAGGTACGAAGAAAGTTTGCAAAGGTTACTGAAAATTAGTTAAGGGTTATATTTTAGTCAAAACTGATTTTAGTAAAAAGTAAATGGAAGAAAGCTGCAGAATCGCAGATGCACAGACATAGGTTAAGAGTTGGGAACACATAAACAAAAGGGCAAAGTCTGGAATGCAGATAGTGTGGATCAGGTAGGCCACATAATCAGTGAAGATAAAGAAGGCCTGGGCAAATACAAATACAAAGAGCACACAAATGATATATGAATTGTAGGAAATTAGTAAACTAGCATTGGGACATCTGTGAATTGATCACAAATAATTTAATACATGACCTGTTATGGAAACTAGAAACCTACAGGACTTTGCAGAGTGCAATGTGAGACTGATAAGGCTGATTCTCCTTTCATTCACTCGAATAAACAATTGTAACATGTACCTCAATTTCGTGGTAGATGTCAAGCTAAAAGATAATGATTAAAACCAACATATAAATAATTACACTTAAGTTGAGAGGAATAAATAGGTGACGAGCAATGTGCATTCCTGGAAAGTGTTTGTGGTGATAATATTGTGAAAAATAACAAAATGGTGGATAGGTTGAATAATTACATGACATCATAATTGTCTGTAGATGAACCCTATGGAATCATAGAATCCCTATGGTGTGGAAGCAAGCCAGTTGGCCATTTGAGTCCACACCAACCTTCCGAAGAACATCCCATCCAGACCCAACTCGTCGCTGTCACCTTGCAAATCCCAAGGCTAATCCACCTGGGCCACACCTCTTTGAACTGTTGGAAGAAACCAGAGAACCTGAAGGAAACATATGCAGACACAGGGAGAATGTGCAAACTTCACACAGACAGTCACTGAAGGCTGGAATCGAACATAGATCCCTGGCACTGTGAGGCAGCAGTGCTAACCACTGAGTCACAGTGACGCAGGAAAGGGTTGTCAAACTGGATCCTGATGTTGGATGTCCAGAACCACCAACATGGGTCTGGCAGGTAGAGGGCAGGCTAAGTACCATTCCAAGGTTCTTCATCACTCGAACTTCCTGTTGTGTGGATGGGCCAACAGCCTAGGCAACAGTTAGAGTGCAGACTGTGTAATAGAGCAAATGAGGTCACCAGCTCAGAGTCTCAAGAGGATGTCCTGAATTCCTAATGACACTGTACTGGGCTGCCCCTTTTCTCTTCTGCAGCAGCTACTTACAACTAGGCTTTGAATCACTGAATGTCCCTCCCTCATCCAGTTTGAGCTCTAGCGTCTTCCTCTCTTTCTTCCAGATAACTCCTCTCTCTAAGGGTTACAGTGACAGAGAGAGCTGCGCAACAATATCCAGCTCACTTCAGTGCAGGACATTACCTGTCCTTGATAACTCAACAAAGGCTTTTCTATTTGGCCTCTCCCAGGGTTTACAACATATCTCTGACCTCCTTTCTCATTTCTCTTCCCTAATGACCTTCTCTTGGGAAATAAGGCAGGGTAAGTGACTGAAGTGTTCGTTGGGGATTGGGACCAGTGTTCATAATTCTATTAGGTTTAAAATAGCTAAAGCAAAATTTGACAATACAAGACAGTAACTTTAAAAATTGATTGGAATAGACTGTTTGCAGATAATTAGATTAGATTACTTACAGTGTGGAAACAGGCCCTTCGGCACAACAAGTCCACACCGACCCGCCGAAGCGCAACCCACCCATACTCCTACATTTACCCCTTACCTAACACTACGGGCAATTTAGCATGGCCAATTCACCTGACCTGCACATCTTTGGACTGTGGGAGGAAACCGGAGCACCCGGAGGAAACCCACGCAGACACGGGGAGAATGTGCAAACTCCACACAGTCAGTCGCCTGAGGCGGGATTGAACCTGGGTCTCTGGGGCTGTGAGGCAGCAGTGCTAACCGCTGTGCCACCGTGCCGCCCACACGGCAAAGGGACAACTGGCAAGTGGGAGGCTTTCAAAACTGAGATAATGAGAGTTCAGAGGCATTATGTTCCTATTAGAATGAAGGGTAAGGCTGGTAAGATTAGGGAACAACGGATGAATAAAGATTTTGAGGCTGTGGTTTAGAATAAGAAAGAGCCCCATATCACATACAGACAACTGTTATTAAACTAAATCTCTTGAAGAGTATAAGGAGTGTATGAGTATTCTTAAATAGGGAAGTTGGGAGGGTGAAAAGGGATACATGTGGTTTTACTGTGAAGAAATAACTCGAGGCTAGAGAATTCAAAGAAATTAATATTGATGTCAGAAGCTTTGAGGAAAGAACTGGGCCCAAAATGTTAACTTTGATTTCTCTTCACAGATGCTGCCAGACCTGCTGAGCCTTTCCAGCAACTTCTGTTTTGTTTCTGATTTAAAGCATCCACAATTCTTTCGGTTTTTATTTGAAGAGGGAAGGACTGATTAGGGGTAGTCAGCATGATTTTGTGTGTGGGAGATGGTGCCTCACAAACCTATTTGAGTTTTCTGAAGATGTAGCCAAAAATATCAATGAGGACAGAATAGTCGACATTATCCTCATGAACTTTAGTAAAGCCTTTGACAATGTTCCGCATGGTAGACTAATTAGTAAAGTTAGATCACTGGGAATTCAGGGATTGGATTGCCAATTGGATGCAAAATTGGTTTGATGGTAGGAGAAAATGAGAGGTAGTGGAGGGTTGTTTTTTGAATTGGAGGCCTATGACAGGAGATGTTCCACAGGGATTGGTGCTCGGTCCACTTTTGTTCATCATTTATACAAATGATTTGGTTGAGAATATTGGTAGCATGGTTAGTAATTTTGTGGATGACAACAAAATTGGTGGTATGATCAACAATTAAGATTATCTAAGATTACAAAGGAATCTTGATCAATAGGGCAAATGGGCTGAGGGGTGGCCGATGGAGTTTAACTTGGACAAATGTGAGGTATTATGTTTTGGTAAAACAAACAAGAACAATGGTAGGGTCATTTATAATGTTTCAAACAGAGAGACCTAGGGGTTCAGGTACATAGTTCTTTGAAAGTTGCATCAAAGGTAGACAAGGAGGTTAAGAAGATGTTTAGGCATGGTTACCTTTATTGCTCAGATCATTGACTATAAAAGTTGGGTCATGTTGAGGTTATATAGGACTTTGGTAAGGCCACTTTTGGAGTACTGTGTGCAATTCTGGGTTGCCCTGTTGTATGAAGGATTTTATTAAATTGGAGAGGATTCAGAAAAAAACTCACCAGGAAGCTGATGGGATTGGAGGGTTTGAGCTATATTGAGAATCTGGGTAAGCTGGGATGTTTTTCATTGGAGCATAGAGATTGACAGGTGACCTTAGAGGTTTATAAAATCATGAGGGGCATAGATAAGGTGAATAGCAAAGGTCTTTTCCCGAGGGAGGATAAGTTCAAAACAAGGGTGCATATTTTTAAGATGAGAGAAGAAAGACTTAAAACGGACCCAAGGGGCAACGTTTTCACACAGAAGGTGGTTCGTATATGGAATGAACTTCAAGAGGAAGTGTTAGATGCAAATACAGTTACAATATTGAAAACACTTTTGGATAAGTACAAGAATAGGAAAGGTTTAGAGGGATATGGGCCAAATGCAGGGACTAGTTTAGTTTGGGAAACCTGGTTGGCATGGACAAGTTGCATCTGTTGTGTGCTGTATGACTATGTCTCTATGTCAGAAATCTGAAAAGAAGCAAATATTGAATCTGAAACAAACTCACCAAAAATAGTATCACCAAAATTGCAGTAATGAAGAAAATAATGTCACTAAATTATATCAAAACTCCAGGACCAGGCAATTTCTATCCAAGGGTTTTAATGGAATGCAATCAGAACATTATTAATGCCTTAATTATACATTCGCAAATTCTCCTGATTTGGAAACCATTTCTTCAGATTGGAAAATTTAGTGTCACTCTGCTATTCAAGAAAGGTAACAGGAAAATGTGGAAAATGTGGATCATTTAGCCATCTGTTGTTGGGAAATTGCTAGAATCTACAGTTGAGGATAGGACGATTGAACGCCTTGAAAATGTTCAGCTGCTCAGAAAAAACAAACATGGATCTTTAAAGGATTGGTTGTACCTGACAAATCTGACTGCATATTTTGAAGAGGTAGTTAAGGTAGTAGACAGGAAAATGTCTATAGGTATTAATTAAATGGACTTCTAGAGGCAACAGGAAAACACCTCATATGAGACTGTGAGCTAAAGCTAAAGCTAAAGCTGAAGGCAAATCATTGATCTCTGTAAGAAATTGGCTGAGTGTCAAGAGATAAAGAATGGGGATAATGGGCAGTTTCTGTGAGTGACAGTATGAGACCAGTTGTATCCTGCAAAGGAACTATATTGAGGTCTCAGGTATTCACTGTCTTTATTAATGAGATGGATTATAGAAAGCCACATATCCAAATTTGTCAACTACACATGACATTGGTATTGTGAGCACAACAGATGAATGCATAAATGATGAGATATTTAGTAAAAAGGCAAAGTCTGTGTCAAATAGACAGCAATGTAAGCAAATGTGAGGTTATTCACTTTGAAACAAAGAAAGATAAAATTGTACTTCCAATATGATAAAAAGCTACAAACTATAGAGATTTAAATCATGAAGTTATCATGAACAGGTATATAAAGTTATCAAATTGAATAGAATACTCACCTTTAAATCTGAAATATAAGGAGCTAGAAACCATCCTTCCATTGTATAAAGCCTTGGGACATAACCTGAACTATTAGTGAAAGGCTCTGAGCAGCACACCGTAGGAAGGAATTATTGGCTTTGGGCAATGTAGGTTGTCCAGAATGATCCCTGGACTCAAGAGTTTAAATTGTAGGGAAAGATTCACAAACTTGGATTGCACTTTCTGGATTGAGAAGGTCAAGCAGCGATTTGATTGAAGTTGTCAAGATATTGAGTGGAACAATCAAAGTTGATAAAGAGAAATTATTGGCCCAGATATTCTAATTAAGTCAGAAACTCTATTTCTGGATTAAATTTACCTTCATTCTGTGCTGTACATTTTTGGGTTGGGTTGGTGTCAGGTGGAAGCCTTTTTTAATTCACCCTTGGGATCTGGGATACACTGGCTGGCCAGCATTTATTGCTTATCCCTAGATGTCCTTGAGAACATGGTGGTGAGCTGCAGTCCACATGCTGCAGGTTGACCCATGATGCCGGGGGAGGGAATTCTAAGACATTGACCCAGTAACAATAAAGGAACAACAATATATTTTCAAGTCAGGATGGTGAGTGGCTTGGATAGGAATTTGTAGATGATTGTGTTCCCATGTATCTACTGCCCTTGTCTTTCTAGGTGGAAATGGTCATGGGTTTGGAAGGTGCTACCAAAGGATCTTTAGTGAATTTCTACAGTGCATCTTGTAGATAGTACATGTTGCTACTACTGAGTATCAGTGTTAGAGGAAGTGGATGTTTGTTGGTATGGTGCCAATCAAGTGGGCTGCTTTGTTCTGGAAGGTGTCAACCTTCTTGAGTGTTATTGGAACTGCAACCAACCAGACAAGTAGGGAATATTCTATCACACTCTTGATTTGTGCCTTTAGAGGACGGATAGGTTTTGGGGAGTCAGGAGATGATTTACTCACTGCAGTATTCTAGCTTTTAACCTGCTCTTCTGGCCACTGTGTTTATGTAGCGAGTCTAGTTGAGTTTCTGGCCAATAGTAACTCCCTAAATGTTGAAAGTGAGGGATTCAGTGATGGTAGCACCACTGAATTTCAATGGGGATGGTTAAATGTGGATAGCTATTGCATGGTATTTCTTTGTTATGAATGTTTCTTGTCACTTATCAGCCCAAGGTGTTGTTAGCTCTAAGGTCTGTCGGAGTAGCAGGTGGGGGTGGTTGTGTCAGCTCCTGGGTAGGAGGAGGCAGGGTCAGACCTTCCTTCAGAGTGTTGATTAGGATGGCTGTCATCAGATCTGGCGAGGTGTTGGTCTTGGGTCCAATTGATGGTATGGTTTACCATGTTTGAGAGGTGGGAGAGGGTGTCACCTCTGGCAGGATAGGGAGGGGTTAAGCCTGGTGGGAGGAGGGTCAGACCAGTAAGGAGTGCAGGAGGTTGAGTTTGCAATTTTTGTAAGGAATAAGGGGAGTCCTACTTGCCCAGGGGATAGGTGGAGGGTGGTTGGGGGCAATGGCAAATGAGGGTATTTGCTTAATACCTACGTCGGAATTAGAGTAGGTCTTTAATGGACTCTCTTTGGAGAGTTCCAAATACAGAGGAACATTTCCATTGGAAAACTCAATTTATTAGACTATTTCCACAGTATCAGCTCGGTTGGGGGTTCCTCATAGTCCCAATGCACAAATCTAGAACAACGATCTTGAAGTCAGACTACTTGGGCCACTTTTATTCATTGATGCATCTTGGAATATTGAGCCAGACTATTCAGCAGTAAAATTATGAAACATTTCTATACAAAAAAGGTGACAGAACTTTGGAATTCTCTTTTACACATATCAGCTGGTGAGATAAAGTGCTGAATGTTCCCAGACAGTGGCAAAGTATTGTTTCGTTGAGTTTCATGGATGACTATGCTTTGTGTAATCTCATGGGCTTTTGTGCTCAATTATCCCAAACTCACCTCATTAACTAGATATTATGCCCTTATAGTGCCCCTCTGGTCTGATGTTAGCTCCATTCTCCCACTTGCTGAGGTACTTGCCACTGCCAGGACATTCAAGGGTTCCTGGTGTCAGCACCATATTTAAAAGGCATTGTGGACCTGGTCAAGTGTTTGCAGTCTGGAGCTGCCCTGCAAGGTTTGTGACATTTGTCCCAGACATTGCAAGTAAGAGGAAATGGCCGTGCTATTTTGTGTACACGGACCTGGAGGTCCTGGTGGATAGGATAGTACAGAGTAGGGCTGTTCTCTTCCCCCAGGATCAGTAGCAGAGGATATATCAGAACCAGTGAACTTGGTCTGAAGTTGCCACTTCAGACTGACCTGCCACTGCCAGGTCAGTGCGATGTCAATGGTCTGAAGAAGTACCCAACAATGCTTCAAGAAGGTCAATATCCTTCTCTGCTCACCAGAGTAGCTGCCATTATATTCTCTGCACTACCTAATTCACTCCATCTCTGCTACTGCACCCATCTTCAAACAAGGCTCATTCTTTTCCTCTTTCACAATCACATAGTGTAGGTTCCATCACTTGCTCTTTTCTGGCAATCCCCACAGATTATGAATCCTGTATGGCCTCTTAATCTTCTCATTCACTTGAGACAGCTCACAATTTTTTCCCAATCATCACCAGCAGTTATAATTGTCCCTGCTATGTCATATCATTCAAACTCACCCTTTGTCTAATTCCAGGAGAAATCAGCCCACAATAGGGCCAACAGAGCTAAGACAGTTAGTGAGAAACCTGACATTTGGCTCCTCACCCCTATACAAGGAGAGGATCCTGACCGTGACAGAAATGTTGACTGACTGTGTTCAAGGCTCCAGTCTAATAATGGACAAAGCCCTTGATTAACAGTATTGGAACTCCATGACTGATGACAGACCCTTTAACTTGGCAGAGGACTATTATTCTTTAGCTTTGAGACACATCCATTTACTTGATGCATTTGCAGTGCATTTGCCACACGGACTTCAGATGCATGTTGCAGGCATGACATTGAGACGAAGGTGCCATACATTCTATCTTGACTGATGACTGCTGACAACCATGACAAGATACCTGGCTCTCTGTTTGTGCTAAAAGACAAATCTAGGAAAACGTACTACACATCTTTGAACTGTGGCTGACATCATAAGACCATAAAATTTTGTAGCAGAAGTATTCAGCCTTTTCAGTCTATTTGCCATTCAATGAAACCATGGCTAATTTGATAACCCTCAACTCCACTTTTCTGACTTCCCCATAACCCTTGATTCCCTTGATTAAAAATCTGTTTATTTCAGTCTTGAATATACTTAATGAACCTCAACAGCTCTCTAGGTAAAAGATTTCACAGATTCAGTACCCTCCAAGAGAAGAAATTCCTCCTCAGCTCTGTCTTAAACATGTGACCACTCATTCTGCGATTATGTCTTCTAGAGCTAGCCTCTTGCACCTCCCAGCATCCATCATACCATGTCCCCTAAGAATCTTATATGTCTCAATAGGTCATCTCCCATTCTTTTAAATTCCAGTGAGTATAGACCCAATCTACTCAACCCCTCCTCCTCCATACCTGGTATCAGACATTTGAGCCTTCTCTGGAGTAATTCCAATGTCAGCATAGCTTTCCTTAGATAAGAGGTCTAAAACTGCCCACAGCTCCAGCTGTGGTCTCATAAGTGCCTTGAATAGCAAAACCTCCCAAATTTTATACTCCATTCCCATTGAAGTAAAAGTCAACTCTCCAATAGCCTTCCTAATTACCCAATGAAATTTGTTGCTGCTTTTTTTGTTATTCATGGATGAAGACTCCAAAATCCTTCTGTTATGTAGCTTTCAGCAGTCTTTCTCATTTAAATAATATTCACCTCCTCTATGCTTCTTGCCAAAGTGTATAGCATCACATTTTCCCTCATTAAACTCCATCTGTCAAGTCCTTGCCCATTTGCATAACCTGTCTATATCTCTCTGTGCTCTTTATGTGATGCTCACTATTTGGCTTCCCAACTCTTTTTGTGTCATCTACAAACTTGGTGATAGTACATTCACTTTCCACATCCAAATGAATAATATATATTGTAAATAATTTTGGCCCTAGTACTGATCCCTGTGACTCTCGACTAGTTATAGGTTACCATCCTGAAATTGTGCCCCTACTCTCAACTCTCCATCTTCTATTACTCAGCCAATCCTCTATTCATGCTAATATACTACCTGCAACACCATGAATCCTTAACTTATTAAGTAGCTTAATGTGTAATACTTTATTAAAAGCCTTCTGAACATGCAAATATGTAACATTCACTACTTCCCCTTTATCTATCTTGCTTGTTACCTCCTCAAATAATTTAGTAAATTTGTCAGGCATGATTTTCTCCTTCATGAGGCCATGCTGATTCTGCTCCATTATATTATGTACTTCCAAATGTATCCTGTAAAATAGACCCGAACATTTTCCCAATAACAGAACTAAAGCTAATTGGCCTACAGTATATTGTTTTTGTCTCCTCTTTTCAAATAAAAGGGAGAAAATCAAAAAAGCAAGGCAATTGTGTCCAGACAGAAGGAAAGTGAGTGCCCGCTAAGTGAATGAGCAAGCAGCCCTGACATGCTCCCTGATCCAGTCTATGAGCTGGTGCCAATCCTTAGATGAAAAGGACCTTGCAACAGCATTTTATTGAAAGATGCTGGTGTCTCCAAATTTCAGCATTGAAGTGCAGAGCTGTACTGTAAGCACATTAGGGATGTGCCATGGTGATGCAGAGAGTAGTGCAAGTTGTTTGCTAATGTCCATGGTTGAGAGGGTACAGTCACTGCCCATGGAACATTCTGTGAGATACTGGTGCCTGGAGTCCAAGATGGAGTTCTGGAGAGCTAAGAGGCAAGCTGGAGTAGCAAGGTAGCCTCTCTGAATTTTGTCAGGATTGACTGCAGTCTAGTTTCTATCCAGCGAGTGGGAGAATGGGGGACTGCATATTAATGATGCAAGATTAAATATTAATGCAGGTGATAGTGAGTGACAATCCATGCTAATTGGCCTCTTGCTGCTAGCAAGAATCTCATCTTGATATTCAGTACTTGGTTGGAAAGTGCAACTTTTTTGGTCTCTACATGGAAAAGGGCCTCACTTGATATCTCACTCAATTTTCTCAAATTTATTGCTATTTGGAGGTCAGGAAGATTGTGCCCAATATGTCACTTTAAAATTTAGATCAACAGATTTTTGTTAGTCATTGGGATTAAAGGATGCTGGCAAAGGTGGGTCACTAAGAGTTAGCAATTCATGCAAGAGCTTATTGAAAGGCAGAATAGGCTTGAGGGGATAAATTGTCTGCTTCTGTTCCAATGCATACTGTTGTTATTGGCATTTCACAGAGTGTGTCAGGATTTGCTTTTTCTAATCTCCAGTCATGCATCAAGTAACAAGATCAGTCAGTTGTGAAATCACTTTTGTGCCCTTGAAATTTCAAAAATTCAAAACAAAGTGCAACAAGAATTTAACTTTTTTGTTGTAAACTTCACTGAAAATAATTAGTTTTGTCAACTGTAATCAATTTTGTAATTTGGGTTCATGGTGGGAGTTACTGGCTAGGCCAGCATTTCTACCACACCTGCAGTTGTCCTTGTGAAGGTGGTGGTGAGCTGCCTTCTTGAACTGTTGCAGTCTTGGTCCTGAGATGATTGGTCTCCAAAAAATCACAATAATTCTCTTTGGTGCTAGATAAGACACCACAAGAGCTTTCCACTCAAATCCCACCTATTCATTTCTACCAGGACACTTGGATACCACACTGAATCAAATGCTGCTTTGATGTCAAGGGCAGTTAGTTTTACTTCCCCACTGGAATTTAATTCCTTTATTCAGATTGATTCAAGACTGGAATGAAGACCAGAGCTAAATGGTTCCAGTTTAACCAAAATAAACATTGATGGTTAGTTATTGTCAATTAATTGCTGCTTGATAGCTCTGTTGACAATATCTTTCATAACTTCCCTGATGGTTGACAGCAGACTGATGGAGTTGCAGTGGATGGATTGAATCTGTCCTTTTTTTTTGGAAAGGGCATTCCTGGGCAATTGGTTCCCTTGTTCAGTAGAAGTCAGTGAGGTGGAAAACTATTATTCATGATGCTGGAATTTTAGTAGCAAATCAAAGTTGATGATTCACTTTGAACTGTAGGTATCTGAAAATGTCTCAGTCTTAATTGTCTTTTGCACTTTGGTGTTGTGTTTATTCATGAAGTCCCCACCGCCTGTTAATTGTTTAATTGTCCACCATCATTTACAATTGGTTATGACAAGACAGCAGAGCTTTGAACTGATCCAGTGGTTTGGGATTCCTCTCCTGACATCCCCAACAGTACCCTCCCACCGACACTCTCATTCATCTGGCCGAACTGGTCCTCACCCTTAACAATTTCTCCTTCGAATCCTCCCACTTCCTCCAGACCAAAGGGGCAGCCATGGGCACCCGTATGGGCCCCAGCTATTCCTGTCGCTTTGTTGGCTACGTAGAACAGTCCATTTTCTGTAATTACACCGGCACCACTCCCCACCTCTTCCTCTGCTACATTGATGACTGTATTGGCACCACCTCGTGCTCCCACGAGGAGGTTGAGCAATTCATCAACTTCACCAACACATTCCACCCTGACCTTAGATTTAAGTGGACCATCTCTGACACCTCCCTCCTCTTTCTGAACCTCTCCATCTCCATTAATGACGACCAACTGGACACCGACATTTTTACAAACCCACCGACTCCCACAGATACCTGGATTACACCTCTTCCTACCCTACCTCCTGCAAAAATGCCATCCCGTATTCCCAATTCCTCCACCATATCTGCTCCGGGGAAGACCAGTTCCACCACAGAACACACCAGATGGCCTCCTTCTTTAGAGACCGCAATTTCTCTTCCCACGTGGTTAAAGATGCCCTCCAACGCATCTCATCCACATCCCACACCTCCGCCCTCAGACCCCACCCCTCCAACCGTAACAAGGACAGAATGCTCCTGGTGCTCACCTTCCACCCTACCAACCTTCGCATAAACCAAATCATCCGCCGACATTTCCGCCACCTCTAAACGAACCCCACCACCAGGGATATATTTCCCTCCCCACCCCTTTCCGCCTTCCACAAAGACCGTTCCCTCCGTGACTACCTGGTCAGGTCCACGCCCCCCTACAACCCACCCTCCCATCCTGGCACCTTCCCCTGCCACCGCAGGAATTGCAAAACCTGCGCCCACACCTCCTCCCTCACCTCCATCCAAGGCCATAAAGGAACCTTCCACATCCAAAGTTTTACCTGCACATCCACTAATATCATTTATTGTATCTGTTGCTCCCGGTGCGGTCTCCTCTCCATTGGGGAGACTGGACGCCTCCTAGCAGAGCGCTTTAGGAACATCTCTGGGACACCCGCACCAATCAACCACAACGTCCTGTGGCCCAACATTTCAACTCCCCCTCCCACTCTGCCGAGGACATGGAGATCCTGGGCCTCCTTCACCGCCGTTCCCTCACCACCAGACGCCTGGAGGAAGAACGCCTCATCTTCCGCCTCGGAACACTTCAACCCCAGGGCATCAATGTGGACTTCAACAGTTTCCTCGTTTCCCCTTCCCCCACCTTACTCCAGTTCCAAACTTCCAGCTCGGCACAGTCCCCATGACTTGTCCTACCTGCCTATCTTCTTTTCCACCCATCCACTCCACCTTCCCCCCCCCACCGACCTATCACCTTCATCCCTTCCCTCACTCACCTATTGTACTCTATGCTAATTTCTCCCCACCCCCACCCTCTTCTCACTTATCTCTCCACCCTTCAGGCTCTCTACCTGTATTCCTGATGAAGGGCTTTTGCCCGAAACGTCGATTTTACCACTCCTCGGATGTTGCCTGAACTGCTGTGCTTTTCCAGCACCACTCTAATCTAGACCATGGTTTCCAGCATCTGCAGTCATTGTTTTTACCTTATTGCTTAATTCTGACTGTAGTATGTTTTTCCTGATGTTTAGCCTCTACGTAGTTTTGTACTGCAGCTTCACCAAGTTAACAATTTTATTTTGGGACTACCTTGTGCTATTCCTGGCATTGTCTCCTGTATGCCTTATTGGAATTGGGCTGGTTCCTGGAATTAGTGGTAATGATAGAATTAAGTGAATGCTCAGTCATCGTTGATTATAGGTAATAACTAGAATACAATTCTGTCGCAGCTCATGACCTATGGATGTTTACCTTTCTTATTAGATTTGCATTGAATCTAACTCATTTAGTTATTTGGTGCTGCCAGATAACTCGGCGGAGAATGTGTTCACATGAAATTGGGTTTTGGCCTCCAGAGGGGTAGTATGGTGGTTACTCCAACTATATTCGTGGACGATTGGGATGCATCTGTGACAAGTAATTAGTGGGGATGAGATCAAGTAGGTACTGTCTCATTTTGGTTTTCTCACCACCAGTCACAAGCTAAGTCTCTGGCATATAGGCCCTTCAGGACTTGGTCCCTAGGACTGCCTGAACACTTCTCACCCCAACTGATTTGAAAAGACAGCCCTGAGTGATGTCTGACCAATCTCTTGATCATTCTCTGTATATCTCCATGACTGATGCTCCATTAATCTCCTGACTGTTTGCACAGAGTTTATAGATGTGCTCATTGTCTGGCTGCAGTGAGACTGATCCCTGACCCAAACAAGTGCAAGCAGAGGTCTGATCATGCCCACACCTCTAAACTGATCATAACACTGGACTCGACTGACAGCAGCTCCCCCCCAGACAGGGCTGAGTATTACTCTCCTTCGACTTTGAGGGGTGGCCACTTGGTTGATGTACATGCAGCATGTTTGCTGTGTTGGTTGCTGGCACGTGCTGTGGGTATAAGATTGACATAGAACAATGCCATGAGGCACCATATCTGTCCCTTTGGGTGATCCCTGCTGACAACCATGATGGGCTATCCGGCTTTGTGCCTGCATTAAACAGCAAGACAAGACAGAAGAACTGTGGGCCATTAAAGTACAGCTGACGGGAATGTTGTGAGCATCCAGGAAGGTGCTGAATATTAAATGCTAAGACAGCAAATGAGTAGCCCTGAGAAACAGCCTAGTCCAATCTATGAGCTGGATGTCCTTCCAGCAACATTCCAATGACTGTTGCTAGTTTGCTCCAAAGTGCTGCAAGGCACTGCAGACATGTACTGCAAGTGGATCAGAATTGTGCTGTGATAGTGCAGTGAAGCTGGTACCAGTCAGATGCCAGTATCAATGGACATGGGGTGCATGTGGCTGCTGCTCATGGCATGTATCCAGAAATATTGGTGCTGATGTCCAGGATAGAAATTCAGAGGAGCAAGTGGTGAGCTGGTGTCATTAGGTACCTGATCAGGAATTCTTGGCATTTAGTTTTAATCTGGCGAGTGGTAGAGTAGGAGATTGCACATTAATGAGGTGTAATTAAGTAGTAATGAGGATGATAATGAGCAATAATTCCCTGTTAATAGGCCTCTCGTCACTCATTAGGGAGAATCTTGTCTCAAAGGCCAGAACTAAGTTGGAAAATGAGATCTCATGCTTCTGAGTCAAAAAAGGTTCCTTCCAAATTTCTTGCCACAGTCCATATCTTTCAGGGCTGGGAAGATTTTTCCTTCTGTGACCATGGCTATAATAGTCATTTGTAAAATATGTAACCTAAGTTTTCAATTTTCAATTGAACCTCACAAAAAGTGCTGACCTGTCCTTCCTAATTGTGTGGAGTCTGAGCAAATGGCTGGCAGTCATTCCATTTGCGGTTTGGATGGCCTCTGTCACATCTGACATGTAACAGGTGGGAAGTCAGCCTGAGAGATTTAATTAAGGCTCAACCTTTAAATTGAGCAGGTTTCATTCCATCATAAATAAACCAGCTGTTGAATCCAGGCCACATTCCAAATAATTACAATAGTTTCATATTTTTGCATAGAAAATCCAAAATCAAAAGATACATTTAAGTAGCAAATGCAAAATCTATTATTATCCAAATTTAAAGAGGAAAGTCCACTTAAATTAAAGTGCTTGGCACCATGTTTGGAGAATTAGTTTGTAAAGAAATAATGGAAATTAATGTCATATTTTCTTACTTCTGTATATTTTTTGGCTTTCACCAAGAAAGCCCACATACTGGTCAGATAGTTGACAAGGTGAAAAAGCTGTCTTGTCATGTTACATGCAGAATTTTCTTTATCCAACTTTGTTAAATGAAGAGAACAAATTTATTTGTTTATTTTTTCTTTCCACTATAAATCTTTCTATGTTTTAAGGATGGTAACGTATTTTAACCCAGTTTTATTAGCACACTGGAATTGGTCTTATCAACAAGAATAGTTTTAATCATAGTGTCTGGTCCTCAACCTGTGAGCAAAATGATTTATAATCTCGGAGAACAGTTTATAAATTATAGCAAATCATTTAATGGTTTCATCAGAGCACACTAGTCAGTTTCTTAGCAGTTTTTAAAAATAAGTAACACATTCTAAAATATGTACATTAATGCCTATGCAACTAAATAAACAGAATTCATTAGAGTACTTGCAAATCAGTAAAATCTTGTAATTCAGATTGGGGTTGTGGACAATTACGAAGGGGGCTTGATCCAGATGAATTAAAGGGTGAACAAATGCTATTGATAGCAAGATAACATGAATGGAAATGGCTTTTGATGTATCTCTCATTTGACTAGAATGTGAACAGGATTGCATTTAGCAATTGTTTGCATTGATTTGGCTGATTTTTCCCAGAATGAGCTGACATTACTGGTATAAGTGAGCAGAAACTTTACTCCATATTTATATTTTCAGCAACTGATCAAAACACTCACTCCACTCTTTGAGTGGCCCTTTTACAAACTTCTTTTCAAATTCCTCCAGTGGAGATGTACAGTATCCATCATGTCATAGCTTTCAAAGAAAATACTGCTGTAAAAGTAAATTCAAGCATGTTATACTGCCAAACATGTAATGCAAAATACTGTGATTGGCTCAAATAATCATATAACTGTCAAATGATCAAATATCTGACTGAATCAAAAGTATCAACAAGCATGAATGACTAAAAATAAACCAAAGAAAAATGAAGTCCTCAAGTTTTGAGTAAGAATCATATTGGACTTGAAATATTAGCTATGTTTCTCTTTCTGCAAACCCTCTGAATGTCTCCAGCATTCTGTTTTTATTGCAAATTTCCAGCAGCTGCAATAATTTGCTCACGAGCAGCAATGACTATCGAAATGATCATCCAAATTGCTGGATAAGCCTTGGAGAGGGAAAGGAGCAGTTACCGAGGGAAGATTTTTAATTGGGGAAAGGGAAACTCTGCGCTATCAGACAGGAGTTGGGTAGTACAGACTGGGAGCAATTGTTCCACAGAAAGGGCACAGCAGACATGTGGAGACTATTTAAGGAGCAGTTGTTGAGAGTGATGCATGAATTTGTTCCTCTGAGACAGGTAAGAAGGGGGTAAGATTAAGGAACTTGGATGACGAGAACAGAGAAGCTTCTCGTCAAAAGGAAGAAGGCAACAAGGTGGAGGAAGCAAGGATCTAGCACAGCTTTACAGGATTACAGGCTTGCTAGAAAGGAGCTCAGCAATGGACTGAGGAGAGCCAGGAGGGAGCACAAAAAAGGTTTGGCAAGAAGGATTAGGGAGAACCCAAAGGCATTTTACTCATACGTGAGGAATAAGAGAATAACCAGGGAGAAGGTAGGGCCAATCAGGGATGGCGGAGGGTACTTGTTCGTGCAGTCTCAACAAATAGGGGAAGCCCTAAATGAGATTTTTGCTTCAGTTTTCACCAAGGAAAGGGATCTTGTTGTGAATGAAAACTTTGAGGAGCTGGGATACAGGCTTGACCAGATCAAGATTGCCGAAGTTGATGTGCTGGAAATTTGGAAAACATTAAGACTGATAAGTCCCCAGGGCAAGACCAGATTTATCCTAGGCTGCTCTGGAAAGCGAGGAAGGAGGTTGCTAAGCCACTGGCGAAGATCTCTGCCTCCTCTCTCTCCATGGGAGTTGTACTGGAGGATTGGAAGGAGGCAAATTTCAAGAAGGGTAATAGAGAAATCCCTGGCAATTACAGATCAGTCAGTCTTACGTCTGTGGTCAGCAAAGTTTTGGAAAGAATTCTGAGGGATAGGATTTATGACTATTTGGCAAAGCATAGTGTGATTAAAGGCAGTCAGCATGGCTTTGTGAGGGGCAGGTCATTCCTCACACATCTTATTGAGTTCTTCAAGAAGGTGACAAGACAGGTTGATGAAGGTCGAGCATTGGATGTAGTGTATATGGACTTCAGAAAGGCATTTGATAAGGTTCCCCATGGTAGGCTCATTCATAAAGTCAGGAAGTATGGGATACAGGGAGATTTCGCTATCTGGATTCAGAATTGGTTGGCTGACAGAAGGCAGAGAGTGGTTGTAGATGGAAAGTATTCTGCCTGGAGGTCAGTGATGGGTGGGGTCCCGCAGGGCTCTGTTCTTTGTAGTTTTTATAAATGACTTGGATGAGGAAATCGAGGGGTGGGTTAGTAAATTTGGTTGGAGGTGCTGTTGATAGTATCGAGGGCTATTGCAGGCTGCAGCACGACAGACAGGATGCAGAGCTGGGCTGAGAAATGGCAGATGGAGTTCAACCTGGATAAATGCAAAGTGATGTATTTTGGAAGGTCGAACTCAAATGCTGAATGTAGGATTAAAGACAGGATTCTTGGCAGTGTGGAGGAATAGAGGGATCTGGGTGTGCAAGTACATAGATCCCTCAAAGTTGCCACCCAAGTGGATAGGGTTGCTAAGTAAGCATAGGGTGTTTTGGCTTTCATTAACAGGGGGATAGAGTTTAAGAGCTGCGAGGTTTTGCTACAGCTCTACAAGTCCCTGGTGAGAGCACACTTGGAATATTGTGTCCAGTTCTAGTCGCCCTACTATAGGAAAGATACAGAGGCTTTGGAGAAGGAACAAAGAAGGTTTACCAGGATGCTGCCTGGACTGGAGGGCAAGTCTTGTGAAGAAAGGTTGAAGAAGCTCAGACTTTTCTCTCTGGAGAGAAAGAGGAAGAGAGGAGGCCTGATCGAGGTATACAAGATAATGAGCGGAATAGATAAGAGTCAATAGCCAGAGACTTTTTCTCGGGGCAGGATTGACTGGTACGAGGGGTCATAGTTTGAAGATATTAGGAAAAAGGTATAGAGGAGACGTCAGAGGAAGGTTCTTTACATAGACAGTTGTGAATGCACGGAATGTGTTGCCAGCGGTGGTGGTGGAAGCAGAGTCATTAGGGACATTTAAGCGACTGCTGGACATGCACATGGATAACAGTGAGTTGAGAGGTGCATAGGTTAAGTTATAATATTTTACATTAGGATTAAACCTCGGCACAACATCATGGGCCAAAGGGCTTGTTCTGTGCTGTACTTTTCTATGTTCTATAAGTATCTTTACACTGACAAGGCCATGTTGTCCAAGCCTATCATCACTGTGTCTGTTATACCCTCTCAAATGACTTAAATGCATCCTGCTGAAATGCATCCATCCCAGATATATGATGACAGATGGTTCATAATAGAACAATGAATGACCCATTTAGAACAGGGGATTAGGTGGATAGAGACAAGATGTTTAAGCAAAGGGAGGTCCCCCCTTATCAGCAGTTGTGATCCTGGTTAGTAATTTTTATTTTTGAGTGGATTACACAAAACTGTTCTCATATTTGGGCGATGAAGCTGACATTTCTGATATATGGCTACAATTCTGTGGGAGGCTAATGGGTTGAATATATGAGATTTTACTACAAATATTCAGGGTTTCCAGAGCATTTTGATAGGAATGAAAGCACCTGGTCAGTCTCTAGTACAATCCTCTGTAATTGATGTCACAATGTCCGTCTTGACTTGCACTATGCATGTCCTGTGTGCTGCAATTCTGTCATTACTGCAATGTCACCTTCTCTTATATTCGTCTCCTTTTATTTGCTGATACCAGATCCCTGGAGCCAAGCCATAGCCTCCTCATTTGCTGAGTTTAAGATTAGTCCACCACTTAGTCTGTAGAAGGGCACTTTGTCGTAATGTGCAGAGTAGTTTATGTCTCTCCAAAAGCAATCAGGAGGTTTGTACTGAATCCCCAACTGTGGAGACCCTAGCTTGTCCTAAAACTGTTTGGCAAGGACTACTCTTGGCAAGGGATTCCTGAAGAAGGGCCTGTGCCCGAAACGTCGAATCTCCTGTTCCCTGGATGCTGCCTGACCTGCTGTGCTGTTCCAGCAATAAAGTTTCAACTTTGATCTCCAGCATCTGCAGACCTCACTTTCTCCTCAAGGACTACTCGCCAAGATAGTTCAATACCTGCCATTTGACAGATGGGCTTTGTCACAAGCAACTTGTTTGTGACTTCCTGCTTTCCCATTCTTTGATCCAACAGATGTTTGCTGGTAGATCTTGCTCTGGCCTATTGCTCAATATGGGGCCAGGTAGTAGCTGGGTTGAATATGTCACAGTGGAGAGTAAATAAAGTGCAACACAGATGGTTTCAAACCCAGTTTATGGGATTTTCTCAGTTAGTGGATGTATGGGGGAGTGATTTTGCAAGCATAGCATCCCAGGTGAGGGATGTTGAGTGGAGGGTTCCACTATGATGCAAATTGTTGCATTCAACTGAAGATGTTGAATGTATGATGGTGGATATATACACACACAACTCGGCTGTGGATAATGATAGGACAAGTGATGTCCAAAGTGTTGAGGCAGCACTGCCCCATGTAGACCCAGCAAGTTTGCTTATTTAGTTGCTTCCTGTATTGACCTTTGCTTTTTATTCAGTGTTCCTGGAAGGACAACGTCCTCTGTAGACATGCTTCCAATTATATTGATTTGGGAACATACTTTAGTCTCTGACCATCCATGTCGATATGTAATTATTTTCTGGCAAGGGTATTATGGAGGTTGAAAACACTAGATATGGATTGAGGGGGAATTAATGTGAGATAGTATGTGCTGTAATGATGTAAATCCAGCATCTTTTCAATATCTCTGTTTAGGATCTGGTCCAAGAAGCAGAAGGATGGCGTTTGGATATTCTAACAGTTGTCATCAGTCATAGGTGAACTTGCGAGACATGGTTGTTGGTAGATCATTTATGTGTGTCGAACAATATTAGGGCTTGTACCATTGTTCCCTGTAATTTCTATTGCTCTTCAAGGTCCATGCGTGACAGCAGCTTCTGGAATAAAAGCTATTAATCAGCGTATCGATCAGCATGGAGCTTGACAGTAACAGCAGCTCGAGGGGGAACATTGCCTAGCATCGGCCGCTGTGATAGTCCATTGGCCAGTCTTCTTGCTCATTTCCCTTGTCCAAAATGGGCTTGAATCCTTGTGTTGTAAAGGAATGCTTCATGCTTTTCCAACAGTCCTGACCCAGGTTGGAAGCAATTTAGGTAGTTTTAGGAGCCAATGAGCCACACTTCATAACTAGCTGTGAGGTCCAGTGGGACTATGTCTATCTTCAACTTTTTGAAGCCATTTTGATAAGAATCAGAACTTGATCACAAGTGTCATACACATTAGAGAAACCAGCTTACTCAATATTAAGGATGGTCTGTATATGTGGACATATGTCTTGCAGAATGAAATGCTCAGACATCTTGTAGAATTCAGAAAGTAGTGAAACTGGTCAATAGTTGGCTGCCCATACAAGATCATTTCTGAATTTTAGGATCCAAATGACTTCTGCCAAATGCTAAACCTTTGAGAATGCACTTGAGCTGAACTGATTATTCTTGTGCCAACTGAGTCAGAAAGGCACACACAAGGGCCAAGTTGTTTAAGGAATTCTGATATAATCTTGCTAAACATTGTTGCTTTACCACATTTCTGACTGTTTAATGCTTTCCCCAGTTCTGTGATCTTGAAGGAATCAGGCCCACCATACTCTTCATTTTGCTGCTTTTTTTCAGTTAAGTACAGGTGATACATCTTATTTGCTTTTCCACTGGAGTCCTTGGTCCATGGTACGCTTTACCTGTCAATAACCGATGTATTCAGGGAAGTGGTTTAGCTCAGGCTGGATCGCTGGTTCACACAGCAGTGTGATACCAACAGTGTGGGTTCAATTCCCATCACTGGTTTGAGGTTACTATGAATTACTCTCCTTCTCAACCTCATCCCTCACTTCTTGTCTGGTGGCCCTCAGGTTAAATCACCACCAGCCGCTTCTCTCAAAATGAGAGCAGCCCCCATGGTCCGGCAAGATTATGGCGATACAACAACCTAACTGAGAATTAGATAAGTACTTTTGTGATGCCTTCCATTCTGCATGCCCAACTACATCCCATTCTTTGACAGTGCATTACTACGAAAGGAATATGAATCATCCTGATGTCGCAAACCATCTCATCAAGATACAATTTACTATCTATTGACAATGACTATTCATTTAATCAAATAATACTGACGTCAGAGGCAGTTGATAAGTACCACCCCCAACAGAAAACTCTTCGAAGTCAGTCACCTCTGTTCTAAAACTAAACTAACCACCACACTGATGTGAATAATCGACTGTTGATAATCCAAGGTGGAGGATGGGAATAATTGTGGCTGTAAGAGATGCTCCTTTTTTTGAGATATTTTAGGTGTTGGAGATGATTTCCTCAAATTCCAGGAGCAGCAATCATTGCTTTATAAGCTGTTGCATTGTTTTGGGATCTTGGGGAAAAAAGATCAAAATGACACTACTTTAAAAAGGATGAAGACAGACAAAAGGTAGCGGCTACATGGTCACTGAGGGAGAGAGAGAAAGAAACCCACACTGCTAACTGACAGATCAGTGAATCTGCACAGTTACTACCTTTGTGGTTTGAGTTCATGTATCTTGGAGTGCATCTTGGAAAAATTAACAAACAGTGAAATTCATAGCTGACCTTGGAGGAACCTGTTTGGGACAGCTCACAGCACAGGAACAGATAAATGCATAGTTTTTAAGTGTAACCTTTCTATAAGTCTACAGTAGTGAGTAGAGTGGGTTCCTTCTTGATCATATGTTTTATTGAGAACTGTCTCTTGATTAAACTTTAAAAATATAAGTTATAAGTATTAAGTTAGCCTGGAGCAGTGTTTTTTAGAGCAATAAGATGGTGTTATTTTCTGGGTCAGTAGATTGTGAAGGAGCAAAGATGGCCTTGAATAGAGGGATATGCTCTTCCTATTGGATGTGGGAGTTTAGGGAGAGAATCCATGTTACTGATGATTATGTCTGCAGGAAATGTCTTTGGTTGCAAATCCTATTATATTGCATAGATCAGTTGGAGGGCAGTTAGAGGCAATAAAGAATTTACAAGAGCTAGGGGGTATGATGGATGATAGTTATAGGCAAGAAGAAAAGCCACAGATACAGTCAAATAGATCATTTAACTCCAGAAAAAGTAGTAGGCGTAGATAGATAGTGCAGAGTCTCCTGTGCCTATCCACATCTCAAATAAGTATGCCATTTTGGAAAATGTAGGGGGTGATGGACACTCAGGGGAGTAGCACAAACAACCAAATTTCTGGTATTGAGACTGGCTCTAACAATAATGAGGGGTATGTCGGGTTCCAAGAGATCAATTGTGATAGAGGACTCTAGTCAGAAGCACAGACAGACATTTTTGCAGCCCCCCCAGCAGCAAAAAATCAGAATGTAGAAAGTTAAGCAGGAATTTAAAAAGGAGGTCCTCAAGAGTAGTAATATCTGGATTACTCCCAGTGTTATGAGCTAGGGAGAGTAGGAATAGGGGGATAGGGCAGATGAATGCATGGATGAGGAGCTGGTGCAGGGGAGAATGGTTCACATTTTTGGATCATTGGAATTTCTTCTGGTGTAGAAGCGACCTCTACAAGAAGGACGGATTGCACCTGAATTGAAAGGGGACTAATATACTCACAGGGAGATTTGCTAGAGCTGCCCAGGAGGATTGAAACTAATAAGGTTGGGGGAGGTTGTGCGGTGGGACCCAGGTAAATAGTGACGAAAGAGATCAACCTAAGACTGGTTCAGTTGGGCAAAAGAACAAGTCAAACTGTCATGGCAGGCAGGAACAAAGTAGAGAACACGGTAGGATTGATCAATTAAACTGCATTTATTTCAATGCTAGAGGCCTAACAGGGAAGGCAGATGAACTCAGGACATGGTAGAAAACATGGAACTGGGATATCATAGCGATAACTGAAACATGGCTCAGGGATGGACAGGATTGGCAGCTTAATGTTGCAGGATGCAAATGCTATAAGATGGATAGAAAGGGGGGCAACAGAGGAGGGGGAGTGGTATTTTTGTTAAGGGATAGCATTACAGCTGTACTGAGGGAGGATATTCCTGGGAACATATCCAGGGAAGTTATTTGGGTGGAACTGAGAAAAAGAAAGGGAAGATCACCTTATTGGGATTGTATTGTAGACCCCCAAATAGTCAGTGGGAAATTGAGAAACAAACTTGTTAGGAGATTTCAATTAACTGGAAGAATAATAGGGTGGTTATGGTAGGGGATTTTAATTTTTCAAACATAGACTGGACTGCCGTACTATTGAGGGTTTAGATGGAGAGGAATTTGTTAAGTGTGTACAAGAAAATTTTCTGATTCAGTATGTGGATTACCTACAAGAGAAGGTGCAAAACTTGACCTACTCTTGGGAAATAAGACAGGGATGTCAGTGGGGGAGCACTTTGGGGCTAGTGATCATAATTCTATTCGTTTTAAAATCGTGATGGAAAAGGATAGACTGGATCTAAAAGTTGAAGCTCTAAATTGGAGGAAGGCTAATTTTGATGGTATTGGGCAAGAACTTTCAAAAGCGAATTGAGGGCAGATGTTTGCAGTTAAAGGGATGGCTGGAAAATGGGAAGCCTTTAAAAATAAGATAACAAGAGTCTAGAGACAGTATATTCCTGTTAGGGTGAAAGGAAAGGTTGATAGGTGTAGGAAATGCTGGATGACTAAAAAGTTGAGGTTTTGGTTAAAAAGAAGGAAGCATATGTCAGGTAGAGACACCATAGATCAAGTGAATCCTTAGAAGAGAATAAAGGCAGCAGGAGTATACTTTAAGAGGGAAATCCAGAGAGCAAAAAGGGGACATGAGATAGCTTTGGAAAATAGGGTTCAGGAGAATCCAAAGGGTACTTATAAATATATTAAGGACAGTAGGGTAACTAGAGAATGAATAGGACCCCTCAAAGATCAGCAAGGCAGCCTTTGTGTGGAGCCACAGGAGATGGGAGAGATACTAAATAAGTATTTTGCATTAGTATTTGTTGTGGAGAAGGACATGGAAGATATAGAATGTGGGAAAATAGATGGTGACATCTTGAAAAATGTTCATATTACAGAGGAGGTGGTGCTGGATGTCTTGAAAGTGCATACAAGTGGATAAGTCCCCAGGACCTGATCAGGTATACCTGAGAATTCTGTGGGAAGCTGGGAAAGTGATTGCTGGGGCCCTTGCTGAGATATTTGTATCATTGATAGTTACAGGTAAGCTGCAGGAGACAGGAGGTTTGCTAATGTGGTGCCACTATTTAAGAAAGATGGTAAGGAAAAGCCAGAGAACTATAGACCAGTGAGCCTGATATTGGTGGTGGGCAAGTTGTTGGAGGGAATCCTGAGGGACAGGATTTATATGTATATGGAAAGGCAAAGACTGATTAGGATAATCAACATGGCTTTGTGGAAATCATGTCTCAAGAACTTGATTGAGTTTTTTTTGAAGTAGTGACAAAGAGGCTTAGTGAGGGCAGTGTCATTGACGTGATTTCTGTGGACTTCAGTATGGCGCGCGACAAGGTTCCCCATGGGAGACGAGTTAACAAGGTTAGATCTCATGGAGATCTAACAGGGAGAACTAACCATTTGGATACAGAATTGGCTTGAAGGTGGATGACAGAGGGTGGTGGTGGTGAGTTGCTTTTCAGACTGGAGGCCTGTGACCAGTGGTGTACCACAAGGATCAGTGCTGGATCCACTGCTTTTTGTCATTTATATAGATTATTTGAATGTGAACATGGAAGTTTAGTTAGTAAGTTTGCACATGACAACAAAATTAGAAGTATAGTGGACAGAGAAGAAGGTTACCTCAGAGTACAACAGGATCTTGATCAGATGGGCCAATGGGCCAATGAGTGGCAGATGGAGTTTAATTTAGATAAATGTGAAGGACTGCATTTTGGAATAGCAAATCAGAGCAGGACTTATACACTTCATGGTAAGGTCCTGGGGAGTGTTGCTGAAGTGCAGGTTCATTGTTCCTTGAAAGTAGAGTCGCAAGTAGATAGGATAGTAAAAAAGGCATTTGGTATGGTTTCCTTTATTGGACGCAGCATTGAGTATAGGAGTTGGGAGATCATGTTGCAGCTGTACAGGACATTGGTTAGGCCACTTTTGGAATATTGTGCGCAATTCTGGTCTCCATCCTATCGGAAAGACGTTGTGAAACTTGAAAGGATTCAGAAAAGATGTACAAGGATGTTGGCAGGGTTGGAGGATTTAAAGTATAGGCAGAGGCTGAGTAGGCTGGGGCGGTTTTCCCTGGAGCATTGGAGGCTGACGGGTAGCTTTATAGAGGTTTATAAAATCATGAGGGGCGTGGATAGGATAAATAGACAAGGTCTTTTCCCTGGGACGGGAGATTCCAGAACTATAGGGCATAGGTTTATGGTGAGAGGGGAAAGATATTAAAGGGCCTTAAGAGGCAACTTTTTCACACAGAGGGTGGTATGTGTATAGACTGAGCTGCTAGAGGAAGTGGTGGAGGCTGGTATAATTACAGCATTTAAAAGGCATCTGGATGGGTATATGAATTGGAAGAGTTTAGAGGGATATGGGCCAAATGCTGGCAATTGGTATTAGATTAGGTTAGGATATCTGGTCAGCATGGATGAGTTGGACTGAAGGGTGTTTTGTGATGTAGGGCTCTATGACTGTGCGACTGTAGTGCATCTACAGCACAACATTGCACCTCCCTCCAACCCTAGCTATCATATTACAAAATGAGCTCCGGAAAATGTGGATTATTTCCCATATCTTAGAAGCCTCTTCTCAAAATTGACAGGCATTGATGACGAAATTCAACTTCACCTTCATTTGCCATCGCAGCCTTTGGCTATCTGAGAAATTGTATGCTTAATTTCAAAGATCTCAATCCTAACACCAAACTTATAATCTACAGGCCATTGGTGTTACCAGCCCACCTGAATGCATTGGAGACATGGACAATGTGTAGTAGGCAACTCAAAGTCTTTGAAAAATATGCCCAATGATGCTTCTGCAAAATCCTACAAATCTACTCGCACAGTGGGTGTTCTGAAATCAGTGCCCTCTCTCAGGCCACCATTCTTAGTTTGAGGCACTGATTATGGCCAGTCAACTGCTTTGGATGGCTAATATTATTTTCATGCCTGACACATGACTTCCAAAACAAGCTTTCTACTCCAAGCTTTGTCATTGTAAGTCATTACTAGGAGGGTAGAGGAAGTGCTTCAAGACATTTTCAAAATCTCCAAGATATAATGCAATATCCCCACTGATTCATGGGAATCTCTAGCCCAAGTTTCCCCAAACTGGAGAAGAAGCTCATGCAAAGTACCAAGCATTTTTGGTATCTCTTACAGACTAACCATGGAAAGTGCATGCAATAACTCAAGCATCCTATCCACCACTTGAACAAACACCAGCTACCCCAACTCTGACAAGATTTGTGGATCTAGTATTGGACTGTTTAGTCACCTCAGGATCCACACTACCCAACTGAAAGAAAATCAGCCTTGATGGTGAGCTACTGCTTGAGAAGAAGTCTTGATTTGCAAACCACTTTTGGCAACGGAGTACTGAATAAAAGGCAGAACACTAGGAATCTCAGAGAAACAGAGGAATCTTGGAGTTTTTATCCACAGGACAGCTTAATAGGGTAGTTAAGGCGGCCTATGGGACACTGGCCTTTATCAGCTGAGACAGCTTATAAGAGAAAGGAGATTATGTTGGAGCTGTACAGGATTTTAGTTAGGCGACAGCTATGTACTGTGTGCAGTTCTGCTCAGTGCCCTGCAGGAAGGACGTGATTGCACTGGAGGGTGTGCAAAGAAGAGAATGTTGCTTGGGATGGAGCATTATTAGTTATGAAAAGAAGATGGAATAGCTCGGGTTGTTTTCTTTGGGCAGTGAAGGTTAATGGGAGAACGTAATCGATGTGTGTAAGATTATGTGAGGCATGGACATGGTGGATAGAAAGCAGTTCTCCCTCTGGTTGAAAGGTCTATACAAGCGGGTACGCTTTCTTTCCAAGTGAAAGGCAGGAGGCTTGAGGAAATATTTTTTCTCAGTGGGTGGTAGGGGTCTGGAATTCATTGGCTTGGTGGGTAGTTGAGGCAAGTAATCAAACAAGCTTTAGAAAGTACTTGGATGAGCACTTGAAGTGTCATCATTCAAGGCCAAAGGCTTGGTCTGGAAAGTAGGACGAGTGTAACTTTGATATAATTTTGGCAATATACTCAATGGCTGAAGGGCCTCCTCTACACTGTGTAATTTGATGACTCTCTGATGTTGGCATATTAAATTGGCATCATGGGACAGCACCCAAGTAATTGGTGCAAATTAGACACTAACCTCATGAAAATATATTCTTAGAAATTTCACAATATTTATCCTACATAGTGTCCACTACACAGTTTCACTTCCAAAAGAGTATTACAGAATTCTAGAAAAAAGAATAACCTTAACTTGTTACCCTGCTCAGAGAATGAGAATAAATTGAGAAACTTTCTTTCTTTTTATACATTACAAGCAATGAAATGTGGTAACAAAATACTGGATGCAACTCAATTGAAAGCATCATTGAGATTTTCATATCTTGCAAATTTCCTGTTCTGATTATGTCATATTCTTTGGCCTTAATCACAGTATTGTTACTGGATTCAAATGCCATAAAAATATCATGCATGACTTCTAAGTCTCACGAACAGCAGCAGTCAAAGCACTACATGAAAATTGTCCATAACAATGAATAGTTATTATAAATATACTTGGGTTAAAACAATTAGAGTTGATGGAATAATAACTGAAAATGACTTTTTTTTTACCTGTTTCAGTTGAAATGCTCAATTTCTTTTGTTACATTTGTATATTGTCTGTCTCTTTGCTAAGTGTCACCCTGTCTGTCTCACTCTATTTCAGTGCTGAAAATGTGTTGCTGGAAAAGCGCAGCAGGTCAGGCAGCATCCAAGGAACAGGAGAATCGACGTTTCGGGCATAAGCCCTTCTTGTCCCTTGTTTGTCTGTAATGCTTCCTCTTGGTATTCCTTATGTAACAGACCTACTTCCATGAGTAGTCATGAGAAGCTGTCCTCAAGTCTGCTTGCTTGCACTGCCCCTCAAATGAAAATTGAAGTCACCTAGCAACACAGCTGCAACAGGCAGCATTAAAGTGAAACATCTTTGATAAGTACTGCCCTGTTGGAATCTAAATTTGGCCGCAATAGATTGATGGAAAATGCTACTGTTTTATTTTGCCAATGTTCTAGTGAGCTAATGTTTGTCAAGACGTGCTAGTGGTTTATTACTATTGTTCAGTGTAAATTTTCATGGCACTGTGAGTAAAGGGAGTTATTTCAGTTGTAGAAGATAAATCTAATAGCTTTTTCTATTATTAAGTCTTCCTGTTTCAACATGATTTTGAATTATTTTTCTTTTCAATATTTTATAACATGATTCAGAACTTTTAGAGTCAGTGAGTCATACAGTGGAGAAACAGACCCTTCCATTTGACCAGTCCATGCCAATTCCAAATTAAACTAATCCCACCTGCCTGGACTTGGCTCATATCATTCTGAACATTTCTTATTTATGTACAGATCTAAATTTTTAAATGTTGTAACTGTACCCACATCAACCTCTTCCTCTGATAGTTTATTCCATAAATGAATCACTCAGCATAAAAAAAGGCCCTCATGACAATTTTACAGTTTTCTCCTCTCAATCTTAAATCCATGCCTTCTAGTCCTGAAATCCCCTGCCATAGAGAAAACACACCTGCTATTCACCTTATCTATACCTCCCATGATTTATAAACCTTTATTAGATCACCCCTCAACCTCACACCCTCTGGTGAAAAAGTCCCAGCCTCTCCTAATAACTAAAACCCTCCAGTCCCAGCAACGTCCCTGGTAAATCTTTTCTGAATCCTCTTCAGCTTAACAATATCCTTCCAATAACAGAGTGACCAGAACTGGATACAGTATTCCAGAAGAGACCTTACCAAAGTCTTGAACGACATCAACATGACAACTCAACTCCTATACTCAAAGGTCTGAGCAGTGAAGGCAAGCATGCTAACCAACTTCTTAACCACCTTGTCTGCCTGTGACACAACTTTCAAAGAACTATAAACTTGAATCCTTAGGTCTTTCTGTTTGACAACATTACCCAAGGCTCTACTTTGAGTTTTACAAGTCCTGCCTTTGTTTGGTTTATCAAAGTGTAATACTTCACATTTATCCAAATTAAACTCTATCTGCCACTCCTAACTGATCAAAATCGCTTTGTAATCTTAGATAATTCACTGTCCACTTTACCACCAATTTTGGTGTCATCCACAAACTTACTAATGATGCCTTCTATATACTCATCTAAATCATGTATATGAATGACAGACAAAAATGGACCCTGCGGTGATCCCTGTGGCACATTGCTGGTAACCCAGGCCTCCTGTCTGAAAAATAACCCTCCACCATCACTCTCTGTCCTCTGCCATTCAGACAATTTTGTGTCCAATTAGCAAGGACTCGCCATCCAGAGTTATTTGTAATGCATTTATACTTGGTAGACATCCCACGGTGATTTATTCTCACTTTCCACAGAGAAATTCTGTGAGCCCTCTTTGATTTAGCCACCATCATGAACTGTGGAGTGGAGCGAATATAACTTATTTTCTTTCCAATTGTTATTGTATAATCCAGCTGAAGGCATCACCTTTAAGGAAGATGCTAAGATCAAATTCTGGTTCAGATAACATGATTCAATCAATACAACCCAAATAATACACCCCACTTTATTAGCTATTCTCTTTAGACAGTACATTATCCTATTTGGAAAGCATCAAACTTTAACAATAATTCTGTGCACAACACATCATAGTACATAACCCTACAATTTGATTCACAATCAGATAATAGCACAACACTGAATCATTTTCCACTCGCATTTTGCTGTTCTAGTCTATGTTTATAAATTGAAGATACAGCTGTCACCCTGAATTGAGGGAGACAATAGTGGTATTATTGCTGGACTGTTAATCCAAGAGACCCAAGTAATGACCCAGGTTTGAATCCTGCCAAGGCAGATGGTGGAATTTGAATTCAATAAATATCTGGAATTAAAGAGATTAACTGTGACTATGAATCCATTGTCAATTGTCAGGGGAAAAACCCATCTGGTTCACTAATGTCCTTGAGGGAAGGAAACTGCCATCCTAACCTGGTCTAGCCTACATGTGACTCCAGACCCACAGCAATGTGGTTGACTCTTAGACTGGCCCTCTGGGCAATAAATGATGGCCTTGCCAGTGACACCCATATCCTGTAAAAGAATAGAAAAAAAACCTTGTTTTTAATGGAAATCCAATTAAAATAATTTGTTCAACACCAATGTAATCAAAGTGCAGATGTTTTCCCCTGCATAGCCAGATGTAAAAGCTGTAGCTCACTTAATAGAAAACTTGCCTCTCAATTGTAAATTCCCTTCCAAGGTCAGATTCCAAAAACAAGGATTGATACTGCAGTGCAGCATTCAAGGAGCATTGCACTATTGAAGGTGCTGTCCATTTAAATTGGGAAGTGGTATTTGGGAGTTGTCATGTGAAACGAATTTAGAAAGTTAACAAGAATGTATATTATTACCTATAAACCAGGCTATTAACATAGGTACTAATAACAGTCTAAGAGGAAGAGGCAGAACATACAAATGTGTGAGCAAACCAGTAATTAGGGCTGAGTGGGGAAAATTGCAAAGAAGACAGGATTAAAGTCTATTATCTGAATGTTCACAGCATTCATAATAAGATGGATGAAATGCTTGCACAAAATGATAGCATGCAGACACAGCAAGTAATAAGGAAGGCAATTGAAATGTTGGACTTTATTTCAAGGGGAATGAAATTTAAAAGTAGTGAAGGCTTGTTAGAGCTGGACAGGGCATTGGTGAGACTGCACCTGGAATATTGAATGTTATATTGATAGCCTTATTTAAAGGAGCAATATGATTGTATTGAGGAAGTTCTGAGTTGGTTCACTAGATTGATTCTTGGGATGAAGAAGTTGTCTTATGAGGAAAGGTTCACCAGGTTAGTCCTCTATTTATTGGTGTAAAGAAGAAGGAGAAACTATATAAGATTCTGAGGGGTCTTGACAGGGTTGATGCTGAGAGGATGTTTTCCCTCATGTATAAATCTAGCACTTAGTGGCACAATTTCAAAATAAGGTGTTTCCCATTTTGGACGGCAATGTGGTGAATTTTTTTTTCTCAAATTACTCTTATCTACGTAATTCTCTCTCTGTGCAAACAGTGGAGGCTTCATAACTGAAAACATTCATTGCTTCATTGGACAGATTTTGGATCCATAGCTAAGTCAAAGTGTGGGGACAAGCGCAATAGTAGAGTCAAGGCCCCAATCACATCAATCTTACTGCATGGTGGAATGTGTTTGAGAGAGTAAATGACAGACTCCCTTTCTGATTCTTATGCTCTTTCAGATAAGATGTAAACCAAATCTTTAGATATCTGTTTGGATAGATGTAAAAGATCCCAGAGCACTATTTTGAAGGCGAGCAAGAGTTATCCTTGGTGTCCTGACCAATATATATGTCTCAAACAACATCACAAAGACATGATTTGCTCATTATCACATGACCCTTTGTTGGAGTTTATTGAGCACAAGTGCGGTGTTTCCTACATTACAACAGTGACTACATTTGAAAAAGTACTGTCCTTAGCAGGAAAGTAATTCAAAGAGTCAAAGAGATGTACAGCATGGAAACAAACCCTTCGGTCCAACTCATCCATGCCGACCAGATATCCAAACCTAACCTACTCCCAGTTGACAGCACTTGGCCAATATCCCTCTCAACCTTTCCAATCCATATACCCCTCCAGGTAACTTTTAAATGTTGTAATTATACCAGCCTCCACAACTTCCTCTATCAACTCATTCCATAGAAGTTGCCCCTTAAGTACTTTTTAAATTTTTCCCCCTCACCCTAAACCTATGCCCTCTAGTTCTAGACTCCCCTACCCCAGCGAAAGTACTTTATCTATTTATCCTATCCATACCCCTCATGATTTTATAAACCTATATAAAGTCACCCCTCAGCCTCTGACCCTGCAGGGAAAAAAGCCCTAGTCTATTCAGCCTCTTATAGCTCACACCCTCCAACCCTGCTAATATCCTTGCACATCTTTTCTGAAACCTTTCACGTTTCACAGCATCCTTCCTATAACAGAGAGACCAGAATTGCATATAGTATTCCAAAACCAATATCTTGTACAGCCACAAAATGACCTCCCAAGTCCTATACTCAATGCTCTGTCCAATAAAGGAAAGCATACCAAATGTCTTCTTCATTATCCTTTCCACTCCTTGGCCCATTGGCCCATCTAATAAAGATCCCGTTGTAATCTGAGGTAACCTTCTCTGCTGTCCACTACACCTCCAATTTTGGTGTCATCTGCAAACTTACTGATCATGTCTCCTATATTCACGTCCAAATAATTTATATGAATGAAGAAAGGTAGTGGACCCAGCACCAATCCTTGTTCCACACTGCTGGTCATAGGACTCCAGTCAGAAAAACAACCCTCCATCATTACCCTCTGTCTCATACCTTCAGGCCAGTCTGTATCCAAATGGCTAGTTCTCCCTGTATTCCATGTGATCTAACCTTGCCAACTAGTCTAACATGAGGAACCATGTCAAACACTTTACTGAAGTCTAGATAGATCACATCCACTGCTCTGCCCTCATCAATCCTCTTTGTTACTTCTTCAAAAAACTCAATCAAGTTAGTGAGACACAACTTCCCACACACAAAACCACATTGACTATCTTTAATCAATCCTTGCCTTTCTAAATATATGTAATTCCTTTCCCTCAGACATCCCAACAACTTGCCAACCACCAATGTTCAGCTCACCGGTCTATAGTTCCCTGGCTTTTCTTTACCACCTTTCTTAAAGGGCGGCATGGTGGCTTAGTGGTTAGCACTGCTGCCTCACAGCGCTATGGACCCAGGTTTAATTCCCGCCTTGGGCGACTGTCTATGTAGAGTTTGCACATTCTCCCAGTATCTGCTTGGGTTTCCTCTGGGTGCTCTGGTTTCCTCCCACAATCCAAAGATGTGCAGGTCAGGTGAATTGGCCATGCTAAATTGCACATAGTCTTAGGTACATTAGTCGGGGTAAATATAGGGGAGGGTAGGGGAATGGATCTGGGTGGGTTACTCTTCAGAGGACCGGTGTGGACTTGTTGGTCTGAAGGGCCTGCTTTCATACTGTAGGGAATCTAATCTAAATAGTGGCACTATGTTAGCCAACCTCCAGTCTTCTGGCACCTCACTTGTGGCTATTGATGATGAATCACAGCATGGGACTCAGCAATCACTTTCCTGGCTTCTCAGAGTTCTAGGATATGAATACAAATATATTTCCTTTTTTGTTGTAGTCCCATCACATTCTATGTCCTTCAATCTTAATAGATTGAAATATTATCTGTCAATGTTCACTTGTTAACCAGTCTGCATACTTCTCTAACTATTCAGCTAAGCTCCTGTTATTTCTTTCTCCAAGGTGATTGTTACCCTTTTCAGATTTCATT
The DNA here is from genome assembly GCF_037043375.1 of Chiloscyllium plagiosum. Lineage (NCBI taxonomy): Eukaryota > Metazoa > Chordata > Chondrichthyes > Orectolobiformes > Hemiscylliidae > Chiloscyllium > Chiloscyllium plagiosum. The sequence goes on from NW_028270149.1 coordinate 47,928,691, forward strand.
GAATGAACAGTCCACAGATCTGTAATAGTGCTGGACTTTGAGACTAAATAAAAGGAAGTACATTTTATCAATAACAAAAAGATGTTAAATTAAATGATAAAGAAACAAGGAATAATTTAATGATATGATGTACAAAACGTACAATGCACTTTTAAATACATTTTTTCTTCCATGGAATAGTTTACATTGAATACATTTAAATGGTAGCTGGCAGGTTTTTTCATTTCAGCTGAGCCATGCTTCTGACCACAATTGATGAAGTAACAATGGCAGATTTACATTCTCAAAATCTAATGGTAAACAGACTTGGTATTGACAAAGTCAGACAATTTGTGGTCACTTCTATTAAAATCAGCCTTCTTTAAAAAAACTGAATTTATATTCTTATTGTCACCATGGTGAGACTGAAGATCTAGCAACATAATCGGGACTCTATAAGCGCTGCTAACAATTATTGACTGCCCCCTTAAATTTGTTTTATAAAATACATTGCTTTCCATCAATGTCTCCAATCCTTTCATTTCTGAAGGTCATTTGTAGCCATCACACATCAATCCAAAAGCTGTCTCTTACATCAAACAATTGTCAGCCTGAGTGATAGGTTATCTAGTCTTGTATGAGAACAACACATTCTCATTATTTAACGTGCTGGTTTCCATCTTTTGCAGGGATTTTGGTGCCTTTTATCTGAAATCCATATTTTTTGTTTAAAATTCCACTGCTAGATTTATTTCTTGCAAAGTGGTGCGTTCAAAATTCCAAGCACTCTTTAGCAAAGAAACCGAATATAAAAACCTTCTCATATTTCAAATCAGAAGACACTGAATGAAAAGCAAAGATCACACAGTGATTTTGTACACTTTCAAATATATAATCCAACCAAAGAAACGGATATAATTTGGTAGATCTTGAGAGTGTATTTTTCTCCATTCCTGGGTTCTTACGTGATTATGACAAGATTTTAAAAATCTGCTGATCAAATATGACTGTCAGCACTTAGTTTATTTCCATAAAATTCATCCTATCAAGAGCAATATCAGCAAAAAAAATCCTGCCTCATTATTAGAGTTGTTTAAGTATCTTCTATCACTTAGATTGATACTCTGCATGTAAAACTGAGCCAAATGCTTTTACATAGTTGTTGAATAGGCAAAACTTAATTGCAAGTCAGTCAACAGCAGATACCTTTTCTCACCTCACCCAACTCCTGATGTCAGCATTCCTGATCGGATCCAGTAACTGGGGCTGGATTTTATGGCTTGGAAGTGGGTGGGGCTTCTAAATTGCAGCTAATTGTCTATCCACTATCTTGATGCCAACCTATCTTCTATTTTACAGTGGAAGCTACCAGTTAGCCAACCTGCTCCTGACACCATTGAGCCCTTAAGTGGTTGATTGATGCTTCACTCAGCCTTACTGGACTGTCCACAGCAGACACCTCGAGGTGCTGGGGCAGTAGCACCAATTCTGCCTGTGCAAGATCCTGCAAATCTGCTGAGAAGGAAGACACACCAACACCAACATTCTCGGCAGGCCAACTCCCCAGCATCGAGGTACTAACTAGTCTTAATTAGCTATGATGGGCTGGGCATGTCATCTGCATGACTGACATGAGACTACCCAAGCAGGTGCTCCACTCCCAGCTCTGAAACAGCAGAGCAAGCCCCAGGTGGACAGAAGAAGTGCTTCAGTGATACCCTTAAGGCCTCACTGGTGAAGTGGGGCATTCCCATAGACACCAGGGAATCACTGGCCCAACACCATCTAAAGTCGAGAGGAGCATCTGGGAAGTCGTAGGGCACTTTGAGGCTTGTTGTTGGGTAAAGGTGGATGCCATGCGAAAACAGTGTAAGCAGTGCACTGCTACATCAATGCCCCACCCACTCCTTCCCATAACCACCTTCTGCCTCAAATATAATAGAATCTGTGGTTTGTACAGCCACCTACGGACTCACGCTGAGAGTGGAAGACAGTCATCCTCATCCACAAGGGATCACAATGATGATGATGACCATGATTTTACCCATGACAGATGGCTAGCTTGGCAGATTTTACATGGACTCATGTCATGTTAAAAGAAAGGTTTCTCCTCCTTTGGAGTCATTTGTGTCCATTGAAGGCAACTCCCAAGCTCATATACCTCCTTTAACAACAGCTTCTCAAACACAACATGCCACATCTGTCACCCCACTCACTGTGGTCTGCCAGGCAGTTCCTTCCAGCACTTTGGACTCACCTGAAGTCTGGCTCCATAACCTCCTTTTGTCCAGGAACTGCCTGCAGTCCTAGCACTGGCCATTGCACGAACCTGGCATGACTGGCACTACAATGCCAGGAAGTCTCCAATTAGGCAGATTCTGACTGACTCTTTAGTTTGGGGAAGGCAGGGATTATAGTGGCCCTCCAGCCTTCCTGGCTGGACAGAACTCCTTCATTTAATCAACAGAGTATGGGAACTTAATTACTTATGGGTAACAAAGATATAAATGCTAATATATTTTTGCCACTTAAGTTAATTAAAGTAAATTCACATGCTTGAAACATTGCTGTGTGAATGGTGCATTTGTGAGCACTAAGTTAATTCTTTACAGTGAGCATCCTGGGTCAGATTGAACACAGATGATTGACTTTGGCAACTGCATCTGATGAGATGTGCCATTGAAAGTTAGAGTGTTTGAAGACAGCTGACATCAATCGTTGAATTGTTGGAATAAGGCTGACATCAAAAGTGAAGATGTTTGTAGAAGACTGACAAAACCTGGGCCGGTGAAGCGGGCACACACTGGGAGTGCAAGTTGATATGGGTGATGAGACAACATAGTCTGCACCACTACAATCCTCCAATGATTTCTTTACAACAATAACTGTCACGTGTGTTGACTTTGTCCTTCTTTCATAAATCTATTCTCTGTTCTAAATGGAAGTTTAACATATCTATTATTTTCATTCTCTCTGTGCAACCTTGTATGATTTTAATTATGGATCTTTGATTATACTTTCATGGCTGGAGCATATTTTCAATAAGCAATTTTTCTTTACTTGTTTCTGAATTTCTTTACACATATATCTAGCTGTCAGCAAAACTAAGAGCCTTGTTAATAATAGATGAAAATGCTTAGCACTTTGTTCAACATTTTAACTGATATTAACACTACAAAAGTAAGTTTTGTCTATTAATATCTGTTTCAGGATCATTATTGCTGTATCAGGTAAAACAGATAAAGAATCAGACCACCTTGCATTTGTACTCTATGCCCCTACTTATGCTGAGAATTTTGTATGCTTTTTTAAATCACATTCTCACCTTCAGTGATTTTTGCGCAAAAATCTACAGGCACTTTCAGCACCCATTAGAATTGCACTCTTTATTTTATATTGCCAATACTCATACTTCCGAGAAAATATACCACCTCACATTTCAATGCTTTAAATGTCAGCTGCCAGTTGAACTTGCCTATTCATGTCCACCTGAAGTCTTATGCTGACATCTTCACATTTCACCAACCTTCTAAATTTTATCATTAAATTTTAAATGTGTGCCCTTTACATCAAGTTCAAGTAATTGCTGTTAGTCAAGAAAAGCAGTGATCCTACTGTTACAATCCCTGTAAAGAACTACTAAATGAAATTCAAACATTGATTCACATTTCAAAATCAGCAGGAATTTTATATTTGCTTTGTGCACTATGAAAAAGAATTCAGTTGTGTTTATCAACAAAATTTAATGAACAGATGTGTTGTTGAAATGCAACAACAGAGCTTATATTGAGATCAAATAGTGAGCACCAACCTAGAGAAGGGACAATCAGACGTGTTTGAAGTGAAGAGAGAAACAAGACAAAGATGTGGACTATTGGTAAAGTTATTCAATCTGTACACAGCACTCAAATTTAAATCATTAAGTGTACTTTGAGTCACAGAAATTAGTCATAAACATAATAAGGAGAAAGTGAGGACTGCAGATGCTGGAGATCAGAGTCGAGAGTGTGATGCTGGAAAAGCACAGCAGGTCAGGCAGCATCAGTGGAGCAGGAGAACTGATGTTTCAGGCATAAGCCCTTCCTCAGGAATGAAGTTTGTAGGTCGGGGCTGAGAGATAAATGGGAGGGGGGTGGGGTTGGGGGGAGATAGCTGGGAAAGCAATAGGTGGATGAAAGTGAGGGAGAAGGTGATAGGTCAGAGGGGGCAGTTATTGACGGGTCCAGAGGGTGGTGCTGAGTTGGAGGCTTGGGACTGGGATAATGTGGGGGGACGGAAAATGAGGATGCTGTTGAAATCCACATTTATCCCGTGTGGTTGCAGGGTCCCAAGGTGGAATTAAGGAGTTCCACCTCCAGGCGTCGGGTGGCAACAGTTTGGCGGTGGAGGAGGCCCAGGACCTGCATGTCCTTGACAGAGTGGGAGGGAGAGTTGAAGTGTTCAGCCACATGGCAGTGGGGTTGGTGGGTGGGTGCGGGTGTTCTCTGAAATGATCCGCAAGAAGGCGTCCTGTCTCACTGATGTAAGAAGTCCTGTCTCCCCGATGTCTTCTTGCGGATAATTTCAGAGTACATTCCTGGGTATGGAACTGCAGGCAACAACAGTGAACAGCAGCACTGAGGTTAGTATAAGAGTCATTTTCCCTGGCACCATCCCAACATCACCACATGTGTTCACAACGTCATGATTATTTTCCTCAAGTTAATGGTGTGATTAAATGTTCTTACTCAATCCAATCATTTCCACCCTTCCTGCATTCTTGAAAATATCACCCATTTGTTTTGACTTCTTTGACTCAGCTGGCAGCTGCCACACTTTTGAAATCTTCATCTATTTTAGAGTCATAGGTCATAGAGTATAGAAACAGACCCCTCAGTGCAACCAGTCTATGCTGAACATTATCCCAAACTAAACTCGTCTCATCTGCCTGCTCCTGGGCCATATCCCTCTAAACCTTTCCTATTCATGTACTTATCCAAATCTCTTTTAAACACTGTAATTGTGCCCACATCCACCAATTCCTCAGGAAGTTCGTGCCACACGCGAACCACCCTTTGTAAAAAAATTTGTCCCGTGTGTCTTTTTTAAAACTTCCCTCCTCTCACATTAAAGATGTGCCCCCCCCCATCTTGACATCCCCCATCCTAAGGAAAGACTCTAAATCACCACAGAGATCCCAGCACTGATCCTTGCAGAACACCAGTAGTCACAACCCTCCATTCCAAAAATCATCCTTCCATTCCAACCCTCTGTTTCCTAGACTAAACTAGTTCTGTATCCATCTTGCCAGCTCACTCCCAATACCACGTCACTTCACATTTTGTACCAGTCTGCCATGAGGGACCTTGTTAAAGGCTTTACTGAAGTCCATGTAGACAACATCAACTACTTTTCCCTCATTAATCATCTTCACCATCTCCTCAAAAAACTGGATCAAGTTAGTGAGGAAAAACCTCCCCTGTACAAAACCATGCTGTCTAAAGGCTAATAAGTCCATTTACTTCTAAATGCGTACAGATGTTGTCTCTGAGAATCTGTTCCAATAATTTCCCTAACACCAACATAAGGTTCACAGGCCTGCAATTTCCTGGATTGTTCCTGCTACTCTTCCTAAATAATGGGACCAAGTTGGCTATTCTCCAGTCCTCTGGGACCTCAACTGTGGCCAAAGAGGATGTAAAGATGTCTATCAATGCTCCAACAATTTGTTCTCCTGCCTCCCTCAATATTCTGGGATAGATTCCAGAAGGACCTGGGGACTTAGCTACTTTAATACTTTTAAAGATGCACAACACCTCTTCCTTTTTAATAGCAACTTGGCTTAGAAACTTGACATTCCCTTCTCTAAGATCATCCACCACCAATTGCTTCTCTTTGGTGAATACCGACACAAGTTTTTTTAGGACCTCACCTACATCTTCTGGCTCCACACATAGGTTCCCTCTTTTGTCCTTGAGTGGGCCAACTCTTTCCTTGGCTACCCTCTTGCGTTCTTTATGTGCATACAAAGCCTTGTGATTCTCCTTAATCCTGTTTGCTAATGACTTTTAGCCCTTCTAATTCCTTGTTTAAATTCTTTCCGACTTTCATTATATATTTCAAGGGCTTCATTGGTTCCCATTCTCCCAGATCTCACGTATGCTTCCTTTTCCTTTTTGACCAAGGTCATAATATCCCTGGTCATCCAAGATTCATGTAACTTGCCATACCTATCCTTCATTCTTGCAGGAACATGCTGCTCCTGAACTCTTATTGACTGCCATTTGAAATACTCCCACATGTTCAGTATGGATTTACCCTCAAATAGCTGCCTCCAATCAAAATTCTCCAGTTACTGTCTAATATTGCCTTCCCCCAATTTAACACCTTCACCCAAAGACTGTTGTTACCCCTATCCACGAGTATCTTAAATCTCTTGGGTATTATGTCACTACTCCCAAAATATACCCCCACTGAAGTTCACTCACCTGGCCGGGCTCATTTCCCAAAACCAGGTTCATTATAACCCCTTTCCTGGTTGGATTGTTTACATGCTGTGTCAAGGAACCCTCCTGAAATGTTGTCCCATCCAAGCCCCTAACATGAACTCAGTCCCAGTCAACGTATTGGTGGTTAAAAATCATCCACAACAACAACCCTGCTGTTTTTACACCTTTCCAAAATCTGTCTACATATCCTCTCCTCTATCTCCCACTGGCTACTGGAAGGCATGTAGTATACTCCCAGCGTTGTCTTTTCACCTTTCCTATTCCTGAGTTCTACCCATGTTGCTTTGCTGCATATGTCTTCTGATATATCCTCCCTCAGTACAGCGCGAGACACTACTTTACCAGTAATGCAACTCCCTGACCCCTTTTATATCCCTTTCTATCACATTTGAAACATCTAAATTCTGGGATATTCAGCTGCCAGTCCTGTCTCTCTTTCAGAAAAGTTTCTGTATTTGCAATAACGTTATAGTTCCAAATACTAACTGAAGCTCTAATTGCTTATTATACTTATCACATTGAAACACATGCATTTTAGACCACCTCCCCTGCTCTGCTCAGCAGTGTTTCCCTGCCTGTTCTTGATCTTAGTAATGTTTACCTTGGTTTGTACCTCTCTGTCAATTTCTGCATCTACTGCCCTATTCCTCTGGTTCCTATCCCCCTGCCACACAGTTCCAGTCCTGCCCAGGTGTAACCCATCCAGCTTGTACAGGTCCCACCTCCTCCAAAACTGGTCCCAATGCTCCACGAATCTGAAACCCTTCCCCTCACACAATTTTTTCATCCAAGTACTCATCCTATATATCCTGTTGTTTCTACTCTGACTAGCCTGTGACACTGGTAGTAATCCTGAGATGACTACCTTTGAGGTCCCACATTTGTTTTGCTTCCTAGTCCTCTATATTCTGCTTTAAGGACCTCATCCTTTTTTCTAACCTATGTCGTTGGTACCAATGTGTACCACAGCCACTAGAGAATGTCCTGCAACTACACCGAGAATTCCAGGACCCTAGCACCAGGGAAGCAACACACCATCCTGAACTCTCATTTGCAGCCACAGAAATGTCTATCTATTCCTCTTATGATTGAATCCCCTATAACTATAGCATTTTTATGCCTATCTCTCCCTCTGTCTGCACCAGAGCCAACCATGGTGCCATGAATTTGTCTGTTGCTGTTAGCCCCAATAGGCCACTCCCCTCATCTGTATCCAAAACGGTATATCTGTTTTGCAGGGAAATGGTCACAGGAGATTCATGCACTGCCTGTTCAGCCCTCCTGCTCTGAGTGGTGATCACCCATTTCCTGCCTGCTGTGTAATCCCAGGCTGTGGTATGACCACCTCTCTACCCATGCTATCCATGATACTCTCTGCCTTATGAATACTCCATAATGTCCCCAGCCACCGCTTCAACTCCGAAATTCAGGCTTCTAGGAGCTGCAGCTGGAGACACTTCTTGCACACATGCAGATCCCAGGCACTGGAAATGTCCCCAGCTTCCCACATTGAGCACAAGGAGCAGACTATGATTTCCTGTTTTCTTCATTTGTGTGCTGCTGCTACTGTCTTATTTAAATTTGTTCACAGAATATGGGTGTTGATTATTCATTGCCCATGCCTGATTGCCTAGGGGGCAGCAAAGAATCAACTGTATTGCTGTGGGTCTGAAGTCACATGTAGATCAACTCATGCAAGGACAGCAGATTTGCTTCCCTAAAGGATATAGTGAAACAGATGGGTTTTTACAACAATTGACAACGGTTACATTGTCACCATTAGGCTAGCTTTTTATTCAGACTTTTCAAATTAAATTGAAATTTCACTATGGTAGAATTTGAATGTATGTGCTAGAATATCACCCTGGGGTTCTGGAATTACTAGTCCATTGACATTACCCCTATGCCACTATCCCTACTCTTCTGTATTTCTCCTATATAAAATGTTTTCTGCCCTCTGATGTTAAAAGTTTTCTTTCTTGCAGTATTGAGGCTGTACTTCTTGAATCTGATTTTGGCTATTGCGGTCCCTCGGGCCCTATCATTGCAAGCCCAATCAGCTAGCCTTGTGCCTAATCACCTTAGAGAATAAAATTGTAGGTAATTGGGTTAATTGCAGTGGGGAAATCTGTTCTGCTGCAAGTGTTGAACTCAAAGTTAATACACGTTAGATTGTAGCTCAAAGGATCAACCTGCAAAGACCGAAACTGAGATGATAGTTTTAGTTTCACAAGTTGAATTTGAGTTTGAGGGACATCTAAATGTAGATGGTGAATTAGATGAAGAAGTCAACCAAGAACATCAAACTTTGAATGGAAGTGAGCTTTCTGTCAATATGACCAGTTCAAACCAAGGTGACCTTGCTACTTGTCCAAATGTGGTGATTGTTTAGGAGAAATCTTGGTGCAACTTGGGCCAGAACAATTCAAGTAAGTTCAACTTTCCTAAAGATCACTCTACAAATCATCATAAAACAATATTGGTGCGTGGAATCAAAATGCACCATCATTAAAGGACTTAATGCTTTGCTTCATTGCAAACTCTTCAGTAGTAATGCATCATCCCTTTTTTCTGATATAAGATTGGAAAAACATGCCTGTAATTCTAACAGTGAGAGGGGCAATGGGTATTTGGAGAATTTCCAAACTGGAAAAAACTTGAACTGTGATTGCAAAAACAAAAGAAACATTGATGAAGAAAATATGTATCTCATCAAACAAGCAAAAATATTGATGAAAAATCTGAGAATAATTGATTGCTTTAGTGAGAGTTCTTGTTTTCAAAATCTAGCCTTTTGTGGAATTCTGTAATGGGGACATGATGAAGTTTGTAGAATACCTAGTTTGTTTGATTCATTTATGGATGAGCATCTTTACAAGATAAAAGCCAATGAGAAATGTATACATTAACTTGGGAAAGAATGAACCCATTCAAATGTGATCATTCAACATGAAAGATAAAACAAAATCAGATCATGCTGCGAACTATATATGATCAGAAGTCAGAAGACACCAGATTATAGTCCAACAGATTTATTTGAACTCACAAGCTTTTGGAGCACTGCCCCTTTGTTTGTTAACTTGGTGTCATCTGACTTCTGACGTTGTCCACCCCAGTTCACCACTGGCACCTCCACATCATAACTATATATGAATTTATAGACAAATGACGTAAGGGGATGAATAGGACATTCGGCCCCTCTAATCTGCTTTGCCATTCAATATGATCACGGCTGTTCTGGTTGTGACCTCAATTTCTGCCAGCTCTTAATAATGACAGGTTCTTGACTAACAAGGGAGTCAATCTACTTCTATGTTAATGTATTTAATAACCTTGCCTCCACTGCTCTCTCGGAAAGAGTTCTGAAAATTCTTTGCTTTCTCACCTCCATCTGAAATGGGAGACTCTTTATTCAAAGTGTATCCCATAGTTCTAGTTTATCCTAGAAGATAAGTGATTATGCTAACTCTGACATTACCGGAGCATGAAAACAGTAGAGAGATGCATGTGATGGAATAGGAGAAAAAATGCTGTACCAGAGAGCTGCATTCAGTAACATATATACCTAAGGGTAAATGAAGGCTTTACAATACTGAAGAGAGTGAGAGACTCTTACTCTGGGATAATCATACATTAGGAATGCTAGGGCTCAGACAGTAGCAACCTAGTAAGTCAGTACAGTCTCTAAGATTGCAAATGCAGAAATTCCACACTCCAGAGAACCAAGAGAGTATAAAACCCATGAAGAGACAATCAGCAAGCAAGGGTCTTTGTGACAGAGGTATAATATAAATTATTATAATTTGGAAATCTGGATTTTAAAAACTTAAGAGTTTTGACTTCAGTTCTGTGAACATATAACTGTTGAGTATTTGAAATCCTTGACTAATCTACATTGAGAGAGTAAGCAGTTGAATTAAAGGTAGAAATAGAAACAGGATCCCATAAAGATGAGATGCTTAAAGTGATTACCCAACATTTAGAATTAAAATGAGCGAGGCATGAAATTGATGCCTTCACTAGAATTGGCTAAGATTCAGTTGGAAATGAAAGAAACAACCTTAATTTTGAGAACAAAAAAGAAAACTTGAATGAGAAGAAAAGATCCAAGAGAAAGGCAAGATATTAAATGAAAAGTTTTGATTGGAGAGTGAGGAGAGAGGAAAACTAATAGAAATGGAAAGAAAAAAACAGTTAAAAAGCTTGATGACCACAACAGAGAAAAGTTTAGAATAAAGAAAGAAGAGGTTCAGGGATTGATTCCAATTTCAGTGAGAGATTTTAATCTCTGTTTAGTGCCTAATTTTACAGAGGATGAAGTTGAAAGATATTTCATCTCTTTTGAAAAGGTGGCTGGGAAGAAGAAGTGGCCAAAAGGTGTTTGTACTTAAATGTTACAGAATATTTTAACCACTAAAACTATCAATATGTTTATCAGTTTATCAAAAGAACAATCTGCAAATTATGTAACTGTTAAAAGAATGATACTGAATGCTCATGAGCTTGTTCCTGAAGTTTATCAATTAAATTCAGGACTTTGAGAAAGAAATACATACATAGAAACTTCAAGAAAAAAGATAAATAGCATGGTATCAGGAGTTTGATCACTGTAGTTAGAAAAACATTTCAAGAGCATGAAGGAAATTATGATTATGGAAGAATTCTGAAATTGTAGTCCAGTAAACCTTCAAGCTAATTTAGACAAGCATCAAAGAAGCAGCTGAGAAATAGCAGTTCTGGCAGATCCCCATGATATCTTAGACACATTGTAATATGTGGGGAGATGATCATATGGGAATTAACAAGGAAATTGGAAGAAGCTATCAGAGATATGCCAGAATAGTAAGGAGAAAAGCCAGAATACAAAGGAGACATCAAGAAAACTATTGCAGTAATAGGAATGCCTAAAGAATACACAGAAAATGGTGTATCAGGAAAGAAATTGGGTATTAAAATTATAGCCATTGTACAAGTGAAACGTATTCTCTTAGAATATGTTAGGCAGGAAGAAATGACTCAGGAGAGTTAAGAAAATTATTCTTTCATTATTGATAAAGAGATTTGGACTTGTGGAAGTTTAGAATATTTCAAAAGGAGAAGTATTTCCTAATGAAGGAGGTAAAGCAATAAAGATGTTGAGAGACACTGGAGCCCATTGCTGATGTATCTGATATTACAAAATGTCTTCCAGAGAGGTTCATGAAGGAAAGTTATTGATTGAAGGTATACATGGAGGTTACAAACTAGTCCCATTATATAGAGGTATATTTAAGTGTGACCTACCAAATGGAAAAATTATAGTCAGAGTGTTACAAAAAATCCTTATAGAAGGAATTGATTTTATCTTGGGGAATGACCACCTATCTATCTCTGTCTATAAATGATTTGGAATCCAAGCCTTCTGCGGCAATGAGTTCCACATTCTGGCTAAATAAATTCCTCCTCATCTCAGTTCTAAAGAGTCGTCACTTCACTCTGAGGTTGTGCCCTCAAGTCCTAGTCTCTCCTACTAGTGAAAACATCTTCTCCATGTCCACTTTATCCAGGCCTCTCAGTATTCTGTGAGTTTCAACAAGATCAACCTCCTTATCCTTATAAACTCCATCAAGTACAGACCCAGATACTTTAATCACTCCTCAAATGAAAAGCCCTTCATGCCTGGGGTCATTCTTGTAAACCTGCTCTGGACCCTGTCTAATGCTAGCACATCCTTCCTTAGAAACAGGGCCCAAAACTGCTCACAATATTCCAAATGTGGTCTGAGCAGAGCCTGATATTGCTTTAGCAGTACATCACTGCATTTGTATTCTAGCCTCTTGAAATGAATGATAACATTGCATTTGCCTTCCTAACTGCCAATTGAACTTGCGTGTTAACTTTAAGAGAATCCTAAACTAGGACTCCTAAGTCTCTTTGTGTTCAAATTTCTGAAGCATTTTCCCATTTCAAAAATAGTCTATAACTCTATTCTTCCTACCAAAGTAGATAACCTCATATTCACATATTGCATACCATCTGCCATTTCATTGCTAGAATTGCAACAGATAGAATCTCTCAATTCAGGATCCATCAGACAGCCTATTCAAAGGTTGATTCCTGAAGAAGGGCTTATGCCCGAAACATCGATTCTCCTGCTCCTTTGATGCTGCCTGACCTGCTGCGCTTTTCCAGCAACACATTTTTCAGCTCTGATCTCCAGCATCTGCAGTCCTCACTTTCTCCTATTCAAAGGTTGTATCAATATCAAAACTTGTGTATTATTATTTAAAACGCTAACAAGGAAATGGAGATGAGCTACCAACCATCGAGGAATGGGCAGTGGTACCCCAGGTAAATATTGTACTGAAATTTTAGAAGGGGTTCATAAAATCTTAACAGCAGGCCATTTAGGTATTAGGAAAACACTAGCTGAAATACTAAACTTGTATTGGTCAGGATTATATAAAGATATAGCAAAACTTTGTTTGACAAGCATATGGATTAGATAATGGGAAACTCTAACTATAAATTTAATCTGCACCTTTAATTCCGATATCAGTTTTTAAAAAGTCATTTAGCATTGTCTGAATATAATGTCTGGGATGCCTACAAAATACTTAGAGTGAGAACCAGTATCTTTTGACAATTATGGCAAGGTAACCAGATGCAGAGCCATTGAGGTAATTTGCTGCAAGAGTAAACAGAAAACTTTACTCAAATTTTTTTTTACAGACATGTATTACTTAAAAGAAATGCAGTCAAATCAAGATTTAAAATTTATGTCACAAGTATTCAAAGAAACAATAAATCATTTGGGAATTAATCAATTTAAAATCTTCAGCCACAATCTCAAGGAAAATTACAAAAATGGCATCAAACTTTAAAGGCTGTGTTGAGAGCTCATTGTCAGGAATGCCTAATGACTGGAATAAAGAAATTCCCTTGTTACGGTTTGCCATTAGAGAAGACCCATCAAGAGTCCACTGGATTCAGTTCATTTGATTAAATGGTCAACCTTCAGAAATTTGTTGCTGAAGATAAGGTGTTGGTATTATTACGTGATTCTGTGGACAGTTATAAGCAAGATTTATTGACTCCTATCAAATCATTAAATAAGACCAGAAATATACGTTACATAGTAAGTACTCCAGAGAGAGAGAAAAAAATTGTGTCATTTTAATTTTTTAAAACAATATTGTGACAAGGAGGATAGTCAATAATTAAATATCTACACAGAGTAAAATAAATAAGGAATGAAATATAAGTTACAGAACAGTTTGAGAATGAATCAGAAATTGAAAATGTTAAAGTTGACTCTTCAAGAATTACACTGGATAAGATAAGGTGCTTAAAAAGTTTGGAGAAATATTATGCCATTTTTCAGAAAACTGTCAAAGTTACTTATAATATGTATTAGATTTATGAATCAATATGTCTAAATAGGCAACGACAAATGTCTTTTGTGGTACACGATGTTAATGCAGGGAATGTGTTAACCATAAAACAACATTCTTACAGACTCAACCCAAAGAAATTAATTTACATGAGGAAAGAGATTAAGAATGTGTTGGACAATTGCATTATTGGACTAGGTCATGGTAACCTGAATTCACCTATTGTGACGGTGCTGTAACCAAATGAATCACAAAAGCAAGCTATTGTTTCCTGCAATGTCAACACTGTAACAAAGGTGGTTTCACTTCTGATTATACAATTAGAAAATTGTACACATAATTTGTTACAAAAAAATGACCTATTAAAAGTCTATTGTCAAGTTCCATTGATTAATACAGACCAAAAGACATTGGATATGTGGAACTGGAGAAACTATCAATGTAAAATCATTGTGTTCAGAATGAAAAATGTATGTATGTAAATGGTTAACTGACACTACATTTGAACACTTGAACAAGGAGCAACAGTTGATAGGTTCTTGATTAACAAGGGGATGAATGATTATTGGGTATATGTGGGACTTGGAGAGAGGAGGAGAACTTCTTCAAGGTAGGCATCCTTGCAAGAGGATTTGCAGTAAGGTTAAAATCAACTAGGCAAAAGTGAGGACTGCAGATGCTGGAAATCAAAGTCTACATTAGAATGGTGCTGGAAATGCACAGCCGGTCAGGCAGCATCCAAGGAACAGGAAAATCGACGTTTCGGGCAAAAGCCCGAAAGTCCTGATTAGAGACTGCTGAGATTGAGGACTGCGAGTACAGGAGGTTGCAGAATAAGTGTAAGTTATCGAGACCTTCTTTTAGTATTTTAGGCATTGATTATGCAAATTATTTTTGGGGCGGGCAGCAAGTATAGAATTGATGTTAAAGGCTTATCTTGGGGGCCAGCAAAATCCCTAGTGTGGAAACAGGCCCTTTGGCACAACAAGTCCTCACCAACCCTGGAATGAGCTGCCAGAGGAAGTGGTGGAGGCTGTTACAATTACAACATTTAAAAGGCATCTGTATGGATATATGAATAGGATGGATTTAGAGGGATATAGGCCAAGTTCTGGCAAACTAGATTAGGTTAGGAATCTGGTCGGCATGGATGAGTTGGACTGAAAGGTCTGTTTCCGTGCTGTACATCTCTATGACTCTATAAACCCTTCAAAGAGCAACCCAACCAGACCCATACCCCTATTTTATCCCTGTATCACATTTTCCATGGTTAACAAACCTAAGCTACACATTCCTGAACACTGTGGATAATTAAGCATGGCCAATCCACCTAACTTGCACATCTTTCAATGGTGGGAGGAAACCAGAGCACCTGGCAGAAACTCATGCAGACACAGGCAGAGCGTGTTAACTCCACACTGGCAGTCCGAGGACAGAATCAAACCCAGGTCCCTGGTGCTGTGAGGCAGAAGTTCTAACCACTGAGCCACCATAGAAAACCTAGCAGTGACCCTGAAGAAATGCCTTATAATATGTTGTGAATGAAGTAAAATAAACATTATTAAATATGGATTCAGTATGAACATCAAAAAGACAGAAACAATGGTAGTTAAAATAAATAAATAATTGGAAGCAGCTGGAGTGAAGATCAAAATGGATGATGCCACACTGGAATAAATAGATACATTTGTGTATTTAGAACAAATGATAACAGGAGATAATGGGTAGATTCCAATGTCAAAGAAGAACTGAGATGGCCAAAAATAATTTCATGAAGATAATGGATGTGTTAACAATGAGAAAACTAAAGTATATAACAGGGAAATACTCATAAAAATGTTATATTCTATCCACTTTCCTGCATCCTTCAAAAATCCAATAGTAAAAACCTGTAGAGGTAGAAAAACCTTTGAAATGTGGATGCTAAGACAGATGCTTAATATTTGATATCCATGCCATAAGATAAATGAATAAGTAACAAAAGCCAAATATCAAGAGTGCTGGAAATAAGAAATAAGAAAAGAAAGAGCTAGAAATAACTCAGCAGGTCGAGAAACATCTGTGGAGAAAACAAGAAAGTTAACATTTCAAGTCCATATGATTTGGAAGATTATCTGTTCAGACACCGTTCCATAGATATTTGTAAGAACATGTTATTAGTGGGGTGTGGACATTGCTTACTGGGCCAGCATTTATTTCTTTCCCTCAATGCCCTGCAGAAGGTGGTGATGAGCAGTCGTTTGGAACCACTGTAGTCACGGGATGGAGGGACATTTCCAATGCTGTTAGAAAGGAGTTCCAGGAATTTAATCTAGTCATTGTGAAGGAATGGCAATATAGTTCCAAATCAGGATGGTGAGTGGCTTGGTGGTCTTCCAATGAATCTACTGCCCTTGTCCTTCAAGATGCAGAAGATCACAGTTTTGAAAGGTGCCGGAAGCGGAGCTAGGGTGAGTTACTGAAGTGCATTCTTGGAGATGGCACACATCACTATTCCTAACCTCTGACGCTCTCTTGTAACCACAGTATTTTCATAGCTACTTTAGTTTATTTTCTGCCCAAAGGCAACCTCCAGGATGTTAATAATGCAGGATTCAGTAATAGGAATGCAATTAAAAGACTAGGGACAATGATTAGATTTTCCTTTGTAGATGTCTATTAGTTGGCAATTGCATGACATGCACATTACTTGCCACTGATCCACCTAACTTGAGCACAGAAATCTAGGCTGGCACTGAAGTGCAGTGTTGAGGGTGTACTGTACTGTTTGAGGCTCTTTTCTTATTAAAATAGTGAACTGAAACTCATTTTCTCTCTCAGCTGGATATAAAAGATCTGATGTAAGAAAAGCATATATTATAATTAATATTTATTCCTTAATTAGCATTACCAGAAGAGATTGTCTAGTAGAAAGTATCAGAATGCTGTTTGCAAGGGATTTTTGTGAACAAATTTCAGAGGGAGGTGATGGTATTCCCACTGATCAAGTAATGCAGAGACCTAGATAATATTCTGAGGCCTTGGGTTTGAATCCTACTATGATAGAACTTGAAGTCAATAAAAACCTGGCATTCGATTCTAATGATGACTGTTAATCCATTGTTGATTGTCATTGTCATTGTTGGTCTGCTCAGCCCTTTAAGGAAAGGAATCTGGTATCTTTCTTGGTCAAGCATACATATGACTCCAAACCCAATCCAATGTGGTTGACTCTTAATTGCTCTATGAAATCACTACAACAAAAAATATATGAAAATGGATGGGCAACATAGTAGGTGGTCCTACCACATGACATTGAGTACTAGAAATAGCAACGGCAAACTCTGAACCCTGCAAAGTTCTCCTTACTAACATGTGGGGGCTAGTGCTAAAATTCGGAGAGCTGTCTCACTGATTAGTCAGGAAACAAACTGATATAGTCATTATCATGGAATCATTCCTTACAGACAATGTCACAGACAACATTCAAACCATCCTCACTGGCAGGGCACAGGTGGGAGAGTCTAAGACCAGAAAGCATAGTCTCTGAAAAAGGGGTTGCACATTTAAGACAGGGATGAGGAGGAATTTCTTCTCTCAGAGGGTTGTGCATCTGTGGAATTCTTTAGTACAGAGGGCTGTTGAGACTGAGTCATTAAGTATATTCATTAAGAGAGAGATTTTTAATCATTAGGGGAATCAAGGGTTATGATGAGAAGACAGGAAATTGGAGTTGAGGATTATCAGATCAGCCATGATTTCATTGAATGGTGGAGCAGACTCGGTGGCCTGAATGGTCTACTTCTGCTCCTGTCTCTTATAGGTGGAAGCATAGTACTATACAATCATGAGAGAGTTGTCCTGGGAGTCATCAATCTAGACTCAAGACCTCATGAAGTCTTGTGCTATCAGGTCATAATGGGCAAATAGGAACCTCCTGATGATTACCATATACTGTCCTGCACCCTGGCCCTCAACTGAAAAAACACTACTGTTGTACAGCACATTGATAAGCGCTGAGGGTGGCAAGGTCGCATGAATGTATTTTGGGTCAAGTACTTCAATACCTGCCACCAAAAATGGCTCAGCAGCACCATTATTGACTGAGTAGTGATCAAGTACTGTTGGACATTACTGCTAGAGTTGGTTTCTGGTAGATGGTGAGGGAACCAACAAAATTGAAAAACATACTTATCCTCACCTTCAAGAATCTGCCTGCTGTAGATGCATCTATGACAGTATCGGTAAGAGTGACCAGCATCTGTGGTGACAAAGTCCCACTTCACTTTGAAAATATCATCAGTTGTGCTGTATAGCACCATCACCATGCTAAATGACTTAGAAAAGATCTAAACACTCAAGACTGGGCATCTATGAGATGCTGTGGGCTATCAGTAGCACCAGAATTATACTCCAACATAATCTGAAACTTCATGGCCTGGCAAATCCCCTGCTCTATTATTACCATCAAGCCAATGGATTAACACTGGTTCAAAAAGAGTGCAGGAGAGCATGTTAGGAGTATCACTAAGCATATTTACAAATGAAGCTACAAAACACGATTAGTGGTCTGCCAAATGGCAGAATCAGCTGTCAGTGTTAGACATAGCTAAGTGACTCCACAACCAAAGGAGCAGATTTAGAATCTGCAGTGCTGCCACATTCAGTTAAGAATAATCGTGCACAATTGAACAACTCTGTAGAGGAGGAGGCTCCAGAAATATTATCATCCTTAATAATGTGGGACTCTGATCATCAGTACAAAATATCAGGATGAAGCATTTGCTGAGTAGATCCATTTGGCCTCACCTGAAAACCCGCAGCATGGCAGGTGCCAAATTTCAGCCAATTTGATTCACTCAATGTGATATTAAAGAACAGCTGGAGGCACTGGATACTGCAAATACTATGGGCCTTGACAACCTTCCGGCAATAGAATCAAAGACTTGTGCTCCAGAACTTGCCGTTCCACGAGACAAGCTGCTCCAATACAGTTACAGCGCTGGCATCTGCCTGACAATGTGATAAATTGCCAATAATGTCCTGTAGATAAAAAGCAGAACAAAGTTAACCTGGCCAATTACTGCCCCATCTGTTTACTCTTGATCATCAGTAAAGTGATGGAAGGTGCACTCAATAGTGCTATCAAGCAGCACCTGCTCAGTAATAATCTGCTCAGTAATAACCTGCTCACTGATGCTTAATTTGAGTTCCACCAGGACCACACAGCTCCTGATCTCATTACAGCCTTGGTTTAAATATGGACAGAAGATCCAAACTCCAGAACTAAGGTGTGAGTGGTTGCCCTTGACATCAAAACCACATGTGACTGAGTGTGGCATCAAGAAGCCCTTGCAAAACTAGAATCAATGGGAATAAGGAGGAAAACACTTCGCTATGTGGAGTCATACCTGGCATAAAGAAAGATGGTTTTTGGATGTCTGTCCCCTCAGCTTTAGGACATGTCTGCAGGAGTTCCTCAGGGTAATGTCGTAGGTCCAAACTTCTTCAGCTGCTTTGTCACTGACCTTCCATCCATCATATGATCAGAAGTGGGGATATTTGCTGATGATTGCACAATATTCAACAAATTTATGACTAATCAGATACTGTAACAATCCATGTCTAAATTTGGACAATACCCATGTTTGAGCTGATAAGTAGCAAGTAACATTCATGCCATACAAGTGCCAGCTAGTAACTATCTCCAACAACAGAAAATCTAACCACTTCCCCTTGACATTCACTGAATTCTCCATTATCATGCTCCTGGGTGTTACTATTGACCAGAAACTGAACCAGGCCAGAGGCTAGAAATGCTGCAATGGCAACACATGTCCTGATACCCCAACCTGTTCTCTATCTACAAGACACAAGTCAGGAGTTTTATGGAATACTCCTCACTTGCCTGGATGAGTGCAGCTCCAAAAACACAAGAAGCCTGACAACATCCAATCTGCTTGATTAGCACTATATCCACAAACATTCAATCCCTCTACCACTATAGCAGCAATGTGTACCATCTCCAAGTTGTACTGCAGAAATTCACCAAAATTCCTCAGAGCACACCTTCCAAAGATATGACAACTACCATCAAGAAGGACAGTGCAGCAGATATACAGGAACACCATCAACTGCAGTGAAAAAAGGCGTTTATAAACAGTAGGTTTCCCACTTGTACAGAGACACAGGAACAAACCCCAATTAAAAGGGCTTAGTGATAAGATGCTGTGAGGGGCAGCGCAGATGGAGGGAGTAGATTATGGTAAGCAAAGGATGGGATGACGTCAAACAACCTTATGGGAGCCAGAGAAAGGCATTTGTCACTGACAAGGCCGGATAAACAGAAGTTGTGGGATCAGTCTTAAGGAAATGAGTGACGTAAGCGGAGGAGGGTCGAACAATGGAATAAGAAAAAATATGGGGATTCAAACTGTATAAATTTCGAGAGTTTGTTGGATTTGATGTGCATTTGTCATTGTCTTACCTGGCATTAGACATTGCACCCACTTGCAAGTGTACAAATAAAGCGGCACTACTAGTTCAGATTTTTGGTCTCGGACTGAAATTATTGAAGTGAGTGAGCTTTTGTTTCTCACAGCAGGTTCCTCTCTGACCCATTTAACATCCTGAGTTCGAAATATACCACCATCCCTTTAGTGTCATTGGCCAAGGAGCTCCCTCCCTAATGGTACTGTGGACTGAATCAATTCATGCTCACCAGCACATTCTCAAAGGCAACTAGGGATAGATAATAAATGCTGGTCTAGCCAGTGAAACCTAAAAGCCATGAATGAGGTTTTAAAAAATGGCTATTATGTTTGTGATATTACAATAGTGACCACACATCAAACCCGAAACATCAACTGCTTTCTCTCTATTGATACTGCCAGACTGCTGGGTTTTTCCAGATATTTCTGATCTTGTATCAATTCACTTCATTGGATGTGATGACTTCTTGCAAGATTACGAAAGTTGCTAGCTCAAATAGAACATATCTTGTTCTTTTCATTCCGCATGTCCTTATGTTTATTGCAAACTTTATCCCTCAATCTGGCGTATCCTGTAAGACCTTATAAATGAACTTTTGTTGCTGGCTACTTGCACGTATTGCACCTTCATTTTCTTGATCTTGCATTGTTGTTCTTCAGTTAAGTCCCTACTGAGGAAGTTAGAAAGCCACGAGGGATTCACTTCCAGGTTTTACTTCTCTTCCAAGGCATACTGGAGACTCAAGGGTTAAACATTCCACTGCCAAAGAGACTCACTGCAGTATCAATTGCATGTCTGTCCTCTTACAGAATAGGCAGAAATTCTCAGTTGGGAGGAGGCTGACTGAATCCTAGAGAAGGAATCCATTGGAGCCACACATGTGGATTCCTCTGCAGCCTCAGACAAAGGTATTTGTCCTCCCCAGACAAGATTGATAATCTTGGCTACAACCCTGTTAAACTGCCTCCTGCTCCCATTACCTTGCTTCTCCTCCATATTAACATAGGTATGTGAATCTGCCATTGAGAACAGGCAAAACCCTTCTGTTTTAATCTCTTCCCATCAACACATGATCATAAAGAAGCCGATAATCAGTCCCTGTAATCCATTCACTCGTTATCACAGGACATCAACATTCACTGGGCCTTGTAAAATTATAATTGTCCATCTTAAACAATGTAACGGCAATCAACCTTTTGTATTATTCCTATAAAAAGTACTGCCTTTGTGTGTTGAGCAGAGATTTGTGGAGAAGTGTCACCATAAGTAGACACACAATTACTTTTGGGGATATTGAGAATCTCTTAGCGGCTGTCCGATAATAAGGTATCTACTGCTGTACTGAAACTTGTGTCACCCAGATTTGTCGAACAAAATATACATCAACAAGACCTTTGTCTATATTTATCATCTGCAGTATTGGGTAACTAATTTGCTTAATCTGCCAGCTGAAATATTGCCTGAGCACTTCAAAATATATGCTCAGCCTATTTTGATTTACAGTTTCATCACTGTATTTGTGCAGGTGCACCTTCCATAGAATAGTCATGTTGCAAGCCAAGTGTTTATTTCTCATTTCCTCAAAAGCACAAAAATATTGATAGAATTTAGGTTAGAGTGGCGCTGGAAAAGCACAGCAGGTCAGGCAGCACTCGAGAAGCAGGGAAATTGATGTTTCAGGCAAAAGCCCTTCATCAGGAAGGGTATTCCTGATGAAGGGCTTTTGCCTGAAATGTCGATTTTCTGCTCCTCGGATGCTGCCTGACCTGCTGTGCTTTTCCTGCACCACTCTAACCTAAACTCTAGTTTCTAGCATCTGCAATCCTCACTTTTGCCTAGATAACTAAGAATGCTCACTGATTAATTGTTCATCCAGTATTTCAGGCATGTGAATTGCTCCTGCTTTGCCTAATTATTTTCTAATTTTGGTAACTTTCCTTACCTTTTGAAGTGTTTAATGGTATTAGAAATTTAATTGTGGTCATCATATATGTCCTTTGGGAAGTATGAATGGTAGGCATGATCTTTTGCTGGTAGTCACCTATTTGTTTAGACATGGATGAAAATAGAAGCCTTGTTGTCAGTTCATGTTCCACTTCAGATATTTGAGCATAAAATCTAATCCAACCCTTTTGTTCAGTACGGAGGCAGCAATGTTGAAAGTGCTGTCCTTCAGATGAACAATTGAACTGAGTCCTTGACTGTTCCCTCAAGTGGATATGAACAAACCCCTGACAAAGAGTGGAGTTGTTATCCCAATAGTACAGGCCAATATTCAATCAATATCATGAAAACAGATTGCTGTTTTGTAAACAAAATGTTAATGATTGCATTCAGGCAGCTTGCACAATCTGGCTGTTGTATTTCCTGTTAGAACAATGACTGCACTTCTAAAGTATTTAATTCAATACAAAACACTTTGGGGTTGTGATAACACTATGTCACTACAAATCTTTCATTTTTATGATGATGGATTATAGGATCACTGATTGGTCTCTTGGGAGAGACAACACTTTTAAAAATAACATTGGTCTTTCAAACAGAGACATATTGAACTTGAGAGATGTTTATGTAGTGGAAATGTTTTTGTTCATTACTTCTACATGCATTAGTGAATGGATAGTAGATGCCTTGTGAGGTATAGATGCCCGGAAACTGAACAAAACAGTGACTGTCATCTTTGAATATTCTCCCAGACCTTGCTGCTTCGTTGACATGACTAATGAATAAACTTTTCCTCCCATGAATTTGAACTTCATCACACACTGCATCTCTGGGAAATCAAGGTAGAACCTCCTGTCATATTGCCGTGGGCAGTTGTACAGTGCAGACTTTGCAGCATGCTCATCACAAAGAACACCAACTACCCAAGCCAATGTCATATTGAAGTAGCTGTGACAATTTTTCAAAATTGTTCTACTACTGATACCTAATGTTGTCCCAGAGTTTTAGGTAAATCAACTCAAGTCGAGAGTGAGAGTGAATTCCTACTCAACAATGGCTGTTTTAACATGCAGAGGAACACAAACTTTGCTGTGCAACCAAAGCTTAAATTGTAAATGTTTATAGTCAGTATATCAAAATTGTCAGAAAACTCAGGATAACTTGATTACCACTAACAAATTCTGCTGCTAAAATTTATGTGGTTTCCCACTGCATTCAACCCACTATTGTATTGTTGCCAACACCAATGTCTAGTGGATAAAACATTTGTTTTGTTATTACTGATTTTTTTAAACTAGCTGCTATTGAAGGTCTCAAAGGTTTGACAATACAATTTGAAGCTAACAAAAAATTAGATAAAATATTGTGAGATTGTGGGCTGGATCTTACCAAAAACTGGCTAAATGTCACTGCTCATGGAGCATGCCCTGAGATCTTGGTGATGGCTGAAGATCTGGAGGAACAAGCGGTGAGCTGGAGTTGCCAGGTTACCGCTTTGACTTTCAAGTTGGGAATTGTTGCCATCCATATCTGGCAGGCGGGAGAATGGGAAACTGTATATCAAGAGGCAAGATAATGTAATAATGAGGATGCTAACGCTTGCTAATGCATGCAAATAGACTTCAAGCTGCTCACTGACGAGCATCTTGTCTTGCCATTCAACACTTAGTTGGAAAATGGGACATTATTATCTTGATGGTGGGAATCTCCTGACTAGTGATCTCATGCAATTCTCCCAACTTTCTCACCATTTCTCATGTTGTTCAGGGGCTGGGAAGATTCCACCCAATATAATTTAGTGTCTATCCCCAGAGACCTGATTATTGCAGGTAAATGACCATTTATATGAATATAAGTTATTGTCATTAACTGGCTGAACAAACAGAAGATTACCTTACAAGGTCTATGACTCTTTCCCTCGGGACACTGCTGACGCCCTCATCATTTATGGCTAGAATCTGATCGCCTGGTATGAGTCTGCCCTCCGATGGACCGCCTAACAGAGAAATACAGACATTTACTCCAAACAGAAATTTGGTTGATCCCTGGTGAAAATAGTTAAATAAAGAAAGGTGCTTTTTCGCCAAAAAAAACCCTGCAGGTTCCTGTGTTGGTAGCTCAATCCAGTAACAATTTTTGCAGTGAAATATATCGCTATAATCAAGTGACATATTCCATTGCGCATAAGACTTTATTGGAATTATTTTGACTTTATGCAATTGATGATAGCAAATTAGCAGTGCATTTTACATCTCTCCTGACTTTTATTTTTATTGAAGGTAATTAGTTAAGCAAAGATCAAACAGGAAATTATAAATATCTAAGAATATATGAAAATTTTCAGAGCTATTTTCTCATTAACAAAAAGCAAATGAACAGATGAATAGGGCCACTAAAGGATGAACAGCATAAATTCACTGGAGATGCTATTAAAATAGTATGGATACTGAATGGATATTTTGCCTCAATTTTCACTGACAAAGGAAAATACAATAATAAAAGTTAAGGGGGATATTATAACTGCTAAGATAAAAAGAAAAGAGATCTGACATAAACTAAGGAGGATGAAACTTCACGTTCAGATATTGAATCTAGAAATACTCAGGGAAATTAAAGGAAATAGCATAGTCACTAGAATCCATATTTGAAAATTCAAAAGTGAAAGGAATTATGACAAAGAACTGGAGGACAGCAACATACTCCCTTTCTTCAAGAAAAGAACAGATCTAATCCATTGTCTGATGAAGTAAATTGATTAATTTCAGTGGGTGAGAAAGATACTGGAACCGTTGCCAAATTTATGAGAAAGCAAAATATTTAGACATAGAGTATTTCATTAAAAAAATTGAATGCATTTCTGAAAGAAGGATTGCAGCTATAATTTTATCTAGTTCAAGCTTGAGGAAACCAGGTCGGAGGCATGGGAAGTGGTGAATGGGAAGGTGCTTTGTTGGTGTGGCTACAGTTAAAATAAATGATATTAATTACCCTTAACGACTCCACTTCCATTCAATTTTTGTTATTTCCCTTCCAAATCACAACTGTTTACTGACTCCCCCCTTTTTGATAATGCTTTGCTGGTTTTTTTGAATGATTATGACATTGATGCAACTTCTTCGACAGCTTGTAAAAAAGAATATAATACAGCAGTGGCAACACCTCCAGGGTTTCATAAGAAGTTGCAATCGGAGTATTAACAAAGGACATGTGAAGTTGGGGCTAGTTGTGAATGGATTCAAATTTAGAGACAAAGCAGAAATATTTGTGAGAACAGAACATAGAACATAGAACGTTATAGTTCATTACAGGCCCTTCGGCCTTCGATGTTGCGCCAACCTGTGAAACCAATCTGAAGCCCATCTAACCTACACTCTTCCATTATCATCCATATATTTATCCAATAACCATTTAAATGCCCTTCAAGTTGGTGAGTCTGCTACGGTTGCAGGCAGGGCATTCCATGCCCCTTACCACCACTCTCTAAGTAAAGAACCTACCTCTGACATCTGTCCTACATCTATCACCCCTCAATTTAAATCTATGGCACCTCGTGCTATCGGAAAGCGAGGTGTGGTGTCCTGCAAGGGTCTGAAAAATAGCAAAGTGAATTTTTCATTTTTGAGTAACCTATCTATAATTCACTTAATTCAGGAATTGAAAGTATATTGACATTTGTAAATGATAAAAGTAGGGGAGCCTTGAAAAAAACTGCTAGAATATTGGTTACACCACACCTGGATTACTACATAAAAATTTGGTCACCTGTTTCATGTGATATACTTACATTGAAGACAGTTTAGAGAAGGTTCACCAGGTTCATTTCTGGATAAAAAGGTTTGTCTTATGAGGAAACGTGAAGCAGGTTAAGTTTTCACACATTGGGGTTTTGAAGAATGAAAGGCAATCTTATTGAAACCCATAAGATTATTAGAGTGTCTGACAGGATAGATGATCAGAAAATGTCTCCCCTCATGGGTGATTCTAGAACTAGGAGTAAAGTTCGAAAATTTTCCATTAAAGATAGAGATGAGAAAGTTTGTTAACTTTGAAGGCTTGTTAACTTTGGATTTCACCAACCTGAAACCCTGGTCATGAATACATTTGAGACTAAAGTAGACATTTCCTTCACCTACAAAGGAGCCAAAGGTTATGAGGAGCGGGAAGGATAGAGAAACTTAGGTCATAATCAGGTCAGCTTACATGGACTATCGGCTTAATCCTGATTTTATTTCTTATGCCTGAATATTTATATAAATGTTAGACTGTGATTTAATGAAATAAGATTCTTAGTATATTTGATTTATTTTTATTCAAGCTAAAAAAAACTGCAAAGAGTATAAAGCCAGGAAGATCCTTTATGTTTGTACCAATCTTTTACTAACATAGATGAGTATATGGTAATATAGCCCACAGCATTAAACTTGACTTTGTATGTGCTCGACTGTTATCAATCAATAAATGTGAAGTCAAACATGGACATCTGCAACTTCAGTTTATATAACGACTTAAACAGAAAAACATCCCACGGCATTTCACAGGCATGTAATCAAAAATAAATTGTCATTGAACCCAAGAAGGAGATACCTGGAGGTGAATATTAAAGACAACCTTTAAGAAGAAAGGAAGGTTGAATGATGAAGTGGTTAAGGCAGGAATTTTTTTGTTTATGTGTTTTTGGGTTGTATGTGTTGCTCATTCTTAATAGTCCTGGAGAAAGTGGTGGTGGTCTGCCATTTTGAATGTTGCAATCCATTATGCTGCTGGGGAGAGAGTTCTAGAATTTTAATCCCACTGACAGTGAAGGAATCATGATGATTTCTAAGTCAGGATGATATTTAACTTGTGTTATGTTCATCTATTCAACATAAACGTACTGATCACATGGCATGGGTTGGTTATATTGATAATGTGGATTATTAATTTGAATGTGAGACATTATGCATACAATGTTAACTGGGAGATTGGAATATATATCTGATTTCAACTGAGTAGAATCATGGGACAACTACATTAGACTATACAATTTATCCCATGTTCTTCTTGGTGGTAAAGATCGTTGATTTGGAAGGTGCTGACTTGAAACCTGGGCAATTGCTGCAGTGCATTTTCTAAATGATACATACTAGAGCCACACCACACTGGTGATGTAGGAAGTGAAATTCTGAGGTGGTGGAGGTGTGACTATTAAGCAGATTGCTATTACCAAATGTTGTAGAGATCCT
Source organism: Chiloscyllium plagiosum (assembly GCF_037043375.1). Classification (NCBI taxonomy): domain Eukaryota; kingdom Metazoa; phylum Chordata; class Chondrichthyes; order Orectolobiformes; family Hemiscylliidae; genus Chiloscyllium; species Chiloscyllium plagiosum. The sequence goes on from NW_028270149.1 coordinate 47,956,168, forward strand.
GAAGTGTTCTCACAGCTTCACTCGTCCAGAGAAATGGTGATTATGCCATCGTACTTTTTATTTGTGCCTTGTAGATGGTAGGCAGGCTTTAAGAAGTCATGAGGTCAGTCACCAGCCACAGAATTCCAACCATTTGGCCTGCATTTGAAGCCACGATATTTATGTAAGTCTCTGGCCAATGTTAAGACCCCCATGATAATGATGGTAAGGGATTCAATTATGGTAATGCTATTGAACATCAAGGGGAGATATAGAGATTCTCTGTTGTTCAAGGTGGTCGTTGTTGGTATTTGTGTTAGCAGAAAGTTTTCTTTTCAAAATAGAACATTGTCCTTGTCTTGCAATATGCAAGCATAGACTGCTTCATTATCTGAGGAATTACTTGTGGAACTAAGTACTCAAATAGTCAGCAAATATCCCCTTTTCTGATGATGGTGGTAAGGTTATTGATTAAGCAGCTGATGGTGGTTGTTGTCAAAAGGTGTGGTGCTAGAAAAGCACAGCCAGTTAGACAGCATTCAAGGAGCAGGAAAGTCAATCTTTTCAGCATAAACTCTTCATCAGGAATATGGGGTGGTCCAAGGGGGCTGAGAGATAAATGGGAGGGAATGGGGCTGAGGGGAATGTAGCTAGGAATTTCTCCCAGCTGATAATGATTGGGTTACTGAAGAGGACTGAAGCGCTCATGCATCAGGGTTCTGGTGTTGAATTGATTGGCCTGCAACAGCCATAACTATTTTCCTTTGTGCTGGGTACAGCTCTAAATAATGGAAACATTTTTTCTCTGCCTCACGTGGATTTTGATTTTACAAGGCTCCTTGATGTTAAACTTGTCCACTTGCTGCCTTGCTGTCAAAAGTAATTACTCTATAAATCTGGTTGGCTGTGTAAAGGGCTCAAGAGGATAAGGGAGGATGAAGAGGGATAGTCCACTTCAATCACAGAGAATCCCAGTTGTGACTACTTAGTCTGTGAAAGCAGTGGAAATCTGAATGGAGAGATCCACATGAACTCACAGGAAAGGTGGGACATCAAATAGATACATTTCTATTTTGAGCATATCATATTTGGGATATGATTTGCTTCATCAAGAATAACACTGAAAGTGATATTGAACATTTGAATTCTGGAATATTTAGCTTTATGGAAAATGATGTCCTCGTGCAAAGAATACTACTAAATGTGAAGGATGAAGAAAACAAAGAGCATACGGAAGAATTCATGGTCTCAGGACATTTATTTTGACGTGTTGTCATGGTTGTAATAAAGAATATGTGGTTGCCAATTTATGTTAAATTTCATGAACAGCAATGAGATAATGACCAGGTGAGGATTTCTGGTGGTATTGTTGGTGAGATAAGTCTTGGTTAGGACACTTTGCAACTCTTCTTTGTACAGTGCCATGAGATTTTGTTTATCCATCTGAGAGGGCCTTTTTTTTTGAAATACACATTTCTTCAATAATGCAGTGTTGTGGTCAACCTAGATCATGTGCTTATTCAGGTCCAAAGAGTAGAGTGTAAACTGACAATCATCCAACTCAAAAGCGAATGTGCTGCCACTAAGCCAAGGCTGCTATCTTGTTACAAAAGGCTACTTAAATTACTTTAAACATAACAACATTGAAAAGTTTGATAATAAAGTATATTGAGATTCAGTGAAAAAAAGAGAATAATAAATGGTTTGACCTACTGGAATTAAGTTGCAAGACATTTGAGGACTGATACTGCAATTGAGTGCTCCAAATGAGGAATGATGTTGACAATGAATGAAGCTTGGGAAGCTGAATGCCTTGAATGCTTGCTGTGAACATCACAGCATCAATACCCTGGTCCATTGACATTCAATATAATACCAGCAAACTAGAGGGAATGTAGACCACTGGGACAGTAAATAATGGGAATGAATCAAAAATAGTTTGGCCCATTAGAATTCTTCACAATTTGGCTGAAGACTGGTTTAGTACAAGGTAAATGAATGGGAGTTCTACTTTTAGACAAAAAAGAACTAACAGAATTCTATGAAATAGAATTTATAATAGGTTCACTGGGTCAATAAACTTCTTTCTACATTAAATTAATATTCATACATGTGATTTAGTGACAGCCTTTATATTAGAGGTAAGTACTTTCCTGCAGTAAAAGGCATTTTAGATTAATTTTAAAAGTTCTTCCTCATCTTTGTCCTAACTGGGCAACCTATGACTTTGAGGTTGTGCTGTCTGGTCCTAGTCTTACGCACGAGGGGAACCAACCTCAATTTCTATCCTGTTAAGTTTCCGAAGAGACTTATATATAATTTAAGAAGATTGTCTCTCATTCTTCTGAACTGCAATGAGTACTGGCCCAACCTGCTTGAGCTCTCCTTTTAAGAAAATCATTCCATATATGGGATTAACTTAATGAACCTTTTCTGACTGCCTCCAATGCCAGCATATTTATCATTAGATAAGGGGACTAAAACTGTACAGAGTATTCCAGGTGTGATCTAGTTTTTGCCTTGTATAGTTTTTGCAAAATTGACCTACTTTTAGGCTCCATTTCCTTTGAAATAAAGATCAAAACCACGCAACGTCGGGTTATAGTCCGACAGGTTTATTTGAAATTACCTGAAATCACACTTCACCTGACGACACAGCAATGCTCAGAAAGCTTGTGATTTCAAATACACATTGGACCATAATCTGGTGTTGTGTGGCTTCTGACTATGTCCACCCCAGTCCAACACTGGCACTTCCACATTCTTTGAAATAAAGGCCAACATTCCATTTGCCTTTTGTATTATTTATTTGACATGTGTACTAACTTTATGACATTTATACTAGCTTTACGACATTTATACACAAGGACTCCTAAATCGCTGTGTATTGGAGCTTCCTGCAGTTTTTCTAAATTTAAATAATATTTAGCTCCACTTTTCTTCCAACCAAAGTTCAAAACCTCTTATTTTCCCACTTCTTGCAAATTTTTACCCATTCGCTTAACCTGTCTTTAATCCTCTGCAGATTCTTTGCGTCATCCACATTAATTGCATTTGTCTCTCAGCCCCCTTGGGCCACCCACTGATGAAGAGCTTATGCTCAAAACATCGACTCTCCTGTCCTCGGATGCTGCCTGACTGGCTGTGCTTTTCCAGCACCACACTCTTCCACCTTCATCTACCTATCGCATTCCCAGCTACCTTCCATCCCGCCCCGCCCCCTCCCATTTATTTCGCAGCTCCCTTGGGCTACCCTCTCATGAAGAGCTTATCCTCAAAATGTCGACTCCCCTGCTCCTTGGCTGCCTGACTGGCTGTGCTCCTCCAGCACCACATTCTTCGACCCATATTAATTGCCTACAAACCTATTATTTTGTTATTTGCAAACTTAGTGATAGTACTTTCCTTCATCCAAGTCATTAATATATTTTGTAAATAATTGTCACCACAGCACTGATCCCTTGGCATTCCACAAGTTATAGGTTGCCATCTGAAAGTGCCCCCTTATCCCAACTCTCTGTTTTCTATTAGTCAGCCAATCCACTATCCGTGCTAATATATAATCGCCAACATCATGGGCTCTTATCTTATTAAGTAGTCTTATATGTGCTATTTTATTGAAAGCTTTCTGGAAATCTAAACATATTGCATCTACTGGGTTTCCCTTTCTGTTGCTTATTATATTTTCAAAGAATCCTAATAAATTTGTAAAGTGAAATTGCTTTTTTATGTGGTCATGCTTCCTCTATTTGATTATATTATGTATTTCTAAATGCTCTGCTATTACATCCTTTATAGTAGATTCCAACATTTTCACTGTATTAGATGTTAAACTAACTGGCATATAGTTGCCTGCCTTTGTCTCTCTTTTTTTGAATAAAAGTGTTACATTGGCAGTTTTCCAATTCTGTGTGAATTTTCCACAATCCAAGGGTTCTTGGAAGATTGCTACAAGTGCATCTATTATCTCTGTAGCTACGTCCGTTAATATCCTAGGATGTAATCCATTTGGTGCATGGATATATTGGCTTTTAGCACCATTAGAGTCCCTACTACTTTATCTCAAGTGATAGTAATCATAATTATTTCCTCTCCTCCTTTTCTCCCTTGATTATTTAGTATTTTTGGAATGGAATTAATGTCTTCTCACTTGAAATCGGATGCAAAGTATTGATTTAACTTCTTTGTTTCCCATTATTATTTCACTAACTTTATTATTTAAGGTGCCTATGTTCACTTTGGCCTGTTTTTTCTTCCCTTTATATATAGTTAAAGGAGCTCTGGTAGTCTGTTTTTAATGTTACTTGCAAGGTTATCCTCAAATATTACTTTTTCCTTTTTTTGGTCATCGTTTCTGTTCTTTAAAACCTTCCCAATCTTCTGGTTTACCACAAATTAATGCCACAATTTATGTTTTTTCTTTTAATTTAACACTACCTTGAACTTCCTTGGTTAGCAGGGTTAGTTTATCCCATTTCAAGAATCTTTCTGACCTGAGATATATCTTATTGTGAGTCATGAACTATTTTCTTAACCATCTATCATTGTTCCTCAACCATCTTATCTGCTGAACCTGGTCCACTCCAACTAACTCTGACCTAATTCGTCGGTTATTATTTGAGTTTAACACAGTTGTTTCTGACTCAATTCTTAAACTCTCAAAATGAATGCCAAGTTGTGTCATATTATGGTCACCGGTTTCCTAGTGAATCTTTTACTTTGAGATCATTTATTAAACCTGCTTCATTACACATTATCACAGATCCAAAGATAGAACATCACATTATTGTACTCATTCTAACTTGCGACTAAACAAGCTGATTATTAACAAAACAAGCTACATAGTTCAAGTTAATACCTGATAAACATTTTTTGCAAAGAAATGCTGGGTACAATTTCAAGCTGCTGCTTGAGTCTGAAGCTAATTTACAGATCAGCAACTACACAATCTATATTTCCACTGAAAAGATTGCCAATGTTTATTTCCAACAGCAACTATCAATCATTCATTTTCTATAATCGGTGCTGATTTGCAAAACTATTTTTATACTTCAATGGCATATTTGCAATCTAAGGAGCAGGAGAATCGACGTTTCAGGCATGAGCCCTTCTTCAGGAATGAGGAAAGTGTGCCAAGCAGGCTAAGATAAAAGGTAGGGAGGAGGGACTCGAGGGAGTAGTCCCTCCTCCCTACCTTTTATCTTAGCCTGCTTGGCACACTTTCCTCATTCCTGAAGAAGGGTTCATGCCCGAAATGTCGATTCTCCTGCTCCTTGGATGCTGCCTGACCTGCTGCGCTTTTCCAGCAACACATTTTCAGCTCTGATCTCCAGCATCTGCAGTCCTCACTTTCTCCATATTTGCAATCTACCCAAGGTTCTTTAATCCTTTGAAAAATGACCTACAATTTTTGGACTATAAGAAATATATAGTTAACTTTTTCTTATATAGTCCAACATCATACTAACCATGAAGAAATGTGATGCAGGTTGTTTTGGAGAATTAATGATGGCTACGTGTATTTGACCAACAGAAGTAAAAACATTGTCCATACTGCCAGATTACAATAAATGCCTGTAAATACTGTTTCTCTTTAATACAAGAAAATCTGTGGTTTATTGCCTATCTCCAATGTATCAACAGATTATAAAAACCAGCAGTCTTCTCACTTTTGCCCAGCTACTTTTGTTTGATATGACCTGCAGTTTTTCAATTTATCAATCCCAAGGTAAACGTATACTTTTATCTTCTTGCTAATTCTCTCTCTTGTCCCCTTCCAAAATATCTTAAAGCGTTGAGAATTTATCAAAATAGCCATTCACCATAGAACAGCACCAATAATTTTGTGTGCATGTGCATGTCTATGCGTGTCTTGTGACTCCTAACCAAATCTGTGCTAGTCTTGCTTGAAGTCGGCAGCACACACATTTGCTGCTGCAATATCATTCTTATAATTGTAGCAACTGTATAGAACCTTAGTTAGACCACATTTGGAATATTACATTCAGTTGCCAGACTACCAGAAAGATATGGTGGCTTTGGAGAAGATATAGAAACAGTTTACAAGGATATTACCTAGTTTGGAGGGTATTAGCAGTGAGGAGGGCTTTGACTAACTTGGCTCCTCTTCACTTGATTGTTGAAGGATGATCAAAGCCTGATAGAAGTTTACAAAATTATGAAAGGCATGGAGAGAATAGATAGTCAGTGTATTTTTTTTCCCAGTGTAGAAATGTCAATTAATAGGAAACGTAAGTTTAAAGTAAAAGGGGGAAAGTTTAAAAGAGATGTGAGAGGCAAGTTTTTTTTACACAGAGAGTGGTAGGTACCTGGAATGTGCTGCCAGAGCAGGAAATGGAGGTGGATACAATAGCGAAGTTTAAGAGGCATCTTGACATATACATAATAGGCAGAGAATAGAGGAAAACAGATTGTATAGAGTCTAAGGCTTTTAGATCAGAATGGTGTCATGTGTGGATGTAGTCTTGGTGGGCTGAAGCATTTGGTCCTGTGCTGTACTGTTCTTTGTTCTTTGTAGATGGTCATTGCCTGAAACTTGTAAGGTGTAAAGCTTACTTGCCTCTTGTCAGCCCAAATTTTGACATTATAGCTTAAAAATGTGTTGCTGGAAAAGTGCAGCAGGTCAGGCAGCATCAAAGGAGAAGGAGAATCGACGTTTCGGGCATAAGCCCTTCTTCAGGGAAAAAGCATAAGCTTTTCCAGCAACACATTTTTAAGCTCTGATCCCCAGCATCTGCAGTCCTCACTTTCTCCAAATTTTGACATTGCCCAGATTGCTGTAATTGGACACAGGCTGCTTCAATATCTAAGGTGTCACAAATGGTGCTGAACATTTGCAGTCATCAGCTGAGGTCCCCACGTTTGACCTTATGATAGAGGGAAGTTCATTGATAATGTGGCTGAAAATGTACAGGCCTAGGGCACTACCCTGAGGACCTCCTGCAGTGATGTTCTGGAGCTGAAGTAACTGACCGCTATCAACGATAACCTTCTTTCTTTATGCTACATATGACTCAAAGTAGTGGAGAGTTTGCCCCCGGGTTCCCATTGATTCTGGTGTAGTTTGGGCTCCTTGATACACACTCATCCAAATACAGCCTTGATATCAAAAGCTGTAACTCTTGCCTCACCTCAGGAATTTAGCTGTTTGTTCATGTTTGAACCAAGGTTATGATGAGGTCAGGAACTGAATGGCCCTATCAGAATCCAAACAGGGCATGGCTGAGCAGGTGTTACTTGATAGCACTGTTGATGACATCTCCATCACTTTACTGATGATCGAGAATAGACTGATGGGGCAGTAATTGGCTGGGTAAGATTTGTCCTGCTTTTTTATATACAGGACAAATCTGGGCTATCTTCCACATTGTAAGCTGGGTGCCTGTAATATAGCTGTACTGAAAAATGTTTTGCTCGGGGTGTGGGATGTTGGAAAACATACCTTTAGTTCTATTGCTGAAATGTAATGCACATAGTCTTTGTGGTATCCAGTACCAACAACTGCTTCCTGATAATACATGGAGTGAATAGAATTATCTGAAGACTGGTATCTCTCAGGCTGGGAACCTTCAGAGAAGGCCAAGATGGATCATCCATGTGGCACTTCTAACTGAAGATTGTTGAAATGCTTCAGCCTCATCATTTACGCTGATGTGCTGGGCTTCCCAATCATTGAAGTTGGGGATATTTGTGGAACATCCTCTTTTAGTGAGTTGCTTCTGGCATGCCCACCTGAGCTTTGGACCAGGGTTGATCCCCTTGCTTAATGGTAATGATAAAGCAGGGATAAACCAGACCATAAGTTTGCAAATTGTGTTGGAGCAAATTCTGCTGTTGTTGATGACCCATGACCTCATATATTGCACATTCTTGAGCCGTTAGATCTGTTCTAAGTCTATCCCATTTAACATAGGGATAGTGTCACACAACATGAGGAAGGCTATTCTCAATATGAAGATCACAGTTTGTCTCCACAAGGATTGTGCAGTAGTTACAGTCATACCAATACTATGCATCTGCGGTAGATTGATGAGAATGAGATCAAATATAGAGTCATAGAGTCCTACAGCATGGAGAGGCCCAAACCAGTCCATGACTACCAAAATGTCTGTCCACATTAACCTCATTTCCCTTCACTATCCTTCAAAACCTTTCCCATCCATGTATTTGTCCAAATGCCTTTTAAATGTTGTTAATGTACTCCCCTCAACTTCTTCTGCTGGCAGCTCATTCCATATGAATTACACCCTCTGTGTATAAAGTTGCCCCTCAGGTTCCCTTTTATTCTTTCCCCACTATCCCTAGACTGATGCCCTCTAGTCCTTGATTTCCCAATCCTGGGAAAAAGACTGAGTGCATTCACCCTATGCATGCCTCTCATGATCTTATACATCTCTACAAGATCCCCACTCAGTCTCTTACGCTTTAAAGAAAAAAGTCCTAACTTGTCCAACTTCTCCATATAACTCAGAACACTGAGTCCAGAAAAATCCTTGTGAATTTCTTCTGCACTTTTTCCAGTTTAATAATATCCTTCCTATAACAAGGTGACCAAAACTGAACACAATACTCCAAGTGCAGCCTCACCAACAGCCTGTATAACTGCAACATAATTTCCCAACGTCTATGCTCAATATCTCTGACTGATGAAGGCCAATTGTTTTGTTCTCTTATTGGTTTCCTCTTCACCTGCTGTAGGCCCAGTCTAGTAGCTATGTCCTTTAGGACTCAACCAGCTTAATTCGAAGTGGTGTTGCTGAGTTACTCTCACTATCAGACATTGAAGTCCATCACTAAGACTATATTCTGTGCTCTTGCCACCCTTAGTATTTCTTCTAATTGGTGTTAAAAACTGAGGAGTTTTGATTCATTAGGAGGGGAAGGTGTACTAAGTGGTGAGCAACAGGATGTTTCCTTGTCCATGTTTGACCTGATGCCCCTAAAATTTCATGGGGGCCAGAGTCAATGTTGAGGACTCCCTGAGCACTGTCTCTTGCTTGCATACCACTGTGTGACCACTGTTGCAAGCGGAACAGGACATACCAGGGAGGATGAAGTGTAAGATATTGTGGTTAAGGTACAATTCTGAGAGTATGACTATGTCAGCCTGTTGATTCACTGATCTGAGAGACAGATCTCTCAATTTTAGTAGAAGCCCTGAGATGTTTGTTTAGATGTTTTGGTCGGGTCAACAGGACTGGGTTTGCCTTAATTGATTCCAGGCCATCCACGTTGTTTCATTCTTAACTTATGCTTTTTATTGCCCCATTTCAGAGGCAACCACATTTCTTTGAATCTGAAGTCACATGTCGGCCAGAGATGGCAGCCCCTGAAGGACATTAGTGAACCAGATGGGTTTTCTTGACAATCAACCATAGTTTCTTTGTTATCACTAGACTTCTAGTTAAATTCCAGAATTTTATTGAATTCAAATTCTGCTATGTGCTGTGGAATGATTTGAATTCTAGATACCAGAACAATACCTGGGTCACGGGATTACTATTCCAGCAACAATACCGCTGGAACATCATCACCCCTTGTTTCTATAGCATTTTGTATTCTTATATTAGAAGAACAAAATTTGTACGTTTCATTTTTTGTTGAAAATATTTCCTTGGTGATGCTTTAAACTGTCTGATCTGGTTGCAATAGGATTTTATAACCAAGAATTTACTGGAGACCTAAACTGATACTTTTTGATTTTTTTATATTACGTAAGGATAGTATGCGTTAAGGAGTGACTGCAAGGAAAGAAACTAATTAAGATTTATTATCAGAAATCACAAGTCCAACTTTCATGTGAACCTCAGTGATTATAGAAACATGTGAATTAGGAGCTGAAACAGGCCATTCAAAAAGACCATGTTGGATACTTCAGTGTTTTGAATTCCGTACCTTCATCTACTACCAATAACCTTTCATTCTTTCGCTTAACAATCCACATTCTCTTGAATAATAGTCAATGAGGCCACCTCTTCGGAGGCAGAGAGTTTCAAAGTCACACAATTCTCTGAGAGAAAACATTTCTCAACAAATCTAAACCAAATCCTGCATTTAATCACACAGATATTTCAGCATGAAGTCACTGGATAGCAGCAGAAGGACTGCTGGGTGAATGTACCCCCTACCTGTTTAGGGACACTGAGGCAATTACATAGGCTAATTACTTCCTTGGCTGAAAGCTGTCATCACAGCAGGGACATAGAATCAAATCTCGAATCTGTCCTTGCCTATATGGCCCTGTTCCAGATTAGTGAGTATAATTAATAAGTGAATTCATTGGGGAAACGCACTGATAATTTTCAAAGAAAGCATCGCTAATTTTTGTTCTTCTGTTTTTCCAAAGCTACTTGAAAATGACCACCCAGACCACCCAGAGCTTTCCCAATATCCTAAATCTATTTATCCAGTGTGAACCATCGTTATCTCAGGCTTAATTTAGTTGATTGCAGCCTTAACTAGAATTAAGATACCTATGTGTACTTGGGCTGGAAAAGAGTAAACCCTGCACGCAATTCTATTTTTTATTCCATTCATAGGATGTAGGCATCACTGAGCGAACATTCGCTGTTTCTTTCTAATAGCCTTTTGGAATAAAGATGTTTTATTTAACTAGAGCTTGCCAAGACCACACTTGGAGCATTATGTCCAGCTTTGGTTTCCTTACTTAAGCAAAGGTATATTTGCAATAAAAAGAATGGAACAAGCATTCACCATTTCCTAGGATGAAGGGACTGTCCTAAGTGGAAAGGTTAAGTAAACAGGGACTTTATTCCCCTGGAGTTTGGAAGAATGAGAACTGGTTTAGTTCTAATATCCATTCTGACATGAATCAACAGAGAAGGTGCAGGAATCCCTGGCCAGGGATCTAGAACAGAGATACCATCTCAGAATAAGAGATAGGCCATTCCAGCACCACTAATCCAGAATCCATTTAGGACTAAAATCAAGGGATGTTTTTAATATGTAGAAATTGATCAATTCCAGTCAAACTCAACAGCTAAGCCTCCCATTCTTAGGGACAGTGAATCCCAAAGATTCACTACCCTCTGAATGAAGAGACTATTCATCATTTTAGTCCTAAATAGCCTACCTCCTATTGTGAGATGGTATCTCTGTTCTAGATCCTTGGCCAGGAAAAGTATTTTGAAATAAAAGACCAGTCATGAACAGTATTGAAAGGCTGCAGGGGCTACTTCTCCTCTTTTCTTAAAAAAATCTTACCTTATATAGAAATTGAGCTGTCCTTTTGAATACCACAAAATGGTTTGTCAGGCCCTTTCTGAGTGAAGTTTAGGGTCAATCATATTGTTGTGGAGTTGGAGTCATATATGAGGCTGATTTTCTTCACTTAACAATGTTAGTTAACCAGTTGTATTTATACAACAACGCTGTAATTTCATGATTGCCATTCTTATTCCAGATTTTATTAATTAATTGAATTTAAATTGACATTACTATGGCCATATTTAAACTCATATAATTAAGTCCTTTATGCAAGCATCTGAATTACAAGTCCAATAACACACTGTTACTCTCAATGACTCCTGTTGCAATTTCACAAGTGTGGATGCTTGTGATATAAGGGTTGCACACTACTGTAATGGACTTAGTGATGAAATGGCCTGTCAGCATTCACTGCCAAAGTTCACAACTCAGTAGTTATACATTATAACTGGAATAAGCCAGCTATGGCACTGCATTTCAGCAAGGAGTCATTACATTAGGTCAGCAGGGTTGGAAAGAAATTGATGGAAGTTACTGAGCGTAGTACATGAACATTCAAATATAAAGACTCAGCATTTGAGCTCCATTATTTAATTTCACATCTGAGTAATCTTTCTACGAGTATCAAGGAACAATTTTTTTAGCGACTCACAGGAATGTTGCCTTTTCAAGTAAATCATATTTTCCAAATTTGATAAAATTCTATTATACCCTGCAAAATATCTCAAACCATGTTAACTTAAATCCATTGATGGAAATATTAGTGAAAGTATGAAAGAAGTCAGAATTCCTATTAATGATGAGGAGGACAAGTTGGTGCTTGGCAGTGGTTTTCCCTTGAAAGACAATCACGATAACATTCACTGAATTGACTCATGACCTTTTGCCAAATGAATGGAGCACATGAGAGCAGCTATTGATTATGTAATCACACTGAATCATGAATCAACACTTTTGGGAGAAGAAGCGGGAAACCTGTCAAATATGATGAATACCGTATAAGAATAATTTGAAGGCATTAATATGGTTTAATGCAATAAGGAGAGGAACAAGTAAATCTTCATTATTAGCTAAGGATGTAGGCCAGATAAAGATTGATCAAGCAATTGACATAAAAAGCACAAAAAAGTTTTAATGCCTCACCTGGTGACACAGCTCGCACTATCACAGGTTTTTCACCACCAGCGATAAATCCAAATCCATAGACAGGGTCTCGTTTAATCTTTACTTGTCGAGTGGCTAAGGCAGCTAAGTGGTCACATTCCATGTCATTGAGGGATACGGCTTGCATCACATGACTGCAAAGGAAAGGTTAAAGGATAATAGTGCTTTTTGTCACTATTTATGTTTCAAAATAGTTGGCGGCTGTAATAATTGCTTCCCTTTCAAAGAATCTCACTATTATTTGTTTTAGATTTCTTTGCAGATTGAATATTTTGCTATGTCCATTTGAGAAGGGTAATTCAGGTCCCCTCTGTTCAACCCTCTTTCATTCCATTGCAACAATTATTTCCTTTTCTTTTTTGACATTTGGTTGTCATGCTTTAATTTCTATGAAAATTAAGGAGCAAATTACAAAGTTTTCTGCAGGGAAAAAAAAAATAATTGTATTGCTTAATTAGCCTGAGAACAGGTAATGAAAATGTGTCATCAAACACAGGTAAGTACAGGCAATACATTTAAAAGGGAGACAGTGTCTGGTATAGACAGGAAAAATTAAGATTACATAGCTTAAACATCCTGAGTTCTGAAGAAGAGTAATTTTAAACTTGAACCTTTAACTCTATTTTAATCTGTTCAGATGCTGCCAGACCTTTTGAGTTTCTCCAGCATTTCAATTCTTATTCCAGATTTTTCTTATTCACTTGTGGGACTGAGCTTTTGCTGGCTGAGCCAACATTTATTGGCCATCCTTGGTTGCCCTTGAAAATATGGTGGTCAGTTTCCTTCCTGAATTGCTGCAGCCTCTGTCCTGTAAGGTTGACCCACAATGTGCTTAGGGAGGGAATTCTAGGATTTTGACTTGCAACGTTGAAAGAATGGCGATATATTTCCAAGTCAGATTAGTGAGTGGCTTGAAGCAGAACTTGCAGGTAGTAGTTCCCATACATCGGTGGCCCTTGTTCTAAATGGAAGTGATTGCTGTTTCGACGGTGCTGGCAAATTTTCAGCATCTGCTGTACTTTGCTTCTATTTAGATTTCTTATAATTCTTGAAGTGTTGCCTGAGGCCATTAATTAATTATCGACTAGTATCCTCAGCAATGGTGAAGTTTGTAGATATCTTTGAACTTTCAATGAAATTTGCTTTTTCACTGAATGCTGGTTTTGAGTTGATGTGACAGAAACAGGTAAGGAGGGAGAGGGAGAGAGAGGAAACACAGTGGGCACGAGAGAGGGAGAAAGAGAGAGAGAGAGAATGTTCCAGCTCTTGTCAGTACTAATTCATTTTTCCTTCTTTCTGCTCAGCTGATGAAAACAGCAACTGAAGTATGTATGTATGAAGTGTATATTCCCAAGTCTGACCTCACTGCTGATCCAAACTAATTAACGGCAAACTAAACTTTTCAGCTCCAAATATGTGAAATTATCATTCAAATGAAAATTAAAATGGGAGATGTAAATTTCTTGATGCTGACTGATTTCAATGCAGCTGTTTTTTATTTATTCCACATGGGAGTCTTGAACTTGCTTCAAACTATGGTCAGGTCATTTTAGGTTATGTTGTCCTTTTTGAAAGCGATTTTAGACCATGCAAGTTGTCAGTTATGACAACCAGGTGATGTAAGTTGAAAATTGGTAGCCCATATATACCACTATTGTAACACAGAGAGCTTCCATTTCGTAGATTCAAGATAAACATTCAACTAGACAATCAGAAGGAAATTACTAAATTTGTATTTAATTGCAACTCTGGGTTTATGATGTGTTTGTAAATAAACAGCACAGATTTAAATCAATTGGCGTAGGTGTTATGGACCAGACCAGATCCCCTCAAAACATTTCAAGAAAGTGGCCCAGACCCTAACTTTGCTAATTGTTTTAAACAGGTGTAACACAAATATCCCAGGACTGATGCTGCTTGTCAAACCAAAACAGAATTTATTTATATGATTACCAAATGAACCACAAACAAAATAGAATAGACTAGTGAATAACTTAACCCTATCCGAAAACCCAACAGATCATCTCAACTTAATGATGCTCTTCGGAATACTTGCACCAATTCCCATAAATACCCCTTGGCACAAAAAGGAAAAATCAAACACAGGGTCTTACAGAAGAGAAGTCAGAGAGAGATCAGCATGGACCTGCTTCTTTGGATCCAGGAGCTATCACAACCTCACTGTGCTAAAACTAAACCAAACCAGAGAAAAGCTGAGCTGGGAGAACTGGCCACTCCCTTTTCATTGTACAAGTGTTGTTTTTTAAACTTAGAAGTCTTTTGCCTGAGGCAGTATCTGTTAGGTATCACCAAGCTGGCCCTAAAACATTCCAACTGAGATTTTTTGGAGTCTGTGTCTTTTACGACCTCTCTGAAAAAAATCAAGGACAGCACAACTTTGTTAAAAGAGCAGCTTTGTCATATAAGAAACTGCCTATTTTTCAGTTCCTGCATTTTCTGAATTTTGCTCAATTTTGATTCCTTAGAGTAGATTTTTCCAATTGTCATACCTGAGTATGGATGTACCTTTCAGAAAGATGAGTGATTATGATTAGTGCTGGTTCCAATTTTCCAACTGGGTATTGTTTTGGAGATATGAATTCCCACTAGTTGTGGCTAATTATTGTAACATTAGGAACTGATGACCATTCAGATATACATGCATTTTCCAATGTTCATATTATTTCAAGTCATTTACCTACTCAGAAACATGCAGAACTGTTAAGCTTACAAGTAATGGAAATGGATTTTAAGAATTCTACAATAAAGTTATAGTAGCAATTTAACACTATGTGTGAAATTTCTTGCTATTTATTTTGTTTATTTGCTGCCTTCACTTAGTTGTTCAGCCTGACTTTTTTTTGTATATTTGTTACTGAATGGAAACCCTGCCTTCACTTTTGATTTTTGAATGAAGACTAAGAATAAGAGAGTACTACGTAGACCAGTCCAGGATGCAACACAGACACTTGCCTGTATTCTGCAATAACAAAGTCAAAGGCGTATCTAATTGGTAAAAATTATTTAAACTGGATGCATAGTATGTAGCTATACTGTTTGTTGGAACAGCTATAGCAGCTGGGCACTATCCATAGTATAATATGTCGGTTTAAAATGGTCTTCTTCCACCTTCAAAGAATGACCAAACTGTCTTGTATCGGTACTGGCAGGCAAGTATTGTTATCCATTAGGAAAACAAACTTTTATTCAGAGATTACATCAGACAGCAAATTAATTCATGGAGCCTTTAAAATGGTGATCAAACTGAACTCAGATTGCTTTTAAACTCCAGCCAAGTATTCATAATAGCCTTTCGGGAAATGCCAACAAAGAACACTATTGATACTGCATGACCGGTTGCTACTTTTTAAAATGTGGACCGGATGGCCTGTCAATCAAATAAATCAACCAACTTTTTTTTAATGCTCTCAGTGCCAGCTATAGCTTTTAAAAAAAATGTTTAAAGTGCAGTTAGTTTAAACAATTTCAGATCATAACGATTATTCCTTCCTTCAAGAGTATTTCTATTTATTTTGTAAATTCTCAAATTCCATACTCTTTAAGACGCTTGCAATTGCAACCACTGCTAGTACTTGCTACCTGACTAGGGCCTTGATTGAAAGAACTGATGACATCCAGGTTGAGTGTACAATTACATGTAAAAAGTGATGGGCATCCCAGATAAAATGGCATTTGCTCATTCTCCAATTCATAGACTGTATCTGCAACATGGAATTCTCCCGACACCTAATATTTTTGAGGAAGTATACCCCTTTGACACTACCCATCTACCCCAGTTCATCTACCCATATTTTTGCACAAATTAGAAATTAGTTAAGCCTCATGTACATGATTTAAATCATGAATATCATGACCAATGTGCATTTCACATCATAATTTTAAATTAATACTGACTGGTATAAATGTTTTCAAAATGCTGGATTCATTTTTTAGGTATTAAACTCACCACAGTCAGATTTTAAATCAATGTGGTCCATGTACTTCTGTTAATTTAGAAGTAGAGTGTACATTAATCACTGCACTCATAAAACATTAAGATTAGATTCCCTACAATATGGAAACAGGCCATTTGGCCTAACAAGTCCACATCGACCGTCCGAAGAGTAATCCACTCAGACCATTCCTCTACATTTACCTCTGACTAATGCACCTAACACCATGGACAATTGAGCATGGCCAATCCACCTAACCTGCACATCTTTGGATTGTCAGAGGAAACTGGAGCACCCGGAGGAAACCCATGCAGACGCGGGGAGAATGTGCAAACTCTACACAGACAGTTGCCTAAGGCTGGAATCAAACCCGGGTCCCTGGTGGTGTGAGGCAACAGTGCTAACTACTGAGCCACAGTTATCAATAAATTAAAATTCTGGCCAGAAAATTGGCATATAAAATTTCAAAAGTCAAGAAAAAATGCTATACACTTGAATATCATTGATTCTCTGATATCAGAGATCATTTTCAGTTATTTGGAGATGCCGGTGTTGGACTGGGGTGTACAAGTTAAAAATAACACAACACCAAAAATAATCCAACAAATGTATTTGGAAGCACTAGCTTTCGGAGTGCTGCTCCTATTCCACAACCAAATATAAATAAACCAAATAAACCTGTTTGACTATAAGCTTTTATTAGATTATTAGATTACATTACACAGTGTGGAAACAGGCCCTTCGGCTCAACAAGTCCACACCGACCCACCGAAGCGCAACCCATCTATACCCCTACATTTACTCCTTACCTAACACTACGGGCAATTTAGCATGGCCAATTCACCTGACCTACACATCTTTGTGACTGTGGGATGAAACCGGAGCACCCAGAGGAAACCCACGCAGACACAGGGAGAACGTGCAAACTCCACACAGTCAGTCGCCTGAGGCGGGAATTGAACCCGGGTCTCTGGCGCTGTGAGGCAGCAGTGCTAACCACTGTGCCACCGTACCGCCCACTAATCTGGTACTGTGTGATTTTTAATCCTTTTCAATGAAAATGCAAATTGAATTCTAGGAACTTTCTTCCTTTATTTAAAAATTTACATCATTCAGTGGAGTAGCTCATTGTAGAAAAGTTAGGCTGATTGTTTCTGGGAAAAAAAAATAAAGGTCTGTTGCACTTTGTATTCACTCTTCATAAAGACTGTATTAATGACCAGACTAGTGAAGTATGTCATTGGTTGTACTAAGTTACTGATGCAGAGTTAAATTCTTTTCAAATTAACAAATTAGAGGCAGTGTATAGGAAATGATAATCTATAAGGATTATTATATTTATCTTCTTCTATGACTGCTACAAGAGTGTGTTTTGGAAATTTATTGTTAGAACATTATGCAAACTACAATTATCAGCATGGGAATTTAGAAACATTCTTACACAGACATTGTGAGAGGCAACCTGGTCATTGGAGTTGCAGGGAAAGTGTAACATAAGTAATAATCTTTTTCATCAAATTAGCGCAGATTGTTCTGGAGTGCAGAATCTGCAGTGCACTACATGCTTGCAGTATTTTATGTCCTGCAAACTGTGAAAGAAAAATTTGATAATGGCATGGCAAGGGTTGTGCAACATGACAGCTGAGGAAATGATAGAACCCAACCATATTTTTCCTTATTTAATGAAATTTAGAGGTTGAGGAAGGGACAATGAAGTAAGCAAATTATTATTAATTCAGATACAGAAAAAGAATTAATGGAATGAAAATTGAATTGCTAGAGTAAAAGAAACAAAGTTCAAGCACAAAAACATTCTAAATTCTAATTTTTAAAGAATTGTTAATACCAATTTATACCTTTCAGTATAAAACTGTAATTTATTAAAATAAAATGCTCTCGCCTGGAGAGATTGATTGGCATTTTGCAGGGACACAAACCTTTGTATTAAGAACACGAACTAGGAGCAGGAGTAGGCAATTCAGCCCCTCAAGCCTGTTCCATTGTTAATATGAACATGGTTGATCTCATCTTGGCCTCAAGTCCACTTTCCTGTCCACCCTCTACAACCTCCAACTCATTACTAATCTGTTTATTTCCTCCTTAAATGTATTCAATAATTCAGTATCCACCTCACTCTGGGGTATTGAATTCATAGGATCCCTACACTGTAGAAACAGGCCATTTGGCCCAAAAAGTCCACATCGATTCTCCAAACAGTATCCTACCCAGTCCCATTCCCCTACCCTATTATTCCACATTTCCCCTGACTAATGCACCTAGCCTACACAATCCCTGAACTATGAGCAATTTAGCATGGCCAATTCACCTGACCTTCACGTCTTTGGACTGTTGGAGGAAACCAGAGCACCAGGAAGAAACCCATGCAGACATGAGGAGAATGTGCAAACTCCACACAGATAGTCGCCTGAGGCTGGAATGGAACCCAGGTCCCTGGCACTGTGAGGCAGCAGGGTTAACCACTGAGCCATCATGCTGCCCTAATTCTACAGATTCACAACTTTTTGAGAGAAGAATTTTGATACAAAAGGGTGATAGATGTTCGGAACTCTGTTCCACGGTGGATGCTGGATCAGTTGTTAATTCTAAGAGAGATTAATTTTTGTTCAGCAAAGATATGAAGGGATATGGACCAAAGGCAGGTATATGGTGTTAGGTAACAGATCAGCAATGATCTCATTGAATGGTAGAACAGGCTAGAGGGGCTGAATGGCCTACTCTTGTTCCTATGTTCCTAGAAGGAATTTTTTCTCACCTCCATTTAAATCTGCTATCCCTTATCCTAAAGCTATGATCTCTCATTCTAGATTGCTCCAAAGGAAACATCCTTCCTATATTTACATTGTCAATCTTTTCTAACATCTTATGTACCTCAATTAGATCTCCTCTCATTCCTCTAAACTCCAGACAGTATCGGCCTAAACTGCTCAAGCTGTCTTCACAAGACAAACTGCTCATCTCTGGAATCAATCTAGTGAACCTCATCTGACTTTCTTCTAATGCAACTGTATCCCTCCTCCAGTGAAGTTTACCAGAATGATCCTGGAGAATAAGAGCTTGTCCATTTGAAGAGTGAGTGAGGAATCTAGGTCTGTACTCAATGGAAGGATGGGACAGAGGGGTTTTTGAAACTTATAGAATACTGACAGACCTAAATAAAGTGGATATGCAGAAGATGTTGCCACTAATAGCAGAGACTAGGACCTGATGGCACAGAATGAAGACATGACTCTTTAGAATTGAGATGAGGAGGAATTCTTTCAGCCAGAGAATAGTTAATCTGTGGAACTCACATAAGGCTGTGAATGCCATGTCACTGGGTGTATTTAAGACAGAGATGGATAGTTTCTTGATCAGTCAAGGGATCAAAGGTTATGGGGAGAAACATATCAGCCATGATCGAATGGTGGAGTGGACTTGATGGACTGAATGACCTAATTCTGCTCCTATATCTTATGGTTCTATGGTAAGGGGACCAACATTATATGTAATGGTCCAGGTGAAAAGATATTATTGCTATTAAGTAACAGCTCTGGAAATTACAATGCTAGTACAGCAATTTAATGAAACTTACAAGTATGTTAACCATTACCTACCATTTCTGCAAAGCTAATGATTTACAGATCATCAATGGCTAGCTCCATTAAAACCTGCAATTATTTTGATCACAAAATCTGAGCCATAATGTGGTACTTCATGTTTAATCACAACTCACAATCGTGGTGAGCAGTACCTTCTAAATCTAAATGCTTTGAGGATTCATTTTTTCCTGATTGTGTGATGCTATGTCCTGATGCTATATCCCAAGTATTAAAAGCTTTGGACCAAATCTTCTAATTCCAGGTTGGAAACCCCAATCCTGACACAAGTCAGACAGAAAGTTATAGACTGACCAATACTTTGAATCTTTTTTGGCTGATCTTCTGTTGGAGGATGCTTCCAAGTTCTCCAAGTGCACAGATCCTCAGAGGGAGTTGTGCAGAGAATCTTTGCAGAAGTTGTGTTCTCTTTTTATGGCACTATCTGAATTCTATTTTAGTAAACTGAAAAGTTTAAATGCCCATAAAATCATGAGACACTGGAGCAGTAGGTCATTCTCATTCCATTGAATTTGCTCTGCAATTCAATGAGATCATGGCTGGTCTAAGAGTTCTCAACTCCTGCTTTCCCCTATAATACTTGTTTCCCTTACTCAGCTTTGACTATATTTAATGAGCTGACTTTGACAGCCTTATGTGGCAAAGATTTGCTGCCCTCTGAGTAAAGAAATGTCTCCTTATCTCTGTCTCATGTTGTGACCCCTTATTCTGAGATTATGCCCTCTAGTCCAAGAATATCTTGCAAGAGGAAACAACCTCTCTGCATCTACCCTGTTAGTACCCCTGAATCTTTTATATTTCAATAGGTTCACCTCTCATTGTCTTAAATTCCAATGAGTACAGGCACATGTTACTCATAAGACAATAACTCCATACCCAGAATCAATCTAGTGAACCTTCTCTGGACTACTTCCAAAGTTAGTCGATCTTTTCTTCGATAAGGTGCCTAAAACTGTTCACAGCTGTAGCCTGACTCTTGCCTTGTTGAGATTTAACCAAAACCTCCCAACTTCCATATTCCACTTGCTTTGGAATAAAGGCCAACATTTCAGTTGCCCGCCTGTTGAGCGTGGACATTAACATTCTGTCATTGATGCATGAGGACTCCCAATTGATGGTTCTATAGCTTTCAGCAGTCTTTCTCCATTTAAATAATATTCTGTTCCTCTATGCTTCTTGCCAAAGTGCATAACCTCATGTTTGCCCACATTATATCTGCCAAGTTTTTGCCCATTTGTTTTATCTGTGTATAACCCTCTGTGCTCTCTTTGTTTCACCTCACTACTTGCATTCCCATCCATTGTTGTGTCATCTGCAAACTTAGTGATACTATATTCAATTTCCTCATCATGTGAATAATAGACACTGAAAATAATTGTGACCCCAGTTCTGAACCCTGTGGCACTCTTCTAGGTATAGATTGCCATCCTAAAAATGTCCCTTTTCTCCCAAATCTCTGTCTTTTATTAATTAGCCAATCCCCCATTCATGTTAATATACTACATCCAACACCATAAGCTTTTACCTTATTAAGTAGCTTAATGTGTGTACCTTATCAAATGCCTTCTCAAATCCAAATATATTACATCCACTGTTTTCCCTTTATCTATCATACTTATCCCTTCTCAAATAATTCTAGTAAATTTATCATGCATAATTTCCACTTCATAAAACCATAGTCTCCATTAGAAGCTACAGACAAAAGGTCTGTACAGACTATAAGGAGATAGGTTTACAGGTGGCTAGTTGAGGGGTTGTGTGACAGGTTGGTGTAGTTGTTAAGTGGGTAAAGTGGCAGGTGGGCAGGTAAAAGTATACGGTAGCAGGTAGGTGAGATAATAGTGTAAGTCAGGGGCTAGTCATATCTGATTGGGGGGTATGGTCAAGTCTGGGGTAAATGAGTTGGATTGAGGGAGGGATGGTAGTCATGTTGGGGGATTAGTCAGTGGAGTGACTAGGCCAGATAGTTAGCTTGGGTTTCGGGCGGTCAAGGGGAGGGTTGGAAGTCATGCTGGATCATGGGGTTAGTTTGGAGGTTGGGAATAGTTGTGCCAGATTGGGAAGTTAGTTCAGTGGTCAGTGGGTAAGCTGCTCAGTGCGTTATATTTTTGAGTTGGGTTGGGTTGCAAAGTAACAGGCTTTGGATGAATAGTGGGCAAAGGGGCCAAAATTGGGGGTTGGTGATAGCTAACTATGGGATGATTGGGTTAGGTCAGGGCAAGTAGTCAGTAAACCATTTGAGTGATGTCAATGGGTGTAGTTAAGTGGTTAGTAATGGTGGTTTGACCAGGGTAAGTACTTGGACTGGGACAGTGGTAGATGTGTGAGGAGTCAGAGGGTCCAGTGGGGAGCCAGTGAGGTGGGGGAGGTCAATTGTATAGTTACGTAGAAGTTTCAATTGGTTTTAATTTTCTCAACTTTTTCTAGGTAACTATCTAGGTAAGTGAATCAAAGCCCTTTGAAGCTCCAAAATCTTCAACCTTAATTCTGAGTTGAGTAACTAACCAAGTTTAAACTTTGTGGGCAATTCCTGCATAGTCATTGCACTGAGACAGCTGAAGGATCCCAGTGTTTCTCTTATGGAATACAACTTGCCTCTGAGGATCAGTGGGCTACAAGATCTAGGCCATTATCAACTGGGAATGGGTCAAAGCTGAGGAATAAAACCTCTTTGGCCTTGAGTTCTGAAAAGTGTATTTAATTTTTTTTAGTCATCAACAATAACTTGAAAATTACAGAGTACTTGTAGGTTGGAAAAGCTTAATCAGTGGAAATAAGCACAATAATGCGAAGTCACCACTGGGAATTCTCAATTAAGTTTCATTTTCCCCAGTGAAATACTGCAGCACTCATAATGCATCTTTTGGCAGATTCTAACTGATTAAAAGCCAAGCACATCACTCCATTTTATTATGATAATTCATTGCAATCAATGTGGAATGATTACATACTGTTGAGTTCAGTCTTTTTTATTCAAGTCAGTACTTCTTTCACTCTTTGAATGCTCTCTCCTTAACAACATACACTTTTAACATTCATCTTTCAGAAACTGATGTATTGCTTTTACCTTGATTAATGGAGTAAGACTTACAAAAAAGTGAGTTGCCTACAAATGACAAACTTTATGAGCTAATAAATGACACAAAGATCTGAATGGATGATGGAACCAACTTGCTTATAAAGCAGTTTTGAAGCCATTTAATATAGTCCAATCTTGGCAACTCTGACTTCTATCCACGTTACATTCCAATATGTCACCTACTGACTTTCAGGGAGTTTTCATGTAACTCTGAAAAAAGAAATAGGTGAAGATTAGTCTTTCTTATGTATATTATTTGGAGGGCTCTGGTTCAGTGTTGGTGTCTTTATCGCTGGACGAAAATTCTAGATTTGACTCCCACGCTAAGACTTGTTCGCCATGGAGGTTGTGTTTATAATATGTCTGAACAGATTAATTAACTATTGTATTGTAAATGTTTTCAGTATGACTGATGGCAACAAATAAGTGCCGGAGAGTTTCCCAGTCATGGTGGCAAAATGGTGGCTCAGTGGTTAGTGCTGTTGCCTCACAACGCCAGGGACTTGGGTTCAATTACAACTTGAGGCAAATGTCTATGTGGAGTTTGCACATTCTTCCCGTGTCTGTGTGGATTTCTGCCGGGTGCTCCGGTTTCCTACCATAGTCCAAAGATGTACAGGTTAGGTGGATTGACCATGCTAAATTGCCCATAGCGTTCAGGAATAAGTAGGTAGGGTAGATTAGCCATGAGAAAAGCAAGGTTACAGGGATAGAGGTAGGGGGACGGTCTGGGTGGGATGCTCTTTGGAAGGTCATGGTGGACTCGTTTGGCCAAATGGCCTGTTTCCATTCTGTGGGGATTCTATGATATAAGTGTGGATCAATTCAATGGATGCCGATTGACAATCTTCAGCAGCTAGGACTGAGGAACAGATTGGCATTCGTGCATGACAAATTGTATTCTAACTTAATTTAAAGTTTGACAGGTGTGTTAGCTGATAATTATATTTTGGATCAGTCTGTAAGTAACAAATGGTGAGACACTTTGGAGTTGTGAATAACCAGTTGTACTGTAACTGGTAGATATCAATGTTTCAATATTAAGCAGTTGTGCATTTTTTATGTTTTGGTTTAACTTATTCATGAGCAATGATGAGGATATGCAAATTAATTTTCACATTCCACATTAATTGAAGTATTCTCTTTTAATTTACAAATGTGTTTCATTGCATGTTTAAGACATCAGAGACATTCTAAATTGCAGCACTTTGATACACTTATTGTGTCCTAATTTTTTCAAGCAATGTTTCTGTATATATTTGTGACTGAAATCAGCCTGTACACTAGAGGATTGCAGACCAAGCTTGATGCTTTATTCTAGCAGTTTGCCTAACTCTAAGGATTACACGGAATGTAAGCTGAAATCTGCACAGGTCCTGAAGTTTGATTTTCAAAAGTGAAAGACAGTACCTAACAATAGAGATCAGCCATCCTAACCAAACAGGCCAAGGTTCCAGATAATAAAGAAGGTACACAGTTCGAGTGTGGTTCAGGGGACCTGGATCCAGTTCAGGAAACACTTCAATTCCTGTTGACAGCTGACAATGTGAGTACCATACAAGTCCAGGCTTATAGCCATCAAACTCTCATTTCTTTCACAATCTGCTACACAGATATCCTCTGAGCCACAATATTTGCCATCACACTGGAGATGGACTTCTAATGTTCCAATAGAATACACAATCTATGTAGAAAGCACACTCATTTACTCCTAACATTCTGATGGAATGTTCCCCATCCCACAGTGATGCTCTTCAAATGTAAATGGGCCTTTTGGACTGCAGATGTGACCCTTCGTATTCCTAGCAACTTTCTTTTGGTCCAAAAACAGAAATTGCTGGAAAATCTCAGCAGGTCTGTCAGTGTCTGTGGAGAGAAAGCAGAGTTAACATTTTGCGTCCAGTAACTCTTCCTCAAGGCCTTTTTTTTGATAATTGAAGAAGGGGACACAAGGATTGGGTGCCGTCCTGTGCAATTCTGATGCCAATGGAGAAGAAAGCCCTGTAAATCTGCAGTGTGGCTGCAGTCTAGGAGATAGCTGAAACTGAGGGGGTATGGAAAGGTAATTGGAATCCTTTTCTACTTTGAGTTCTAGATCTCAGAATTTGAACCAAATATCATTTCCATGGAATTATCTATTCCTTGCTATGCATGGAGGCATTCAATAATGCCTTCAGAACATATCAGGAATTTAAAGCACTGATCAACTGGATGTAATGATCATTCAACCCCACATAGAAATACAGTTAAACGCTTACCCACACTTGGCTAGAAATGAAGTGCATGTGGATCCTTTACCTGAGAGGGAAAAGAACGTTAGGGATGATGGCACTGGAGACTCTTCTCAAAATTGTCCCAAATCATGGACTGAGTCCTTGGCTCCTCTGATAGAGTTACGCATGCCTTGTTTTGATCTCATGACAGAGGTTGCTTCTCCATAGATATAGGTGGAAAGCTCTATGGCAGCACCTCACAGGCCTCACAAGCCAGAGGATGTTTGCTATGGGTTCAACACTCCTGTCACTGCAACTTGTATTTATTGAAATAGAATTATTTATTGGCATGATCTGCTATCTGCCAAAGAGAGTCTTCTGATCCAGTGGGAAAGTTAGTGAGTCACTTAGTGTCAGAGCTCTTCATATTAGGCTGACAGGGCATGGTGCTGTCTCTTCTTGGGACTGTTTGATATGGTTTTCTGTGAAATGATCCTGGGCATCAATAATGTACCGTTGTATGTGAAATATGCTTGCATAAGGATAAGGTGAGTATCTCCACAATATTAGACTAAAGGAAACAGTATCATCCAGGCTATTTCACTGACATGCTTCTCCAGCTACTCAGCATCTTTCCCTTTCTGCTCTGCTGACGAAATCATATGCTCACCATTACCTCTGGCACCAGAACCACTCTTCTCTGAAGCATTGTGTTGTGCAGGGCACAGCAGACCACCATAATGCAAGAGGATCTTGACAGCCATATTGGAGAATACCACAGCGTGTTCAAAGCACCAGAAGTACATTTTGAGCAGGCCCATGGCCTGCTTCATGGTGGTCACAATGATTGCATTTTCTTTGTGCATTTGGAGTGGGGTTCTGGACTGTTGTCATTGAACATGGCCTGAGCAGATACCCCTTGTCACTCAGAAGCCAACTACAGAGACTGCCCAGTAGCCAAAGTTTTGGGACAACTGAGATTCTCAGAATGGAAATATCATGGCAGTTACCCAGGTTCCTGGTTCAAACTTGAATGAGCTTTTCACATTGATCACAAAACAGCCGGATGTTGAATGAATAGAATTCCATCCTGTTTACAAAAGAACCTTCTTATTCTGAGGAAACATAGATTGTCAGATATATGCAACCTATCACATCCTGCATCTTAGGAAATCCTGCCAGGGAGGTGAAACTGACAGTCTCTGCTCTTATATTGCTGCTTCTATCTGGAACCTGATGTTGTCTGATTTCTTCTCATATAAAACATTCTTTACCTCTCCAATGCAGTTAAGGATCCTCAATTGATTTTTTATATGGACTGAACCTTAAGAGTTTTGGCTAAATATCAATTTTGTCAAGTTTGTTGAAGAGTTCATACTGGCTATTGAGGGAGTGCAGCGTAGGTTCACAAGGTCAATTCCTGGAATGGCGGGACTACCTTACACTGAAAGACTGGAGCGAATGGGCTTGTATGCCCTTGAGTTTAGAAGACTGAGAGGGGATCTGATTGAGACATATAAAATTATTAAAGGATTGGACACTCGGAGGCAGGAAACATGTTTCCGCTGATGGGTGAGTGCCGAACCAGAGGACACAGCTTAAAAATACGGGGTAGACCATTTAGGACAGAGATGAGGAGAAACTTCTTCACCCAGAGAGTGGTGGCTGTGTGGAATGCTCTGCCCCAGAGGGCAGTGGAGGCCCAGTCTCTGGATTCATTTAAGAAAGAGTTGGATAGGGCTCTCAAGGATTGTGGAATCAAGGGTTATGGAGATAAGGCAGGAACAGGATACTGATTAAGGATGATCAGCCATGATCATATTGAATGGTGGTGCAGGCTCGAAGGGCAGAATGGCCTACTCCTGCACCTATAGTCTATTGTTCCTCTCCACAAGGCTTAGTGGATTTTTCTTACTGTAACTTACCAAATACACCTCATTAACTACTGGTCCCATGCCTATGGCACCCCTCTGTCTGATTCTGGCCACACTCTACTACATAATGTATCCAGAATGGCTCGCTACTACCAGATATCCCTACAAGGACCTGCATCCCTGGCACCCATGCCACCTATGAAAGGAGACTGTGCATGTCCGGTGCACAATCAGTCTGGAGTCCAGACGTAGAAGATGAAGTGTCAGTTTTGCAGGCAGCGATCTGAAAGTTCAAGTGTAAAGGGTGATGCACAGATGGACATCCTCCCCGCTGTAACCAGCAGAAGAGACCACAACAGCAGACCATGCAGCCTAGTCCAAGATTGCACCCAGTTTAGTGCAATTGCAGCCTTCTGAAGAAATGCCTAGCTTTGAAGGAAGAAGTCCTTCTTGACTCCACCAATGTAAGTGCAACCTCACCAATTTTTTATGCTCTATCCCTCTCACTGTTGCTGACAACTGCCTCCCTTACTCAATGACACCAACCTCAATCCCTAACTCTGAATGTCCTCTGCACTGCCAAATCACTCATTTTGGATACCTCCTCACTGTAACATCTCTGCCACCCACTTTCTTCTTTCTTCATTTCTGCCTCACTCTTATTCCAGGAGGAAGGCAGCCCACAATAGGTTGGATAAAGTCAAGACTGGTAGTGGGTTGACCAATATTCAACTCTTCACCTCTTCTGAGGTGACGATCCTGACCCTTACAGTTCTAAATGGTGAGTGACTGTGCTGAATCTCCTGGACTGCCCTTGACTTATTGTGCTTGGACCCTCTTATTGAAGCCTGTTCCCCTGGAGTTGATTGAGGATTTCTGACAACCATAACAAGCTTCTTGGCTTTATGTCTGCACTAAACAGCAAGGAAGTACAGCAGTACTGGGAGCCTAGTAATGCTGGCTGATGGATATCATGCAAAAAGAACAGGGCAAGGCAGGCAGGGATGCTGTCATCATCCAGGTAGGCTCAAAGTGAGTGAGTGCAAAGAGGCAGAGTGAAGAGGCTGGAGATGCAGACTGGCCCAGTCCAGAAAAAGTGTTATTTGCAATTGCACTCTGAGCTGCAGCATTGAAATGCAGATGTGCAGATGTCCTGTAAGTGGATGGAAGTGTGCCATGTGGGTTCTTAGAGTCTGACACATGTCAGATGCCAATGCCTATGGACATGTGATGCACAAGTGCCTGGTGCCCAACCAGCATATCCTCTGGAGTAAGTGGCAATTTGGAATCGCCAAGTACCACTCCTGTTTCCATGGCAATAACTGTTGATGCCTAATTTGCTTGCAGCAGATGGTAGGATAGAAAGTCACATATTTATAGGAGAAATTTGCAGTTAATATGATCATTAGCAAGCAATAATTCCGTTTAATAGACAGCTCACTGCTACCTGTCTCCACATCCAGAATGTAGTTGTTTTATTCATGTCCTGAACAAGTTGATGTTGAATTTACATTTGCTCCACCCAAACTAATGAGGCATACAATCTTTGAGCAATTAAAATAAATTAGTCTTTCACAAGGCTTCAAGGGAGGCATACATGACACACCTGGTTCCTGATAGTTATTATTATGCCTAATTAATTAATATTAATTTTACTTATTAGGTAAATAGTAATAATATTAATTTTACCTATTGCTATTACGCAATAAATTATACCTTGTGTAAGACAAGTGTTTTTCTTGTTAAGATTCTAGAAGGTTCTATTCCCTACCACTGATAATTAGACAGACCCTTAGACTCAGCATAAGTCCCATCAAGAGATGTGTCATGTTATCTCTGAGCAGGTTAGTTACAAAATACCTAAAAAAGGAAGGATATAGGGGCAGTGACAGTGTCCTATCTCACAGCAAGGAAACCTGCATTCAAGTCTTACCTGCTCCAAATACGTGTGACCACATCATCTGAATATGTTGATTAGAAAACATTTAAAAACTGAAGATTAGGACTCTCATGATGCAGTGGTAGTGCCCTATTTATAGGCCAGGAGGCCTGGATTCAAGTTGCACCTACTTTGGAGGGCTGTCATAACATGTCTGACAAACTTGATTTAAAATATCTAATAAGAAAGGTTGAGGACCCTTGTGATGCAGGTGCCAGTGTCCCTTGCTCTGGACCAGAAAGTGTGGGTTCATGCTGCACCTACTCCAAAGATATGGCATTGCATGTCTGAACAGGTCACTTAAAAATCACTGAAGGGCTGTTTATTCCCCGTTAGAGGGATTTGGCTAGGAAGAGGACAGAGCAGACCTAAGTTTTTTAAAAAAGATTGATAGCAGTGAACTACTTCAGCTACAAGCCACTATTGGCTGGCAAACAGAACAATAACATGTGTTTAGTGGTGCAGATTCAAATTTCATTTAATGCTGAAGAAATAAAAAATGAAGACAAGTGACTTTACCAATTTAAGAACATTTGCACTTTAAGAAGATGCAGGCAGTCAGTCAGTAACTGAATTTAGCAGTCAGATCCACTGTAGGAGCAGCAGGAGGGTGAGTACAGCACCTCAGAAGAAGGAATCTAACAGAAGAAAGACGTTCAGTCAATTTTGACACTTTGGATTGACTTGGATCCCATTTACTGTCTCCTGAGAAAAGGAGCAGGAAATGACATCACCACAGGAAATGGCATTACCAACCCAAGGAAACCTAAACACCTAAATGAAAAGTTAAAAATCACACAACACTAGTTTATAGTCCAACAGGTTTAATTGGAAGCACTAGCTTTTTGAGTGCTGCTCCTTCATCAGGTGGTTGTGCAGTACATGATTGTAAAACACAGAATTTATAGCAAAAGTTTGCAGTGTGATGTAACTGGAATTACACATTGAAAAATACCTTGATTGTTTGTTAAATGTCTCATCTGTTAGAATGACCATGTTAGTTTCACTTCTTTCATGCGTGTGTGTGTGTGTGTGTGTGTGTATATACGAGTGCCTTTGTGTGTGTGTGTGAGTGTGTGTGTGTGTGGATAGTGCAATGGGGCCACCTGTAGTGTGACATGAACCTAAGGTCCCAGTTGAGGCCATCCCTATGGGTACCGAACTTAGCTATCAGCCTCTGCTCAGCCACTTTTCGCTGCTGCCTGTCCCGAAGTCTGCCTTGGAGGATGGTCACCCGAAGGTCAGAGATCAAATGTCCCGGACCACTGACGTGTTCTCCAACTGGGAGGGAACACTCCTGTCTGTTGATTGTTGTGCAGTGCCCATTCATCCGTTGCTGTAGCGTCTGCTCAGTTTCCCCAATGTACCATGCCTCAGGGCATCCTTGCCTGCAGTGTATGAGATAGACAATGTTGGCTGAGTTGCATGAGTACCTGCCACGTACATGGTGGGAGGTGAGACCATGCGTAATGGTGGTATCCATGTCCACACTTTGACACGTCTTGCATCGCCTACAGTGACATGGCTATATGGTGTTGTCCTGAAAGCCGGGCAGTTTGCTATGAACAATGATCTGTTTGAGGTTTGGTAGTTGTTTAAAGGTGAGCAGTGGAGGTGTGGGGAAGATCTTGGCGAGGTGCTTATCCTCATTGATAATGTGTTGCAGGTCACGAAGAACATAGTGTAGTTTTTCAGCTCCTGGGAAGTACTGAACAATGAAGGGTACCCTGTCGGTTGCAGCACGTGTCTGTCCCCTGAGGAGGTCATTGCAGTTCCTTGCTGTGGCATGTTCCGAACTTGCAGTTCATGAGTTGAGTATCATACCCCGTTCTTATGAGGGCATCCCTGAGTACTTCTGGGTGTCCATCATGTTCCTCCTCATCTGAACAGATCCTGTGGATGCGTAGGGCTTGTCCATAGGGGGTGGCTGTTTTAATATGTTTTGGGTAGAAATTGGAGAGGTGTAGCATTGTGAGGTTGTTTGTGGGTTTGTGGTAGAGTGTGGTGCTGAGGTGCCCATTCTTGATGGAGATGCATGTGTCCAAGAATGAGACAGTTAGTAGAGAATAGTCTATGGTGAGTTTGATTGTGGGATGAAACTTGTTGATATCACTGTGTAGTTTTATCAGTGACTCCTCGCCATGGGTCCAGAAGAAGAAAATGTTGTCAATGTACCTGGTGTATAATGTTGGCTAGAGGTCCTGTGTAGAGAAGAAGTCTCATTCAAACTTGTGCATGAAAATGGCATATTGGGATGCAAATTTGGTCCCCCCGGCTGTTCCACATGGTTGGATGAGGAACTGGTTGTCAAAGGTGAAGACATTGTGATTGAGGATAAAGTGGATCAGTTGTAGGATGGTGCTTGGAGATTGGCAGTTGGTGGTGTTGAGTACTGAGGCTGTTGCCATGATGCTGTCAATGTGGGGGATGCTGGTGTAGAGTGCGGAAACGTCCATTGTGATGAGGAATGTTCCCAGTTTGACTGGTTCGTGGGTGCCGAGTTTCTATAAGAAATCCGTAGTGTCGCGACAGAAGCTGGGGATCCCCTGTACAATAGGTTTCAAGATGCCTTCGACATAGCCAGAGAGGTTCTCATACATGGTCCCCTTGCCCGATATGATGGAACGTCCTGGTGTGTTGGCTTTGTGTACCTTTGGAGGGCAGTAGAAGTCGCCTACACGAGAAGTACATGGGATGAGGGTGTGTAGGAAAATCTGAAGGATTGGATCCAAAGTCCTGATCAATGTGTTTAGTTCACGGATGTGTTCTTTGGTCGGATCAGCTGGTAGTTGCCTCTAGTGTTCCTGGTTGTTCAGTTGCCGGGACACTTCTGTGCAGTAATCTGTCCTATTCTGAATGATGATGGCTCCTCCTTTATCTGCTGGTTTGATGACAATGTTGTGATTGGTTTTGAGAGCATGGATGGCATTGCGCTGTGAACGGGTGATGTTTTGCTCTAGCTTGTGGGTGTGGCTGATGAATCTGGAAGTTATATATTTCCTGACGGTGACCTGGCATTTATATGTTTCCTCAACTAGGACCTTGGGTCATGTGTCTCTCTCACACACTCACACATGCACTCTCTCACAGATTGATACCCCTTTTACACTCACATACACACATACATTCTCTCTCATAGACACTCACAACCCCACCCACTCCCCTCCATGCACCCCCCACACACTCACATGCACACATACACATATAAGCTTGTGGGGTGAATTTGTACTTTGCTCAAAAACTGCATGAATCCATGTAAGATTCTGTTAATTCATTTTTTAAAGATTAGAATCAGTCTAAACATTATGGCACAGACAGCAGCACCCAGAGATGCTAACACCCAGTACATTGTCTGGGCTGACACCAATTGTTAAAGTTCACTTGAGAATGTAACTTTTAGAGAAAAGTTTTGCGATTTACATATGAAAGAAGTGAAACTAAAATGGTCATTCTAACAGATGAGAGATTTAACAAACAATTAAGGTATTTTTCAATGTATAATTTCAGTTACATCACACTGTAAATTTTTGCTATAAATTCGGTGTCTTACAATCGTGTACTCCACAACCAATTGGTGAAGGAACAGCATTCTGAAAGCTAGTGCTTCCAATTAAACCTGTTGGACTATAACCTAGTGTTGTGTGATTTTTAACTTTGTATACCCCAGTCCAACACCGGCATCTCCAAATCATAACATAAATAAAAAGCAAGTCATACCACTAATGATGTTACCTAGTCATGGTGATGAAATGTCTGAAAACAAATATTCCAGCTCAGCGGCCAAACCTATTTACAGAACTCCAACCTGAGCGACAAATCTTCACAAAACCTGCCAGTTTTGAGACTTTTTTAATAAGTGGGACACTTGGGACTTCATCTTCAGTTGAAAGATTTATCAAGACTGTTAATAAAATGCTTTGTTTTAAAAACAAGAGGATATGCTTTGTGCTTAGGCCTTGAAAAGTATCCTCTTTATCCGGAAGAAGTGGAAAAGATCAAGTTCAAAAAGTTAAGAAAGCCCTCTAGATGGTGGGAATCACTGTCTCAATCACTAAAATAATTGGAAAAACTCCTTGCAAGCAGTACAGAGATTTAGTATTGCCAATTAGTATAATTTTAAACTGAAAAGAAGTACAATAATTCAGTATTCATAGTTAACAGAATTTAATGATTTGTTGAAAGAATATTGTAGTGTGTTGCTGTAATAGTTTAAATTCTGAACACTTTAAGGCAACAGAATCTAAACTGAAACAAACAGCTATGGATGCTGGAGATCCAAAAGAAAAATTGATATTGCTGGTGTAACTCAGCAGGTCTGGTAGCATCTGTAGGGAGAAAGCAGACTTTGCTTTCTGCATTTTTGCATAACTCTGGTTCTCCCCAGAGATGCTGCTAGACCCGCCAAGTTATGCCAGAATTCAAAAAGACATTGATTTAATATAAGAATACCAACTTGAAGGAAGTAGATTTCAAACAGTATTGAGGTGCTACAAATTGTAGTGCTTCAAAAAAACCACTGACAGGAAAATGGAGAGGCCAGATGAAGTTCAACACAGAGACGTTTGAGGTCATACAGTTTGGTACAAAAATCATGGAGAGATTGTATGAAGGCTACTATTCTAAGGGTGTGCAGGAGCAGAGAAATCTGGGAGATAATGTACATACATCATTAAAAGTGGCAAGACACAGAGATTTAACTGATAATAAAACAGGCCATGTTCTAGGCATCATAAATAGGAGCAAAGAGTACAAGAGCAGAGAGGTTATGATTAACTTACATAAAACACTAATTAGACGTCAGTCGGAGTATTATGTACAGTTCTCGGTTCTACAGAATAGGAGGGAGATGAATTCATTGGATACAGTGCAGAAGTGCTTTCTGAGAATGGTTTCAGGAATGAGACACTTAAGTCATGATGAAAGGCTGGAGAAGTTGGGATTATTATCTTAGGAGATAAGAAGACTAAGAGGAGATTCAATTGAAGTTTTCAAAATCATGAGGGGATTTAGACAGAGTGGACAGTGAGAGACTACTCCCAAACAGATTCAGAATGAAGTGTTTTGAAGTGTTTTGTAAAAGAAACAAAAGCAAGGTTGGGCTTTTTTATTTACTCAGCAAGCAGTTAGGAATACATTGCCTGGGAGTGTGGCTGAGACAAGTTCAATCAACGCTTCAAGAAGGCATTGTATCATACACTAAATGGTAAGGTCCTAGGGAGTGTTGCTGAACAAAGACACCTTGGAGTGCAGGTTCATAGCTACTTGAAATTGGAGTCACAACAGATAGGATAGTGAACATGATGTTTGGTATGCTTTCCTTTATTGGTCAGAGCATTAAGTATAGGAGTGGGGAGGTCATGTTGTGGCTATATAGGACATTGGTTAGGCTACTTTTGGAAAATTGTGTGGAATTCTGGACTCCCTCCTATAGGAAAGATGTTGTGAAATTTGAAAGGGTTCAGAAAAGATTTACAAGGATGTTGCCAGGGTTGAAGAGTTTGAGGTCTTAGGAGAGGCTAAATAGGCTGGGGATATTTTCCCTGGAACGTCATCTGACAGGTTTGTAAAATCATGAGGGGCATGGATAGAGTAAATGCACTAGGTCTTTTCCCTGGGTTGGGGGAGTCCAGGACCAGAAGGCATAGTTTTAAGGTGGCAGGGGAAAGATTTAAAAGGGGCCTTAGGGACAACTTTTTCACACAGAGAATGGTGTGTGTTTGGAATGAGCTGCCAGAGGAAGTGGTGGAGGTTGGTAAAATTACACCATTTAATCAAAGAATGCTCATTGATATGGGAAAACTATTTAAATATCTTGATGTGTACATGGATAGGAAGGGTTTAGAGGGATATGGGCCAAGTGATGGCAAATGGGACAAGATTATTTCAGGATATCTGGTCAGCATGGACAAGTTGGACTGAAGGGTCTGTTTCTGTGCTGTACATCTCTATGACTCTAAATAAAAACAATGTGCATGGTTACAGGGAAAAGGCAGGAGACTGGCATCACATTAAAATGTTCAAAGAACCAATGTTAATAAAATGGGCCAAATGGCTTCCTTCCAAATCATAATAATTCTGTGTTTCTCTGAAACCATTTTAACATTCAGAATCATTTATAAGTTAAAACTCACATCAGTGAGACTGTTTTATCAGATAATATGTATTTGATGACATCATATGATGCAATTTTAATATACTCCTTCATAGTTTGTTGTTCTTCTAACCTGCATTAGGTAGTGTGCCTATTATTTAACCTTGCCTAATACGTTAGAATTGCCTTACCACTTATTGCCTTTTCGATTACTAGTAACCCTTAGTCAGTTATACTCCTCAATCAAATAGTTTTCCCATATTAATAAACATTCTTTGATCAGTTGGTATTTCTTTTTCAGTTAATGGTTCTTTTCCTGTGAACACTCTTCCATCCTACCTGTCTTGTTGTTTGTGTCCATCTTGATCTTGTGCCATCACCAGTATGATAAGTTTGAAAAGTCCTTTGGATTTCTTTGTAGATCCTCACAACTGCCAGACATAGACCTGAGGCTGAATGAAATAGGTATCATAGAGACTATATTCCCAAATAACATACAATCAAGTGACAGGTGTGCTTTAAACAAATAACTCTCTGGAGCAGCTTTGGATTTAAGAGTGCTTTCAAATTTCAGTGTTATGTCGATAATCCATATCTTTGCATTTCCATGCATAGCATTTCAAACATAATGTATTAGTGCAGAATGACTTTTTATCTCCCTGTCCCTGCTATACAAAAAGAAATTCATATTGTAAGAACATTTGTGGAATTTATTATCAAACTGTTAATTAATGAATGATACAGTAATACTGGAATGTTATGATGCCCTGGTTCAATCAATTCCCTATGAGCAGTGAAAATTCTGTTCTGGAGCTTTACGTAACATTGTGTGTTTCTGCCTTGCAATGGTGGAACTTTCTGATTATGGTAAGGTTGTTAGCAGCTACCATTGGAAACGTGCAAAACTTCTGCTTGGGAGTGGTGGCTGGCAATGCATGACCATATGACAGCTAACTAATTAGCGATGCATAGTTGAGCACCACAGTGAATAATATGGCAGACAGAGAGGAAGGTGACACTATTAGCTCATGGGTTGAATGGTGCCTAATTTTAAGGCCACCCAGACTGCCACTTATTCCCTGTCATTAGTCTGTCTGTCTAAGGGAACATCAGGGCTACCGTTGAATCTTGGATTTTTTGACCCCAGTCCTTAGAGAGGACAAGGAGTGGCTCCAGAGTACATAAATGGCTCACAGCAGGTTCTCTTCCAGATTGACCAGGAAAGACAAGAGGTCCTGTTTCCCAGGTACGGCAGAAGGAGGGGTTTCCTCCTAAACAAGGCAGACTGGACAGAGGTTGCATCACAGGTTAAAACCTATTGAGTCAATTACACAACTTGGTGCAGTGTCAGAGAGTCATAGAGATGTATAGCATGGAAACAGACCCTTCGGTCCAACCTGTCCATGCCGACCAGATATCCCAACCCAATCTACTCCCACCTGCCAGCCCATTTCCCTCCAAACCCTTCTTATTCATATACCCATCCAAATGCCTCTTAAATGTTGCAATTGTACCAGTCTCCACCACATCCTCTGGCAGCTCATTCCATACACGTACCACCCTCTGTGTGAAAACGTTGCTCCTTAGGTCCCTTTTATATTTTTCCCCTCTCACCCTAAACCTATGCCCTCTAGTTCTGGACTCCCCGATCTCAGGGAAAAGACTTTGCCGATTTATCCTATCCATGCCCCTCATAATTTTGTAAACCTCTATAAGGTCACCCCTCAGCCTCCGACGCTCCAGGGAAAACAACCCCAGCCTGTTCAGCCTCTCCCTATAGCTCAAATTCTCCAACTCTGGAAATATCCTTGTAAATCTTTTCTGAACCCTTTCAAGTTTCACAACATCTTTCTGATAGGAAGGAGACCAGAATTGCATGCAATATTCCAACAGTGGCCTAATCAATGTCCTGTACAGCTGCAACATGACCTCCCAACTCCTGTACTCAATACTCTGACCAATAAAGGAAAGCATACCAAACGCCTTCTTCACTATCCTATCTACCTGCGACTCCACTTTCAAGGAGCTATGAACCTGCACTCCAAGGTCTCTTTGTTCAGCAACACTCCCTGGGACCTTACCATTAAGTGTATAAGTCCTGCTAAGATTTGCTTTCCCAAAATGCAGCACCTCACATTTATCTGAATTAAACTCCATCTGCCACTTCTCAGCCCATTGGTCCAACTGGTCCAGATCCTGTTGTAATCTGAGGTAACCCTCTTCGCTGTCCACTACACCTCCTATTTTGGTGTCATCTGCAAACTTACTAACTGTACCTCTTATGCTCACATCCAAATCATTTATGTAAATGACAAAAAGTAGAGGACCCAGCACCGATCCTTGTGGCACTCCACTGGTCACAGGCCTCCAGTCTGAAGAACAACCCTCCACCACCACCCTCTGTCTTCTACCTTTGAGCCAGTTCTGTATCCAAATGGCTAGTTCTTCCTTTATTCCATGAGATCTAACCTTACTAATCAGTCTCCCATGGGGAACCTTGTCGAACGCCTTACTGAAGACCATATAGATCACATCTACTGCTCTGCCCTCATCAATCTTCTTTGTTACTTTTTCAAAAAACTCAATCAAGTTTGTGAGACATGATTTCCCATACACAAAGCCATGTTAACTACCCCTAATCAGTCCTTGCCTTTCCAAATACATGTACATCCTGTCCCTCAGGATTCCCTCCAAGAACTTGCCCACCACCGAGGTCAGGCTCACTGGTCTATAGTTCCTGGCTTGACTTTACCGCCTTTCTTAAACAGTGGCACCACGTTTGCCAACCTCCAGTCTTCCGGCATCTCACCTGTGACTATCAATGATACAAATACCTCAGCAAGAGGCCCAACAATCACTTCTCTAGCTTCCCACAGAGTTCTCGGGTACACCTGATCAGGTCCTGGGGATTTATCCACCTTTAACCATTTCAAGACATCCAGCACTTCCTCCTCTGTAATATATACATTTTGCAAGATGTCACCATCTATTTCTCTACAGTCTATATCTTCCAAATCCCTTTCCACAGTAAATACTGATGCAAAATATTCATGTAGTATCTCCCCCATTTTCTCTGGCTCCACACAAAGGCCGCCTTGCTGATCTTTGAGGGGCCCTATTCTCTCCCTAGTTACCCTTTTGTCCTTAATATATTTGTAAAAACCCTTTGGATTCTCCTTAATTCTATTTGCCAACACTATCTCATGTCCCCTTTTTGCCCTCCTGATTTCCCTCTTAAGTATACTCCTACTTTCTTTCTACTCTTCTAAGGATTCACTCGATCTATCCTGTTTATACATGACATATGATTCCTTCTTTTTCTTAACCAAACCCACAATTTCTTTAGTCATCCAGCATTCCCTATACCTACCAGCCTTCCCTTTCACCCTGACAGGAATATACTTTCTCTGGATTCTTGTTATCTCATTTCTGAAGGCTTCCCATTTTCCAGCCGTGCCTTTACCTGCGAACATCTGCCTCCAATCAGCTTTCGAAAGTTCTTGCCTAATACCGTCAAAATTGGCCTTTCTCCAATTTAGAACTTCAACTTTTAGATCTGGTCTATCCTTTTCCATCACTATTTTAAAACAAATAGAATTATGGTCGCTGGCCCCAAAGTGCTCCCCCACTGACACCTCAGTCACCTGCCCTGCCTTATTTCCCAAGAGTAGGTCAAGTTTTGCACCTTCTCTAGTAGGTACATCCACATACTGAATCAGAAAATTGTCTTGTACGCACTTAAGAAATTCCTCTCCATCTAAACCTTTAACACTATGGCAGTCCTAGTCGATGTTTGGAAAGTTAAAATCCCCTACCTTAACTAACCTATTATTCCTACAGATAGCTGAGATCTCCTTACAAGTTTGTTTCTCAATTTCCTTCTGACTATTAGAGGGTCTATAATACAACCACAATAAGGTGATCATCCCTTTCTTATTTCTCATTTCCACCCAAATAACTTCCCTGGATGTATTTCTGGGAATATCCTCCCTCAGCACAGCTGTAATGCTATCCCTTATCAAAAATGCCACTCCCCCCTCCTCTCTTGCCTCCCTTTCTATCCTTCCTGTAGCATTTGTATCCTGGAACATTAAGCTGCCAGTCCTGCCCATCCCTGAGCCATGTTTCTGTAACTGCTATGTTATCCCTGTCCCATGTTCCTAACCATGCCCTGAGTTCATCTGCCTTCCCTGTTAGGCCCCTTGCATTGAAATAAATGCAGTTTAATTTATTAGTCCTACCTTGTCCCTGCCTGCCCTGACTGTTTCATTCACTTCTGTCTTCAACAGTACCAGTCTCAGATTGATCTCTTTCCTCACTGTCTCCCTGGGTCCCATCCCCTACCTTACTAGTTTAAATCCTCCCAAGCAGTTCTAGCAAATTTCCCTGCCAGTATATTAGTCCCCTTCCAATTTAGGTGCAATCCGTCCTTCTTGTACAGGTCACTTCTACCCCAAAAGAGATTCCAATGATCCAAAAATGTGAATCCTTCTCCCATACATCAGCTCCTCAGTCATGCATTCATCTATCCTCCTATTCCTGCCCTCACTAGCTCGTAGCACTGGGAGTAATCCAGATATTACTACCCTTGAGGACCTCCTTTTTAAATTTCTGCCTAACTCTCTGTAATCTCCCTTCAGAATCTCAACCTTTTCCCTTCCTATATCGTTGGTTCCAATGTGGACAATGACCTCTTGCTGGCCCCTTTCCCCCATGAGAACATTCTGCACCCTCTCTGAGACATCCTTGGTCCTGGCACCAGGAAAACAACACACCATTGTGCTTTTTCTCTACTGGCCACAGAAACGTCTGTCTGTACCTTGGACTACAGAATCCCCTAACACAATTGATCTCTTGGAAGCTGACGTACCCCTCGTTGCATTAGAGCCAGTCTCAATACCAGAAACCTGGCTGTTCGTGCTACATTCCCCTGAGAATCCATCACTCCCTACATTTTCCAAAACAGCATACCTGTTTGAAATGGGTATATCTACAAAAGACTCCTGCCCTCGGTGCTGACCTCTCTCACCCTTCCTGGAGTTAACCCATCTATGTGACTGTATCTGAGACTTTCCCCCCTTCCTATAACTGCCATCCATCACATACTGTTGCTGTTGCAAATTCCTCATCGTTTCTAACTGTCTCTCCAACCGGTCCACTCAATCTGTTAAGACTCGCATCCAACAGCATTTATGGCAGATATAATCCGCAGTAACCCTTAAACTCTCTTTAAACTCCCACATCTGACAAGAAGTACATCTCACTGCAAAGGCCATTTTTGCTCCTCGACAATCTACAGACCCAGAAAATAACACTGTTTTATTCCTCTACAAACACTGCCCCAGGTTAAATTAAGAGCTGTGCTAAAAGATAGTAAATGGTTTACTACACTGAGTCGGGTAAGCGATACCATGTCATCACTGCAAAGTGACACTCGTAAGAGTATCAAGCAGTGTGCATATGTGAGCTCAGGGGTAAGTCAGATAATCTTGAGACAGTTCTTGGTGTCTTCCATTGAACTGATATTCCAGGTTAACAGTCAATGGTTACTTATTGACACCTGTACACTGGACTATTTCAAAGAAGATTTCTTCATTACATACATTTACTATCTGCTTTCTAATGTATTATCTTCCACTTATCTACATTAAAATCTATTCATTTGCTTAAATAGTCCAGAGCTTTCATGAATGTTATTCATCTTTCGTACCTATATTACCCTAGTCTTATAATTGTGAACCGTAATTTACTTTTAGAATATTAAATTATACATTTTCCTCCAGATCACTAGTGAAAATTGTTACCTGAAGAAAAAAGCTTGTGGAATGGAGGCAATAGCTCAACTTGTATGTTTACGTTTCATTTTACAGAAGCTCAATTTTTCACTTAGTAATGTAATTACGTTTAGCAAATACAAAGCACAGCACTGAGACTGAACTGCCTAGCTAGTCAATGTTCATATTGTATTTCTGTTCTCTTTAATGTAGAATGCTTCACTGAGGTTGTGTCACCCAACTTGTACAAATTGGAACTTTGGAAATTCTGCAGCTGGTGCTGTCATCATCATCCTACTGTCTGGAATGAACACTTCTAAGAATGAAAACCTTGTAAATGGAGATTTCTATCAGACATTTTTCACGAAAAATATTGGATCAAACTGACAGTATTTTTTTCAGTTTACTTCGTTGAATATCCGAAGATACATAGGAATCTAGGAATAGGAGTGGAAATTCTACTCCTCAAACTCATTCCAACATTACTGATCATGTAACTTAATTGGATTAATCTGCTTTGGTTCCACAGCACTTAACATAGCATTGGGATGTAAACTCAAAGATAATTTATGCACTAATAATAGGCAAAGCAATTAGTAAGAGAAGTTGAACTTAAAGATTAAGAAGGAAATCCATGTCTCGAACTGTAAGGTATAGACAATGTTCTCAGTTAAGGCTATTTGTGTGTCTTCACAGAAGAGAGGACAACACAGAAATTACAGTTAAGAAGG
This sequence comes from Chiloscyllium plagiosum, assembly GCF_037043375.1. Classification (NCBI taxonomy): domain Eukaryota; kingdom Metazoa; phylum Chordata; class Chondrichthyes; order Orectolobiformes; family Hemiscylliidae; genus Chiloscyllium; species Chiloscyllium plagiosum. Next base: position 47,997,829 of record NW_028270149.1, read on the forward strand.
AGGAGTATGAAATATTGGATATTATAAACAGAGTGACAGGAGAAATATTAAGGTGTCTAGCAACTTTAAGGCCGATAAAATGCCAGTCCTGGATGTATCCTTGTCTGTTGAGAGAAACAAGGGAAGAAATAATGGAGACTCACACTATTATTTTCCAATCATTTCTGGCTACAAGCAGAGTGTTTTACTATTACACCAATGCTTGAGAGTGAAGGGAATGGCATGAGTAATTACAAGTCAGTCAGAATAACTTTGGTGGTGTGCAAATCATTGGGAAAAGTTCTGAGGAATGGTGTTACTCATTTAGAAAGACAACAATTTAGGTCAGGACAATCAACATGGATTTGGATGTAAGTTTGCTCCCTGAGCTGAAAGGTTCATTTTCAGACATTTCATCACCATACTAGTTAATATCATCAGTGAGCCTCCAGTGAAGCACTTGGTGTTAGTGCCTGCATTCTATTTATGTGTTTAGGTTTCCTTGGGCTCATGGTATCATTTTCTGTGGTGATATCATTTCCTGTTCTCAGGGGGTGGTAAATGGGGTCCAATTCAATGTGTTTATTGATAGAGTTCAGGTTGGAATGCCATACTTCTAGGATTTCTTATGCATGTCTCTGTTTGGATTTGTAAACAGAAGATCATTTATGACTAACTTGATACAAGTTTTTGAGAAGATAACTTGGAGAGTTGAAGAAATTAATTAGCATATTTAATGTAGTCTAAGTAGATTTTCGTAGGATATTTGATGAGGTCCCACAGGCTGATCATAAACAGGGGAAAGAAAAACAGATCCAAAACTACCTCAGTGGTAGGAAGTGAAAGATAATGGCTGACTTGTGTTTTTGTGACTAGAATCCTTGGTATTTTTAGTACATATCAGTGATTTAAAATTGGATTTAGGAAGCATGATTATGAACATACATACATAGAAACATATGTATGAGGACCAGAAGTAAGCTACTGTACCATTCATACAGAACTGTACAGAACTGCAGATCTGCTTCCTGCACAGTCTTACCAGCTGTTGATGATCATTCACTTTTTCACCCCTTTCTATCAATGAAGAAGTTTGCAGATTGTGTAAAATGGCTGCATGGATGATGGTGAGGAAGAAGTGATACATTGGAGGGAGCTATCAATGAATTAGTCAAGTGGCCAGAAGAGTGGAAAATAGAATTCTGAGAAGCATGAGGCAATGCATTTGGGAAAGCAAACAAGGCAAATAAGTACATGGTAAATTGGAAGATACGAAATGTGCAGAGGATGATAGAAACATTAGGGTTAAGTTGAGGAAGAATTATTTCACACCCTGAGGATGGTGGCTATCTGGAACTCACTGCTGATAAGCATGGCAGGTGAAGAAAACCTTACTCCATTTAAAATATGCTTGTATATTCACAACAGCCTAACAGCTGGAAAATGGGATTAGGCTGGATGGCTCTTTCTCGGTTCATGAATTCTCAGTTATAAATTCTATGATTCTATAGGGCGATCAGAGTCACGTAAGTTCATGGACATTTGAGTTCTGGAGAGGGAGGGAAAGAAATGAAAAGTTAAAACATTTCTGAACATGGCACAACACATTAACAGGTAGATAACTAAGAGGAATCATTTCACTCAAACTGGTGCATGTATTGGTAGATTTTGAAATTGTGCAAGCTGGTATCCTGAGTGGCTATTAATGTGGGAATAGTTATCAACTCTAGGTTCTTAACATATCCAGTTGCTACTCACTTAATCAGAATTCATATACAGAGAAAAATATGGGTGAGTTCTGTAAGTGGTTAATATTACAGTGAAGTAGAGAACAGGTTGCAGCAGTACTGGCAGCAGGTTAGCTTGAAACAAGGTGGTGATGATCTGACAACATGCTGCAAAATAAAACTGAAAGATATTATACTTCACTCAATCTTCATATTTTGTATATATTAATATTAAATATACAAAATTATGACACCAAATGTGACTGAAGAATTTTACTATATTGCATTTATGATAAATAACATGTAGGCTGTTACAATGCAACAACTAACCTCGAAATCATCAGGTACTGTGACCTTCACTGAAGATTTCCTGCCCCACTCCAAGGTACCTCCACACTCATCAATGGACCAGTTCCACAGTCTTGATGAATCACATTGCACATCCCAAAATAATTTGTTACATCATTTTGAAAAAAAAGCATTTATTTAAAGCTTCATCTATCTCTTACAATGCCATATGTTATCTAGCTACAATCCTTGCTAGCTTCTCTCGCATTGACATCAATGCAGAGGGAAACAGGAACAGCAGAGAGCCACGTACTCCAGAAAGCAGCTTATGGTTCAGACTGCATAATGAAGACTGGTACATAAGCTCTCAATCTTATACTGTGGAACAGATATACTGGAGTGCAACAGAAACTGGAAGAGACAGTTCTTTCAGTTGTATAACAATATTCAGCATCACCTGTCGTGAACAATTACTTTTAACATACATCTTGTCAAATACCACAGGATATGTCATATTAACAAAAATGTCAAATTGACGGCACAACAATGTTCATTCCTCATTTAGAAATGCTTATATGCACCTTTTCACATGGATCTTCATTTATAAACTGTGATACAAAATTACACTACCCATGTGCTCCTCTTCTATTTGCTTTGCAAAATTGGAGGTGCAATTTTAAATCCTTTTCATGAAAGGCTAACATTCAAGTGACTTGCTTTGGTCACCAAGTAACATTTCTCCTCCTGGACATTCAAGTGTGTTTCTATGTTGTTATGTTTGCTTGTTAGGCTGAATTGCAAATTGAACATGAATCAGACAGATACAAAAACCACCCATCTCATTAGATAATACCTTTCGTTGTCAATTTCTGTTCCTTAATTAACTTGTTTATTAACAAATTTTATTTATTTATTGGAAGCGTTCTCCAAAGAGGGTAGAAAAGCAACTATAATTATTTTTATAACTGTTCTGAACTGCTGTTGCATTTCAGGTTGCAATGAAGAAGCTGAAAAGCAACTGTGTTGTACATGTTGTGCTATCCCATTTTAGTACCAGAGATGGTCGAACACAAAGAGTGAAGGGGAAAGAAACTTGGCATATAACAAGAAGTCAAATTTACAGATTATTTTAAATTGCATTTTCCATTTATTGCTAAAATGAAACTGTCTATTTTCCTGTAAACGTTTACAATATGTAGTGATGGATTAGCACAGATTTAACTGTCTTACTGCAGTTAAGGATAGTAGTATATATTCCACCAGCTTGTGCACAACTAGAGCTCATAATCTATAGGAGTCCAGACAAGTCCCAACTAATTCAGAGGTGTGTAATAACATCTATCTGAACAGGTTGACTGGAAAATATCTATACGAGATGGAAATGTGTTGCTGGAAAAGCGCAGCAGGTCAGGCAGCATCTAGGGAACAAGAGAATCGACGTTTCGGGCATTAGCCCTTCTTCAGGAATGAGGAAAGTTGGTCCAGCAGGCTAAGATAAAAGATAGGGAGGAGGGACTTGGGGGAGGGGCGTCGGAAATGTGATAGGTGGAAAGAGGTCAAGGTGAGGGTGATAGGTCAGACTGGGGTGGGGTCGGAGAGGTCGGGAAGAAGATTGCAGGTTAGGAAGGCGGTGCTGAATTTGATGGATTTGACTGAGACAGGCTGGGGGGAGGGGAAATGAGGAAACTGGTGAAATCTGAGTTCATCCCTTGTGGTTGGAGGGTTCCAGCAACACATTTCCATCTCTGATCTCCAGCATCTGCAGACCTCACTTTCTCCTCAAATATCTATACGAGTCCATCCTATACCTATAGTACGGCTTAGTAGTCGTTTGGACTACTAATCCAAAGTCCCAGGTGGTGTTCTGGGAATCTGGGTTCAAATCTCAACACGGCAGATGGTAGAATTTGATTCTAATTGAAAAAAAGAAACAGAGTAGTCCAGGTAGGGCTCTTATGCTCCGACGGTAGAGTCCCTGCCTCTGGCCAGAAGGTCTGGATTTAAATTCTACGTGCTCCAGAAATTTGTAATAAGCAACACTGAACAGGCTGATTGGAGAATATAGTACTCCAGTACAGGACTCTGGCAGCACTTGTTTACAACATTGTTAGACATTCTGGCCTTGAAATGAAAAAAAAAGCTTATCTGCAAGTTTCAATGTCTCAGGCAGGTCATAAACATTCCATGACATTAATTGAAGAAAAGTACGGAATTCTTCTGATATTACAGCCAGCAGTTCATCTCATCATTGGTCTTACTTTGTACAAATTATTGTCATTTTTGCCTAAATTAAAAATAGGTGCTGCATGTCATGAATAGAATATAAATGCTAAAAGGAGGATATGGTATATAAAAGCCAACTTAGTTACAATGTAATAATGTTGAAGCAAAAATCATATTTAAGCATTAATAATTTTACAGGCTTAAAGATAATATTTCTCAAGAGAACAAGAATATTTATTAATCTCAAATAAAGGCTACAAAAACCGCTTTAAGAGGAGTCAAAAAGGGCATTGGAGAAGGTGGTGGACACCTGCAGTAGAAATTAAAGGTATTTGTCACTTAAATTTGGAATTACAAGGTCATCAAGGACAGTATATAATCATTGAATAATCCCCAAGACAGATCCAAGAAATGGCAGAGTTTGCTAATAGATATTTCACATCACTGTTAGCTGCAGAAGATGATGCTGAGTTACTAGTATTACATTGTAGGGTTTGATGCTAAATCTGTAAATGTTTAAGCAAATGCTGATGTAATCCTGGCAAAACCGAAGAATCTCAAGATAGGTTGAGCTATTGTTTCCGTCAACAGCATTAAAAGGTTCTCAAAGATGTGAGGCTATGCTCTCACTTCCATTCCCTGTATACTTAGTAGCCCAATGAGGTAGGGGATTGTTTTCTTGCTTTGAAGGATGACACATGTGGCACCAATATTTTAAAACTCAGTGATCAGAACCTAGAAACCATAAAGACACTAGTTTCTGTTATAGGCTAGGCTTTTAGAAAAAATCATTAAAGATATGTAAACCTTCCAGAAAAGTGAGGCAGAATTTTACAGGCACCTAAGTAATGTCGGTGATGCATGGTGGCTCAGTGGTTAGTATTTCTGCCTCACGGCGCAAGGGACCTGAGTTCGATTCCAGTCTTGGGCGACTGACTGTGTGGAGTTTGCACATTCTCCCTGTGTTTACGTGGGTTTCCTCTGGGTGCTCCGGTTTCCTCCCACTATCCAAAGATGTGCGGGTTAGGTGAATTGGCCATGCTAAATTGCCCCATCGTGTTCAGGGCTATGTTATGTGCATTGGTCAGGGGAAATATAGAGTAATAGGGTAGGGGAATGGGTCTGTGTGGGATACTCTTTGGAGGGTTGGTATGGACTTGTTGGGCTGAAGGGCCTGTTTCCACACTGTTGGGATTCCATTAAAAAAATCCACCTCCATATTAGACACCAGCATCAACATCTTGGGGTGTGCTCCAACGGCACCAGCCACATTCATCTTTAGACATTGGCATTTGCTGTATGCTAGCCTCTAACAGCTCACATGCTACATTTCTGATCCACTTACAGGGGACTTCTGCACCCCATTACTACATCTTGGGTTACACTGGCAACTATCATTGTAATGCTGCAGTAAGAACACTGTGAGCTAGGAAGATACACCCAATTCATGGACTGGACAAGGCTGCACTGCTAGGCCATTTGCTTACTATCATAATGCTCAGTCACTCTGATTTGGCTACAGCATCACTACCTTGCATTATCTTGCTTTGTCTTTGTGCACTTTGTCCTCTCAGCCAGAGCCACTGGGCCATGAAGCACAATCATGAAAACAGGAAGTTTGTCATGGTCATCAATTCAAGTCAAGGGGTCCTAACACAGTAATTTTAGGGCAACCTTGAATACCAATTCAGGGGCTTGGACATAGTTTGTCAGCTGCGTGGGGTGGTAAGAGTCAGAATTCTCTTCACATAAAGGGTAAGAGCCATACGTCAGGCAGTACACTTGACTCATGGCTACCCTATAGGGGTCTGTTTTAATCTTGGAATGAGAGACAGGCAGGTATTACAGGAAATGGAAGTGGGAGGCACAAATTTTACGTTCAGTGTAGTTGTGAAGGTGGCCTGAGCAATTAGATAGTACAGCATGCGTTCAGAGTTAGTGGTGTCAGAGGTTGGGGTAGCTGAGAGTGAGTAGGGAAGATGTTGCAGGCAATAATGACAGTGGTAGAGCATGAGCCTTGGTGGGAAATGATACAGTAGCAGAGACAGAGCCAGTGTGAGGTATCAGAGAGAAAATTTGGCAGTCACGCTGGCAAAGTTAAGAAGGTCATTGACCTTCGTTTTACATTGCTGGCATTTCCTCCAGATAATCAAAGCAGCTTTAACCCAGGTCGCAACCTTAGACCAGCCGAGCATGGGCTTCTATTATGGACTCCACTGCTGATCCTGCAGGAAGGTGAAGTCCTATTCTGCACCAATCCATTCAGTAGGGCCTCAAAGACTTACGCTGGGGGGGCTGATTTACCCCTGCCTATCATGTCTGGGGCATATGCCAGGTGTCATGCAGGGCAGCTCTAGACTGTGTTTGTTCAGGTGTACAATTTTATACATGGCACAGGTGCAAGGGAATTCTGGTAAGTACCAGGACATTCCAGCAATGGTGAATTGGTTTGGGAATGGCTCATGATTGATCTGGAGTCAGACAATGGGGGTGCCATAGGGATTGGTAGGCAGTTAAAGAGGTGAATTTAGTAAGGTATGGTGAGAAACCTCACTTATCCTCTTGGTGAAAAAAACCCCAAAAATGTGATGCAACTCAAAATTAGCCAAAACAAGTAAGATTCAGCTCCATGACTACTGGAGAAGATCGTGTAGTTTCTGGTAAAAAATTGCCAAGTAGCAGTCCCAAGTTGAACTTTGGAAACATAATAGGGCTGGCAGTCAGACTAACATTGTATACCTTTATGTTCAAAACCCTTTGACGAGGTGTCACACAACAGCTATGTAATAAAATGGAGCTGTTGGGATTGGTGGGCAGATATTGTGTTGGATGAGGAATTGATAATATTCTCAAAGACAGTTGACAGATGGTTGAAATAAGTGTTGGTGGAGCAGACTCCATAAATATCCCCTCCTCAATGCTGGGGAGCCCAGATCATGAATACAAAAGTTAAGGCTGAAGCATTTGCAACAATCTTCAGCCTGGAGTGGATGATCTGTCTTAGCCTCCACTAGAGGTCCCCAGCATCACAGATTCTCTCCTCAGCCAATTTGATTCACTCCATGTGGCTGAAAATGTGTTGCTGGAAAAGCACAGCAGGTCAGGCAGCATCCAAGGAGCAGGAAAATCAACGTTTCGGGCATGACCCCTTCTTCAGAAATGAGGAAAGTGTGCCATGCAGGCTAAGATAAAAGGTAGGGAGGAGGGACTTGGGGGAGTGGCGCTGGAAATGCGATAGGTGGAAGGAGGTCAAGGTGAGGGTGATAGGCTGGGGTGGAGGTGGGGCGGAGAGGTCAGGAAGAAGATTGCAGGTTAGGAAGGTGGTGCTGAGTTCGAGGGTTGGGACTGAGACAAGGTGGGGGAGGGGAAATGAGGAAACTGGAGAAATCTGAGTTCATCCCTTGTGGTTGGAGGGTTCCTAGGTGGAAGGTGAGGCGCTCTTCCTCCAGCCGTCGTGTTGCCATGGTCTGGCGATGGAGGAGTCCAAGGACCTGCATGTCCTTGGTGGAGTGGGAGGGGGAGTTGAAGTGTTGAGCCACGGGGTGGTTGGGTTGGTTGGTCTGGGTGTCCCAGAGGTGTTCTCTGAAACGTTCCGCAAGTAGGCGGCCTGTCTCCCCAATATAGAGGAGGCCACATCAGGTGCAGCGGATGCAGTAAATTATGTGTGTGGAGGTGCAGGTGAATTTGTGGTGAATATGGAAGGATCCCTTGGGGCCTTGGAGGGAAGTAAGGGGGGAGGTGTGGGCGCAAGTTTTGCATTTCTTGCGGTTGCAGGGGAAGGTGCCGGGAGTGGAGGTTGGGTTGGTGGGGGTGTGGACCTGACGAGGGAGTCATGGAGGGAGTGGTCTTTTCGGAACGCTGATAGGGGAGGGGAGGGAAATATATCCCTGGTGGTGGGGTCTGTTTGGAGGTGGCAGAAATGACAATGGATTGAACGATGAATACGGAGGTTGGTGGGGTGGTAGGTGAGGACCAGTGGAGTTCTGTCCTGGTGGCGATTGAAGGGGCGGGGCTCAAGGGCAGAGGAGCAGGAAGTGGAGGGGATGTGGTGGAGAGCATCGTCGACCACGTCTGGGGGGGAATTGCGGTCTTTGAAGAAGAGCTGAAATTGTGTTGCTGGAAAAGCGCAGCAGGTCAGGCAGCATCCAAGGAGAAGCTGAAAATGTGTGGCATCAAGAAACGAGTGGAGGGACTGGACACTGCAAAAGCTATGGATCTTGACAACACTCCTGTAGTAGTATTGAAGCTGTGTGTTTCAGGACCTACCACACTCTTAGTCAAGCTGTTCCAGTACAATGATAAGACTGGCATTCACGTGACAATCTGAAATTCCTAGGTGTGTCCTGCACACAGAAAGGTAGGAGAAATCTATCCAGCCAAGTACTGTACTATCAGTCTATTCATGATCATCATGCCACCAACAATAACTTGCTCACAGACACTCAGTTTGGGGTCCATCAGACCACTCAGTTCCTGACCTCAATACAGCCTTGAATCAAACATACACAAAAGAGCTAAATTCAGAGATGAAGTGAGAATAACTACCCTTGACATTAAAGCCATTAGTGACTCAGTGTGGCATCAACGAACCCTACTGAAACTAGAGCCTATGGAAATCTGGGAGGAAACTCTCTACTGGTTGGAGTCAAGGCAAGTAAAAGGTAGTTGTGCTAGCTGGGGTTCAGTCATCTCAGCTCCACTACATCTCTGCCTGCCTTCCTCAGGTTGACCTACACACAACCATTTCAGCTACTTCATCAATGACCTCCCCCCACCATTAATGATGATGTTTACCCAAAGATTGCTCAATGTTCAACAGTATTCACAACTCCTCAGGTATGGAAACAGTCCTTGTCTAAATGCAGCAAGAACTGTAGAGGGAAATCAGGAGGGGAAAAAGGGGACATGAGATAGCTTTAGCAAATAGAGTTAAGGAGAATCCAAAGGGATTTTATAAACACATTAAGGACAAAAAGGTAATTAGGGAGAGAATAGGGCCCCTTCGAAGGTCAGTAAGGCAGCCTATGTGTGGAGCCACAGTAGATGGGGGAGGTACTAAACGAGTATTTTGCACCTGTGTTTACTGTAGAGAAGGACATGGAAGATACGGAACGTGGGGAAATAGATGGTGACATCCTGAAAAATGTCCATATTACAGAGGAGGAGGCGCTGAATGTCTTGAAAGTGGATATATTCCCAGAACCTGATCAGGTGTATGCTAAAACTCTGTGGGAAGCTAGGGAAGGTATTGCTAGGCCTCTTGCTGAGATATTTGAATTATTGATAGTCACAAGTGAGGTACCAGAAGACTGGAGGTTGGCTAACTTGTTGCCACTATTTTAAAAAGATGTTAAAGAAAAGCCAGGGAACTATAGACCAGTGAGCCTGACATCAGTGGAGGGCAAGCTGTTGGAGGGAATCTTGAGGTACAGGATTTACATGTATTTGGAGAGGCAAGGACTGATTAGGGATAGTCAGCATGGCTTTGTGTATGGGAAATCATGTCTCCCAAACTTGATTAAGTTTTTTGAAGAAGTGACAGAGAGGATTGATGAGGGCAGAGCGGTAGATGTGATCTATATGGACTTCAGTAAGGCGTCGACAAGGCTCCTCATGGGAAACTGGTTAGCAAGGTTAGATCTCATGGAATACAGGGAGAACTAGCCATTTGGATGCAGAACTGGTTTAAAAGTAGAAGACAGAAGGTGGTGGTGGAGGGTTGTTTTTCAGACTGGAAGCCTGTGACCAGTGGTGTGCCACAAGGATTGGTGCTAGGTCCACTACTTTTCATCATTTATAAAAATGATTTGGATGTGAAATTAGGTATTATAGTAGTAAGTTTGCAGATGTTATCAAAAATGGAGGTGTAATGGACAGTGAAGAAGATTACCTCAGAGTACAACAGGATTTTGATCAGATGGGCCAATGGGCTGAGGAATGGCAGACAGAGTTTAAATTAGATAAATGTGAGGTGCTGAATTTTGGAAAAGCAAATCAGGGTAGGACTTATAAACTTCATGGTAAGGTCCTCAGGAGTGTTGCTGAACAAAGAGACCTTGGAGTGCAGGTTCATTGTTCCTTGAAAGTAGAGTCACAGGTAGATAGGATAGTGAAGGCGGCATATGCTATACTTTCCTTTATTGGTCAGAATATTGAGTACAGGAGTTGGGGGGTCATGTTGCGGGCTGTACAGGACATTGGTTAGGCCACTTTTGGAATATTGCGTGCAATTCTGGTCTCCATCCTGTCAGAAAGATGTTGTGAAACATGAAATGGTTCAGGAAAGATTTACAAGGATGTTGCCAGGGCTGGAGGATTTAAGCTATAGAGAGAAGCTGACCAGGCTGGGGCTGTTTTCGCTGGAGCGTCGGGAGCTGAGGGGTGACGTTAGAGAGGTTTATAAAATCATGAGGGGCAAGGATATGATAAATAGACAAAGTTTTTTCTCTGTGGTGGTGGTGTTGGGGGTGGGTGGTCCAGAACTACAGGACATAGGTTTAGGGTGAGAGGGGAAATATATTAAAGGAACCTAAGGGGCAACTTTGTCACGCAGAGGGTGGTATATGTATGGAATGAACTGCCAGAGGAAGTGGTGGAGGCTGGATGTGTACATGAATACGAAGTGTTTAGAGGGACATGGGCCAAGTGCTGGCAAATGGGACTAGATTAGGTTGGGATACATGGTTGGCTTAGACAAGTTTACCCGAAGCATTTGTTTCTGTGCTGTACATCTCTATGACTCTCAGCTTGACACCATCCAGGTCAAATCATCCCCCCGATTGGCACCATATCCACAGAGATTCACTCCCTCCATCACTAACGCTCCACAGCAGTAGTCTATACCATCCACAAGAACTGCTGTCAGAAAACACCAAGAGTGTTTAGACAGCACCTTCCAAACCTACAACCATTACTGTCTAAAAGGACAACAGTGGCAAATATATGGGAACACCACCTGCAAGTTCCCCTCCAAACCACTCACCATCCTGGCTTGGAAATATATTGCCATTTCCTCATTGTTGCTGGGTTAAAATCTTGGATTGCCTCCTTCAAGGCATTATGGCTATATCTAACACCAAATGGATTGTAGGAGTTCCAGAAAGCAGCTCAGCACTACTTGTAAATGGCAACTAGAATTGGCAATAAATGTTGGTCCAGGTAGTAATGCCCATATCCCATGAATGAATAATAATGGATGGATGTTTCACAATTATCTGTACAAAGGCAGTGGGAAACTGCAAGTTGCAAGATGAAACAAATATTTGTGTCGGTATTAGTCATGAGCTCAGATAAGTGCAGTGAGAGCATGCTATAGGGTAATGAAGTAATAGTCTCTTGACAGGCAGATGGCATTAACATAGATAAATGTAATAATATGCTTGTGGATGGAGTCAATAATAATTATGTGTACAGATTACAGGATTGTAAGTTTAAGGATATTTGAAGTCTGCCAATAGGAATGAAGAACTGATGCAAGTATCATGCAGCATATTGTGAGGCTAAGTGAGTTATCAAGGACCTGAAGTGAGGTCAATGGGTTCTTTTCTCATCTGTAAGAATGTGCAAATGCATAAAGTTTAAAATATATATATTTATATATATATATATATATATATATATATATATTCTGGATCATTTATTCATTTGGTAAAATCTATTGCTATTCACACAAATTGTTCCTGTAGTCTACTGCCAATGGCAATTAAGTCCAGTGCTTGCCAACAGGTCCTTGTGCTTGAAAGTATTTGACATCTGACTCAACAGGTACGGTAATGATTTACCTGCTTGGATAATGTTGTAGGGTGTTTTGCACATTTTAAAGTCTTTAATAAAACAGCCTTATGGGGGGAATTGTACTGAATTTCACAACTTTGCTAATAATAGAGGATGCTGCAGCTTGTATTTATTTGAGTTTATATAGATTGTTCCAAACATGAGGGGGTAGGAAGAAAGGTATGGTTCTGTACAATAGTCAACCCACCTTAAGTGACTCTTCTGATTAAAGTGAATACCCTGTAGATCCTCTTTGAGACATGTCTACTTTTGATACCCAAAAGCATAACTGTGGTTCGTATCTGAAAAAAAATTATTTTAGTTAGCCCAAAAATTAATCTGGCAGTAATGAGTTCTGCCACCTGCTCAATCAAACATTTCAGCTTCAAACCTGGGCATTCACTGTAATCTGTAACTGCATTACGGCCTTTATCTTTGACGCATCAGGCTCCTACCAACATTCAATGGGTAACATGAGTAGTATCACTAGTTGTTCTGCATGCTACAGTGAAAAATATCACAGAAACAGCATTTTCTAGGCACCATGAAATCATCACCTTCCCAGTGGATGCTGTATAGCAGGATGTGAGAGGAGTTGCTTGATAAATCCTCAGGCACAGAGGTCATCAACTGCACTCACATAGAAACAGATCACCAGGAATAGGCCCTTCAGCCCCTTGGGCTTGCTCTGCCATTCAATATGATTATGACTGATCAACCATTTTAATGTTTTTTACTCATACTATCTGCAAACCCATAATGCGATTGGTGATCAGGAATCCATCAATCTTTACTTTGATCATACTCAACAACTGAGCTCTAACAGCCTTCTGGGGTAGAGAATTCCAAAGGTTCACAACCCTCTTCATCTCGTGTCTAAATGGCAACCCCTAATTTTTAAATTGTGCCTCCAGGTTCTAGACTTCGCAACCAGGGGAAACATTTTACCTGCTGTTATCCGATCTATCCCTTTAAATATTTTGCAAGTTTCAATGAAATCACTTCTCCATCTTTCAAACTCCAGAGAATACAAGTCCAAGTTTGTCCAAGTTTTCTTCACAGGGCAGTCTCACTATCCTGGGAAAAATTCTAGTGAACCTATGTGGTACACCATGTATGCAAAGTTATCTTTCATGAGGTAGAGAGACCAAACTGCATATAGTATTCCAGGTTATTCTATACAATTAAACCAAAACTTCACTATGCACTACATCACTGGCCCAAAACTGTCCGAAGTGGAGGTGGAGCATCCGGGAATGCTTGAGCACCTTGGGAACTGCCAATGGGAAAAAGGAGAAGTCAGGCGAAACAATGTGAGGAACGAGCTGCTGCATCAATGCCGCATCCCTCCCCTTACCGCAACTACCCTCTGCCCCAAGTGTAACACAGCCTGCAGGAGCCATATACAGAATTACCCTGAGAGTGGATGAGAGTCATCCATGTCTGTGAGGGATTGCCAATGATGACTTCTGTACACAAACCCGCTTACCATAAATGCTAACTTTCCATTAGCCTTTTAATCTTTTTCCCCTAATTCAGCTCAGGTAATTTATGCCTCAAGCATTCATAATTTCACTTCTTCAAATTTAATACCCTTGCTTCAGTTTCAACTGCCTCACTTCAAACATAATGTAATATTCTATCTTATTGTGGTCACATGGCCCTGTCTGCTTCCAAAGAAGACCAAGCCTTGCATTACTATAGGAAGGGATTCCATTTTTGAACTATCTAACTGTATGCTTTTTGGGGCATCAAATTATATGGATCTATACCTGGTATCCTGGCATTAGTCGTGATGCCTATGTCCTTCGGCAGTGAGCAATACTTTGTTTTTTACCCATACTATGAGCTGTCAAGCTGATTGCTTGTAGACAAGAATAGTCCCCTAAATGATTGGCTTTGTATTCCTGTTATTAACCTGGATACAGCCTCATGGCATGAAGCAATGGGAATCTCACTGAAACAGAATCTTATAAAGAGGTATACCATACTTCTGAATTAAAGGTTTGAATGTCTCCACAACATAAGAACTTGAAACAGGAGTAGGCCATATGGTTCCATGAGCCTATCTGCCATTCAGTAAAATAATGACTCTTCATTGACATAAATTTTCTAACTGTTTTCTTGAAAACTTGATTTCCCAGCGTCCAAAACCTATCTATCATGGTGTTAAATATACTCAACAACAAAGCTTCCAAACCCCTTGAGGCCAAAATTCTTTTGAGGATTCACAAACCTCTGAGTGAAGAAATTTCTTTTTACCTCAGTCTTAAATTATTTATCTCTTATCCAAATATTCTGATCACCAATTATGGAATCTCCATTCAGTACCCACCCTGTCAAGCCCCTCAGAATGTAGAAACAAATGTTAAGATGTCCTTTTATATGCTGCATTTTGTACAACATTTTCTTGGAAAAGGATCATGTATCAGAATCACAAATAAAAAAGTTGATAAGAAAAAGGAAGATGGAAGTTGGGAAGCTGGTGCTTCAAAGTAAGTGCTATCTCTCAGAGTTCTTGGCAGTTGCACAAGATTGTTTGGACTTGTTCAAAAGAGAAAACACTGGGCGAAAGCTTATAGGGGATGAGTGAAGTACAATATGGTGAGATTTGTTGCTAATTTGGACAAGAAATGTGGCAAGGCCCATATTGATGTAGGGAACATTTTGCTACATCTTTTAGACTTGTCATAAGCAGTGAGTTTCTCGTGAGCCGTAATTAAGGAGGTTTGTTGCTTGTTAAGTGTCTTTTGACATCCAGCTCACCTTATTATAACACAGCTATACCACTGGCATCTCTCTGTTAATATGGAAGATTGCCCAGGTATATCGTGTGCTCAAAAAGCAGGACAAATCCAACCTGGCTAATTTCTGCACCATTTGTCTATTCTCAATCATCAGTGAAGTGATGGAAGACACTATCAAGTATCATTTGCTCAGCAACAACCTTCTCATTGACACCCAGTTCGGATTCTGCCAGTGCCACTCAGCTCTTTGGTTCAAATATGACCAAAAAGCTGAAATGCAAAAGTGTGGTGAAAATGACAGTCATTGAAATCAAGGCTCCACTCGACCAAGTGTGGCATCAAGGAGTCCTAGCAAAACTGGATTCAAGGGGCAAATTTTCTTCTGGACAGAGACATAATCCGGCACATAGGAAGATGGTTATGCTTGTTGGAGGTAAGTCGTCTCAGCTCCAGGACATCGCTGTAGAAATTCTTCAGGGTAGTGTCCTAGGCCCAACCATCTTCAGCTGCTTCATCAATAATCGTCCCTTCATCATAAAGTCAGAAATAAGGATGCTTGCTGATGAAGGTGGCACAGTGGTTAGTACTGCTGCCTCACAGTGCCAGGGACCCAGATTCAATTCCAGCTTCGGGCGATTTTCTGTGTCGAGTTTGCACATTCACCCCGTGTCTGCGTGAATTTCCTCCAGCTGCTCTGGTTTCCTCTCACAGTTCAAAGATGTGCAGGTTAAATGAATTGGCCATGTGAAATGCAGGGTTACAGGAATACAATAGGGAGATGGGTCTGGGTGGGATGCTATTTCAAGGATTGGTGTGGACTTGATGGACTGAATAACCTGCTTCTGTGCTGTAGGTATTCAAAAAAATGAGAGCATGATGTTCAGCACGATTTGTGACTCATCAGATACTGAGCCATTCCATGTTCAAATGTAACAAGATCTGGACCATATCCAGGCTTAGGCTGAACAAGACAAGTAACACTGTGCCATGCAAATTCCAGGCAATGGCCATCTCCAATATGAGAAAATTTAGATATTGCCCCTTGACATTCAATGGTGTTACAATCACTGAATCTCCCCCTATCAGCAACCTGGAGCGTTACCACTGACCAAAAACTGAATTGGACTGGCTATACAAGTGCAATTACAGCTACAACAGCAGGTCAGAGGCTAGGAATACTGTAACGATTAACTCATCTCCAGACTCCCCAAAGACACAAGTCAGGAGTGTCATGGATAACCCCCCAGTTGCCTCAATAGTGCAACTCCAACAACATTCAAGAAGATTGGCATCAATCAGGATAATGCAGCCCGCTTGATTTTCACCACATCCACAAACATCTATCCCTCCATCACAGACAATCTATAGGAGCAATGTGTACCATCTAAAAGATACACTGCAGAAATTCACTAAGACTTTTTAGACAGCACTTTCTAAACCCACAATCACTTCCTTTAAGAAGGACCAAGGCAGCAGATACATGGAAACACCACCACCTTCAAGTTCTCCTCCAAGCCACTGATCATCCTGACTTGGAAATATATTGCCATACTTTCAGTGTTTTGGGGTCAAAATCCTGGAATTCCCTCCCTAACAGCATTATGGATCTTTCTATAGCATTCAAGAGAGCAGTTCACTACCACCTTCTCAAAGGCAAGTAGGGACAGGCAATAAATACTGGCCGAGCTAGTGACACCCATGTCCCATGATTGAAAAAAGGATTAATTTAAACCAAAAAAGGTCAGAGGTCTCCCTTCTGAATCAGAACAAATGCAAGTTCATCTATCAACTAAATCAGAAAAAAATGTAATCCTGTGCCCCAAGAAGCACAAAGTCATGCAGGGCAAACTGGCATCACATCCATAAATATTCAGTCACTCCACCATTAATGTTCAGTAGCAGCAATGTGTACTACTTACAAGATACACTGCAGAAAATCACCAAGATCCTCAGACATCACCTGCCAAACTCACTACCACCTCCATCCAGAAGGACAAGGACAGCAGATGCATGTGGACACCACTACCTGCAAGTTCCCCTCCAAGTCACTCACCATCCTGCATTGGAAATATATCATTGTTCCTTCACTGTCACTGTATTACAATTTTAGAATTTCAAGTGAACTGCAGGCTTTCCTATAACACATGGACAGCAGCAGTTGAAAAACGTAGCTCAGCACCATCTTACCAAGGGCAATGAGGGACGGGCAACTAACATTGGTCAAGTCAGCAATGCCCCCATCCCATTCAGCTTTCTACCTTACTTTTTATCTTATGAAACTCACAAAACAATCAATGCATTCAGAAATCTCAACGTGGAAGCCTGTTAAATTCAGCTCACCACTTGTTTTGATGAAATCCACTGGACCCCAGACACCAATATCTCAGAGGATAATCCATAGGCACCGGCCATATGCTTTCATGTCCATGGACATTAGCATCCAACATGTTCCAGTCACTAAGAACCCACGTCACTTTGCCAATCTATTTACAGGACACTTCCATGCTTCAATGCTGTAGTTTGGGCTGCACCAGCAAGTATTATTGCAATTCCGCAGGATATACATTTTGTGCTCAGGGACTTAGATCCAGCCCATGGCTGGAACAGGCTACATCTCATGTTTGTGGATGTGATGCCAGGTGGGCTCTTTGATCACTGTCGCAGTGTTCTCACTCTGAGCTTACTCAGATGCTCACAGTATCATCGCTGTGCTTGCCTTTGTGCACCTTTTCTCCTCAGTCAGAGATCCCAGACTCACATTGCTTCTGTCTTGTCTTGTCGTTTAGTGCAGATGCAAAGAAAGTAAGCCTAGATCTGAACCATGTCAAGGGAGATTGCCTTCAGTCAGGGGATCCTATTATAGTACATCAGGGGCAAGGTAAAGTGGTTGTGTGTGAGGTATTGAAGCTTATGCTGGAGAAGTTGAGAAGGTCATTGACCTTCTTCCTACAGTGCTGGGCATTTCTCCAGACAGCTGAGACTGCTTTAACCCAGGTAGCAACCTTGAACCAACTCGTGGCATTGTTTGATGTCACTGCTGGTCCCGGGGGAATAGGAACTCTTGTACCAACCCAACCACCATGAAGTCCCTGCCCACAAAATGTGTTGTTGAAATCATCCTGTCTGCCATGTGTGGGGCAAACATCAGGAAATGTGTCAGGCAGATCCAGATTGACAGTGCTTGTTCAGGCCTTTAAAAGTGACTTGCATTCATGGAATGCTGGTGAATTCTAGAATATCCACTGAGTGGCGAGTCATTCTGGGAATGATGTGTAGTAAGATGGGGCCAGAATTGGATGTGAGAGATACCTTATGAATTGGCTAGGTAGTTAATGAGGCAAGTTTGATAAAATATGGCAAGAAATCTCATTGAGCTCCAAGGCGGAAAACATTGTAAACACCTCAGTACAACTCAGACTTTGTGAGAAAAAAGCGCTAGATTCAGCCCTTTGAAAATTGTCATGCCAGATAGATCCTTAAGAAATGTGTAAAGATTTTAAGGGGCAGTTAATTGGCATCAACTACATTCCCTGTTCCTTCCCCTCACCACTCCTGTGAAAATTCAGAACTATTCCAGAGAGATTGAACACTGAGATGATCTTCAGGACCGCGATTTTTAATTCTTGCCTCCAGAGACCCTTACCTCATGATTCTTTGAACATTCAGCCTCTAGTGTTTGTCTTGTATGCTTACCTTTTCAGGTCCAACCTGAAGCATTCTCAACCAGCTTCAACAAGAGAGGTAGAAGTTGGGGAAACCTCTTTTGAGGGCTCTTGAGATGGTTTTGTTGGGGAATATAAAAGTAATTAAAATAACACATCAAGGACTCAGCTAGGGGCAGGCTATTATAAATCTAACATTGTGAAATGAGACAAGGTTAATTAGTTATCTTATAGTAAAGGATCTTCAGGGGAAAACTGATTGTAACTTAGTAGAATTTCATAGTAAGTTTGAGATTGATGTGACTAAATATAAAATCTGGGCATTGAATTAAACAAAACTAAAAAATTGAGCTTTATTGATTGAATTGGCTAATTAGGTTAGGGAATTTGATTTAGAGATATAACAATAGATAAGCAATGACAAACATCAAGTAAAACTTAGAATTCTCAACTGCATATTTTATGGAGAGGCAAAATGCACAGTTAATGTGGTACATCCACAGCTAACTGGAGAACCAAAAGAAAGATTTTAAAAAAATGTAATTGGGTGACACTGGCTGGCCAGCATTTCTTGCCCATCCAGAGTTGCCCTTGAGAAGGTAGACCCACAATGCCATGAAGAGAGGGAGTTACAGGATTTTCAACCAGCATCACGAGAAGAACGCAAGTTTTCCAAGTCAGGATCGTGGGTAGCTGGGAGAAGAACTTACAGGTGGTGGTGTTTCCATGTTTTTGCTGCCCTTGTTCTTGCAGATGGTTTGGGAAGGTGCTGTCTATGGAGCCTATATAGATCATCTACATTGCTATAACTGAACATTGGTAGTGGAGGGAGTGATAGTTGTGCATCTACTGCCATCAAATGTATTGCTTTGCCCTTGATGGTGTCAAGCTTCTTGAAGGTTATTGAAGCTGCACTCATCGAAGCAAGTGGGAATATTCCATCACACTTCATACTTGTGCTTTGGACAAGCTTTGAGCAATCAGGTGGTGAGGTACTGCAAGATTTCTAACCTCTGACCTACTCTTTTAGCTGCAGTATTTAGATAGCTTGTCCAGTTCAGTTTCTGGTGAGTGAAAACCATTAAGATTTTGGTAGAGGATAATTCAGCAATGGTAATGCCATTGAATGTCAAAGAACTATATATAGATTATCTCCTAGTTAAGATGGTCACAATGCTTATGTAGTGTGAATTTTTTTCAAAGCCTTGCATCCAAGTAGACTGCATCCACTTGCTCCTTTCATCAACTCTACTAATTACATCCTTGAAGAAGTCCACTAGATTTGTCAAGCATGATTTCCCTTTTAATAAATCCATGCTGACTCTGCCTGATCCTATCACTGTTTTCCAAATGTTCAGCTATTAATTCTTTGACAATGGACACTTGCATTTTCCCCATTGACATCAGGCTGACTGTTCTGTAATTCCTAGTTTTCTCTCTGTCTCCTGTTTTAATTAGGGGTGGGGTGGGGATCACATTAGCTACCCTCTCATCTGTAAGAATGTTCCAGGGTCTATAGAATCTTGGAAGATTACCATCAATGCATCCACTATTTCTAGGGCCATTTCCTTAAGTACTCTGGTGTATAGATTGTCAGTAGCTGGAGAGTTGACAGCCTTCAATCCTGTCAATTTCCCCAACATGTTTCCCTACTAATACTGATTTTGTTCAGTACACCCCTCTCACTAATCACTGTGTTCTCTATCACTTCTGGCAGGTTATTTGTGTCCACAGATACAAAGCATGTATTTAGTTGGTCAGCCACTTATTTATTCTCCATTATGAATTCCTCTATTTTTGACTGTAAGGGAGTCTTCATCAAGCATTTTCTCTTCATATCTGTGCAGAAACTTGCACAGTCAGTTTTTATGTTCCCCTTATATTCCATTTTCCCTTTATCAGTCACTCTGCGGCTGATGTATAAGTTCAGCATGGATTTATTGAAAGGTAAAACAGGCTTGATTGGTCAACTCCTACTTTTATTCCTCATGTTCTTTTGTTTATTTTTGTCATGAAGGGCGCAGATACACACTGCAGTATTTGGACAGAACCCATGTCAGTCAGGGCCACCTGGATTTCACCCAGCAGTTGAGTGAGTAACATGGAAGCAGGTGTGAAATCCTTCTGAGAGAAGGCAACATCTGTCATTCATGTGGTTGTGTCTCAGTGATCCCTTTATTCTGAAGAAATCAGAGTTCAGGGAATTTGAGACACTGCCAAAACTTCTATCACAATTTCCAAGCCAGGGAGTATTTTGGAGTGTGGAGCTAAAATGGCAATCTCAGAGCTTTCATCAAAACTATCAGATGCTAGCTCTTGCCATATGCTTCATTGTTAGCTGTATGGTCTAAATGTCAGGAATGGGCATTAAATGTACTTGTGGAGGAGTGATTGAGCAAATCAACAGCTACAGAATATGAAATGAAGACAGCATAATTTAAAAATATGATTGTAAAGGATTTGGGTTCGTGGGATGGTTGTTCCCAGGCAGAGTTCAGTATTACTGAAAAAGACTAGAGGGTAACAGGTGTTGAAGGAGAAGTGGATGTAGATGTGGCTGTAGCTGGTCTGATTCAGGATTAATACTATGGTAATGAAGGTAATGAAGTAATTAATATAGTATTCATTACCATAGTATTCATTACCATAGTATTAATAAAGGAATAAAGGGATCACTGAGACACAACCACATGAATGACAGATGTTGCCTTCTCTCAGAAGGATTTCACACCTGCTTCCATGTTACTCACTCAACTGCTGGGTGAAATCCAGGTGGCCCTGACTGACATGGGTTCTGTCCAAATACTGCAGTGTGTATCTGCGCCCTTCATGACAAGAATAAACAAAAGAACATGAGGAATAAAAGTAGGAGTTGACCAATCAAGCCTGGTATTGATATGGTATATCATCTGTTGGAAATTTTATCAGAAAAGACATTTTTAGAAAGGAGGAAATGATTTCAAAGGAAAGGGATTAGTAGAACCGGAGTTAGAGATTGATGGGTGGCACTGGAAAAGCAGAGCCGGTCGTCACCCTCAACAACTTCGCCTTAAAAATTCAATTGGCTGAACTGGTCCTCACGCTCAACAATTTCTCCTGAAAACCTGACTGGCTGTGCTTTTTTAAAAATTAGATTAGATGATTTACAGTGTGGAAACAGCACCACACTTTTTGGCTCTGATCTCCAGCATCTGCAGTCCTCATTTTTCCCTTAGAGACTGATGTCTGCTAGGTTGGAATGTTACTTGGCACAGAAACTGAGGGAAGAAAGAAGGAGGTTATTTTAGAAATAAATCCAGTGTGGAATTGCAATGCAAGAAAGGTTCCATTGTTATGCTAATTAAAATTGGTAATTGAATTCAATGTTGTTGCTTCTAAGAACAGCTATCATTTTTACTATGATACAATTCATATTATGAAGGCTGAAATTGAGCTTCAATGCATGGGTGGGTGGGGATGGAGTTAGAGAAATTATATGTATGATGTACAGCCGTCCATTGTTTAGTACCATTTGTTCTGCTACTCAGAACTGACGAATGAAAAAAATGAAGAAATAATAAAATATTGTAACTATTTATAATCCCTAAAGTTGCACTCCCCAAAATAAAGATAAATGTTCTAATTCACAAATAAATCAAAATAATTAATATAAACGCAGATTACTGGATCTGTTCTGATGTAAGATCACAGAACTGAAACTCTAACAGTTTCTTTTTCTGCAGATGCTCCCAGATCAGCTGACAATTTTGAGCATAGTTTGTCCTTATCTCTGATTTCCAACAATTGCAATATTTTAGACTTATGTTGCTTCATCATAGATGTTTGTTGCAACTTGCTGGACTTGATTGAAAACCAGAAGTCCAGCCTCTTATTATGGCATCTACACTTTTCATGGTAGTGGGTGTTGGAGCATATCAAGTTTTACAAAACAGTGGCAGTGATACGTAACCTTGACTGAACATTTTAAGACAACTATCTGAAATAACTCCACACTGTCACCAAGTCACCTTCATTTACACATGGAGAGTCCTTGACACTGATCCAGCTCCCTCAGAGCCTGCTATTAGTGCGAGCAGGATGTCTGACACCCCTGTTTGTATCTGTCAGCTAGGGTTCCCTGATTCGACCAGATTAACAGTCTCAATCTATTCTCATAGATTCCCTCAATCTAACCTCATATTCTATGAGGTGCACCTGGCTAACCTTGTTACAATCACTACACAACCTAAACTTCGTGCACATCCCAAGTTTGTTGCTGCATTTCCAATGTTTTAAGTTTTCAGATCCAGTAATTGGCACTTAGCCTTATATTAACAGATACAATTATGATTTTCTAAATTATTATAAAAATTGGAATCATGAGTTTATTTTCTTCTTTTAATATTAGTTCCAAATATCTAATTTACTTGTTGTAGCTATTTAGTTATTCCCATTCTTTGAGCTTGTCTTGACCACTCTAACCAGCTGTCACTTTAATTATTTCAAAATCAAAATAAATTAGTACTTTCTATCTCTATGCACGTTTAAACCTATTCATTTTTTTTTCTAGGCAGCTCATTGCTTCCACAAGGGAATAAATCCTGAGCTGATCAATCTAATCATTCTAAACAAATGTCTATAGACCAGTTAGATCATGTTGTCATAAAAACTGTGTTAAATTGCATAGATCAATTCCTCCATTCTGATTTTAGCAGAACCAGTCCAAATTCCACTTTTTTCAATTATATGCATACCATCCACTTTTATTTTAATAATCTGAAAATGCTCACAGCTAACTGAGGTGAAGACAGATTTACACATACTTCCATTTTCTTACAATGTAAACAAAATTATAAATTAGATGCTGCTGCTTTGAAAAAGGTTATGGACAATTCTAATAAATAATTAGAAGACTTTCCATTCATTTAGCTGACTAATATATTTTCTTAAATATGTTCAGGACTCACTTTTTACTTATATGTTTTCTTACAGAAGTTTTGCACAAATTTGAGTTTGCTTTGGCAGCATCTTAACAATCAATGGTTAAAGATGATCTTCTTTTACATAATATAGGAGCAAAATATAATGTAGTGATCCCAAGAAAAGCTGTGACAGTTTGTTACAAGTCATGCACTTCGCTTACTCACAATTACTGTACTGTTAAAACTAACACAGAGAAGAAAGGCAATGGTACTTAAAAGTTGAAATAATGAGGGCAGGTTGAATAAATTTGGCTTGCCTGATTATGTAGAATGATAAGGGGTGATTGGGCAAAACTGTAATCAATGGGAATAGGGGGAAGCACTACTGTTGGAGTCACATCTAGCAGAAAGATGGCCTTGGTTGTTGGAGGACAGACATCTCAGCCTGGGGACATCACTGCAGGAGCTTCTCAGGGCAATGTCTCAGGCCCAACCATCTTCATTTGATTCATCAACGATCTTCCCTATAACATAAAGTCAGAAGTAGGGATGTTTGCTAATGATTACACAATGTTCAGTAGCATACATAACTCCTTAGATATTGAAGCAGTCCATGGACACATATTGCAAGATTTGGAGAACAACTGGACTTGTGTTGAGAAGTGACAAGAAACATTCATGGCACGCAAGTGCCAGACAATGACTATCATCAACAAAATAATCTAACCATCACACTTTGACCTCCTTCAATGACATTCCCATTTCAATATCATTATTAATGTTATCAATATCCTCATTGTTACCATTGAACAGAAACTGAACTGGACCAGCCATATAAATAATGCGGCTATAAATTCAGATCAGAGACTAGGAATCTAGCAGCAAGTAACTCACCTGTTGCCTTCTCAATGTCTGTATATTGTCTAGAAAGCACAAGTCAGCAGTACGTTGGAATACCTTCCATTTCCTGGATAAGTGCGGCTCCAATGACACTCAAAAAGGCTGACAACATTCATGACAAAGAGATTGGTATCACATCTATCACTTTCTGCTGATGCACAGCACTGACGCACACTGACAATGCATACCATCTACAAGGATGCTCTGTAGAAATACATCAAGGCTCCTTTGACAGCAGCTTCCAAACCTATGTTCTATAACATCTAGAAGGTCCTGGACGACAGTAACATCACTACAGTTTCCCATTTGAAGCATACTTCATTCTAGGAGAAGTTGCCTGAAGCCCTAAAATTGTTGATCTCAATATTGAGTCCAGAATGCCATAGAGTTCACAAGTGGAAAATGAAGTGCTGTTTTTCCAGCTTGTCCTGAGCTTCACTGGGGCACTGTAGCAAGCTTGAGACAGAGACATTGGAACAGGATGGTGTGTATTGGATGGAGGCCTTAGTAGAGATCACTTAATTGGCTGCTGCCAGCAAAATGATACCCTTGTCCCTTTCTATATACAGCAAAGTCTCTTTGGATAATTCGGCTCATTAACCTTTTCTTTCTCCCCAGATGCAACTTGATCTGCTGAAAATTGAGGTTTACAGTTTTTATTTCAGATTTTGACCCCTTTTGCCAACCTGGGCATGGAAATCTGGAAGTTATATCAAAAGACATGGATTAAATGTAGATAGATGGTGATGAGATAGAGAATGCAGCAATCTGAGTGAGTGATGAAATTGGCTCAAGGGCTTAGATGACCTACTGTTGTTCTTAAAGTTTCTCCTAAATATTAATTCTTCAATATATGTATGTTGTCTTACATTTTCCTTAAATTTGTTGGCTACGGCTTGTATCTCTAAGTTTTTCTATTTAAGATAACTCAATGGTCAAAGGTGAGCCAATGGCAGCATTAAAATTGAATTCTGATTTCACAATTGCTGTTGTTGTAAAAAATACTCAGGATGTATGCTTAACTGGCAGAATTTATGTTGAGTGCATATTGTTATTTTTCTCAAGACGTGATTATAGGTTACTTTCTTCTCTATGGTAGTTGGTGTGATGAAAGTGTCAAACTACTTGTGCTATTTTTATACAACTGAGTGGCCTCCTAGACCTCTGCACAGTGCGCTTTAGTGTTTGCCACATTTGGGTGCACTAGAGATTGACACATAGACCAGAATGAATAAATTTTGAATGCTCTGTTTGATAACAGGAGTTAGTGACTTGAGTTTTTAAAACAATAGAAATCACATTTTTTAATTTACCTTTTTTAAAATTCCCAATTTCATTAACTGAACTCAAACTTTAAAAACTGTCATGGGAGGTTTTTATACAAACTCTATGGATCAGAATCAAAATCCTATAGTGAGGAAGCAGGCCATTTGGCCCATTGAGTCCCACCCAGACTCACCTTATCCCTATAATCCTGCATTTCCCAAGGCTAATCCACATAACCTACATATCTTTAGACTGTGGGAGGAAATCAGAGCACCCAGAGGAAACCCATGCAAGCACGGGGAGAAAGTGCAAACTCCACATTTACATTGACCTAAGGCTGGAATCGAACCTAGGTCCCTGGCGCTATGAGGCAGCAGTGCTAACCAGTATGCCACAGCAGTGCTAACCACTGTGCCACTATGCTGTCCTAGTTAGTTAAGCAACATAACTATGATTTTTTTTCATATTTTCTTGTAAGTGGTAAATCTTAGCTAACTCTTGATTCGTATTATGTGAATATGTCTGTGAAATATAGGATTTTTGTATTTCATTCTACTGTTGCTGCTACCATCTGTTAACTGAAGAGGTCAATAACATCATTCCTGGCTGGTTCATTTAATTAAAATACTTATTAAAACATGTTTTGTCTGGTGGCTTAACTTTCTGTTGGGAATTAATTATCATGCAGAGTGGAAAAACTGGTTTTTAAAATATGCACTTTTGCAGCTGTCAAAAAACCAAATGATAACAATATTATGTTTGTTGGAGCTCACTCTGAAGTGAATTCCTTTTAGGAGCAAGGTAACTCCAAGGTCGTATGCTTAACAATGAAAGTTTGGAATCAAATCAAGTGCTGTGATTGACTAACTCAATACCTAAACCAGGCAGAATGACAATATGCTACTGTATAGCTGATGACTGACCAGCCAGTCTGTACATTAATGGAAACTGAAAGGGGTAGGTTGCTTATTAGGGGTCAGGATACTTCCCATTCAGCCCTTAGTACCTTTAAAGAGCACACTGATCCGAGGTGAACAAAGCAGAATTTACCAATGCTTAATTTGTTGACTAAGCTCCAGCAGTGACCCGTGTGGACTTATGGACCCTGAATCTTGGCTCTACCAAACAAACTTAGAGTCACAGAGTCATAGAGATGTACAGCACAGAAACAGACCCTTCAGTCCAACTCGTCCATGCCGACCAGACTTCCCAACCTAATCTAGTCCCATTTGCCAGCACTTGGCCCATATCCCTACAAAAGTTTCCTATTCATATAGCCATCCCGATGCCTTTTAAATGTTGTGATTGTACCAGCCTCTACCACTTCCTCTGGCAGCTCAGTCCATACACGTACCACCCTCTGCATGAAAACATTGCACTTTAGGTTCCTTTTTGATCTTTCCCTTCTCATCCTAAACCTATGCCCTCTAGTTCTGGACTCCCCAACCCCAGGGAAAATACTTTGTCTATTTATCCTATCCATGCCCCTCATGACTTTATAAACCTCTATGAGGTCAGCCCTCAGCCTTTGATGCTCCAGGGAAAACAGCCCCAGCTTATTCAGCCTCTCCTTCTACCTCAAATCCTCCAACCCTGGCCACATCCTTGTAAATCTTCTCTGAACACTTTCAAGTTTCACAACATCCTTCCAATAGGAAGGAGACCAGAATTGCACACAATATCCAAAAGTGGCCTAACCAATGTCCTGTATAGGCACAACATGACCTCCCAACTCCTATACTCAATGTTCTGACCAATAAAGGAAAGTATACCAAACACCTTCTTCACTATCCTATCTACCTGCGATTCTACTTTGAAGGAGCTATGAATCTGCACTCCAAGGTCTCTTTGTTCAGCAACACTCCCTAGGACCTCACCATTACGTGTATAGGCCCTGCTAAGATTTGCTTTCCCAAAATGTAGCGCCTCACATTTATCCAAATTAAACTCCAACTGCCACTTCTCAGCCCATTAGCCCATCTGATCAAGATCCCGTTATAATTGGAAGTAACCTTCTTCGCTGTCCACTACACCTCCAATTTTGGTGTCATCTGCAAACTTACTAATTGTACCTCCTATGTTCACATCCAAATCATTTTGGAATTTCATATGGGGAGTGAGTGTGCACCCAAGCAGTATGAGGAAATCAAAAGTAGACAGGCAGGAGGCTGGAAGAACAGAACAAGACAGGTAGCACCAGGAGGTTGGGAAGTCAACGTTTTGGGTGTAACCCTTTTTCAGGACTGGGGTGGGTGTAGGTGAGCTGCAGATAAAGGGGGATGGGGTAGGGAGAAGGGAAGGGTGGTGAGGTAGGGATAAATGAACACAGGTAGAGGGTACAACCTGGTTGGTTAATGGGAGGAATTAACCCGTTTGGTAGCTGGAAGGAAGAGTCAGTTAGGGGAATGGAAGGGAGGAGGCAGGGCTAGAAAGGGAGTCAGGGGATAGCAAGGAGGTTATTTCAAATTGGATAATGTTGAGTCCTCCAGGCTGTAGGCTGCACAGGTGAAAGACGAGGTGTTGTTTCTCCAATTTGCGGTCTGATTTGTTGTGGCAATGGAGGAGACTGAGGACATTCATGTCGGAAAGGGAATGGGAAGGGGAATTAAAATTGGTGGTGACTGGCCATTCCCAACTCCCTTTCTAGCCCCTACCCCTCCCTTCCATTCCTCTGATTGACTCTTCCTTCCAGCTACCAAACGGATTCATTCCTCCCATTGACTAATCAGGTCATATTCTCTATCTGTGTTCATTTATGTCGACCTCACGACCCTGCCCCTCTCCCCACCCAAAACATTCCCCCGACCACACTTTATCTGCAGCTCCCCTTACACCCACTCCCAGTCCTGAAGAAGGGTCATACCCAAAACATTGACTTCTCTACCTCCTGTGTGGCTTGCTGTGTTCTTCCAGCCTCCGGCTTGTCTACCTTGGATTCCAACATCTGTGTTTTTTTTTTGTTTCTATATGAGTTAATCAAACATTTTAAATATGAATTTCTCAGATACTTGCTTTGGATAATCTTAATTGTAGATAAGTTTTGAACTTTGAGACATTGAGCTCCACTAAAATAAAGTGAAGCATTTTTGATTAATCTGCCCAGACAGAGAGAAATCAAAAACAAAAACAGAAATTGCAGGAAAACTTCAGCAGGTCTGGCATCATCTGTGGAGAGAAACTGACCTGAACTGAACTCCAGTTCTGAAGAAGGGTCACTGAAATGTTAACTCTGCTTCCTCCCCCCAAATACTGGCAGGCCTACTGAGCTTCTCCAGCATTTTCTGTTTTCATTCCAGGCTACCAAATCTCTCCACCAATGAGCTAGTGCTCGAAGAACAGAAGAAATATGAAGTATAAATGCTTATAATGCTCAGAATCAAGTCCTACCTATTCTGAAATTATGTCATAACATGCCTGAAAATGTGTTGCTGGAAAAGCGCAGCAGGTCAGGCAGCATCCAAGGAACAGGAAAATCGACGTTTCGGGCATAAGCCCTTCTTCAGCCATTCCTGAAGAAGGGCTTATGCCCGAAACGTCGATTCTCCTGTTCCTTGGATGCTGCCTGACCTGCTGCGCTTTTCCAGCAACATATTTTCAGCTCTGATCTCCAGCATCTGCAGTCCTAACTTTCCCCTCATAACATGCCTGAACAAGTTGATTAAAAAGATTGAAATGCAGAGAAAAGAGATGTAGCATGTGTGCAGGTCAACTTATTGTAAAAATCAGTCCATCTAGAAAATTGTTATTTTGGATTTTCAGTAGGAAGGCGGTTAGACGTAGTTAGAAGTGTGCAGAGAGATGACAATAGTAATGATGGTGTGACAGCAGTACATTATAAGACAAGCTATTAAAAGGAACAAGTTAATGTATTTTGAAATGTGAAGCTCGGCAGGTTCTTGACTGAATTTCCACTGCATGTTCCAAGTATAAATTTATACAATGTATTGTTGTGGACTGCCAGATAGATGATTAATAAGTCATTTGGTGTTTTATTATGTAAAATATATTTTATTTATGTTGCTTTACCTGACTATTAACCTGATCATTGAGTACTGTTTAATGAACAGTATGTGCATTTGCAAACTTAAAAATCTTTAGCCAGTCTTCTCTGACATCAATCTGTATGGCATCTAACGTATGTTTGTAATTTTTAACATTCAAAAGGGAGTCTCTTTGATGTCATTTATATGGACTTCCAGAAGGTGTTTGGTAAGGTTTTCCACAAGATGAAGGCACACAATATTCAGGGGTAAATGTTTTCTTAACATTTGGTTAGTACTGTAATTGATAGGGAGGTAGGAAACAGAGAGTAGTGAGAAACCGAATCTGATTGATTATTTGAAAATTGATAGGAGATAAAATTGAGGTATTCAAAATTAATAAGAGGATGTAATCTTAAAGTCAGAACATGGTTACTTAGGTATGAAATTAGGAAAGACTTTTTCACCTAAAAGGTTGTGGATTATAGAGTCCTACAGCATGGAATCAGACCCTTTGGGTCAAACTGTCCATGCCGACCAAAATGTTGTTCCACACTAACCCCATTTCCTTGCACTTGGCCCATATCCTCCTAATCTTTTCCTATCCATATATCTGTCCAAATGCTTTTCAAATATTGTTAATGTACCCACCTCCACCATTTCTGCTGACAGCTCATTCCATATGTGCACCACCCTCTGTGTAAAAATGTTGCCCCTCAGGATCCCTTTTATTCTTTTCCCTATAATCTTAAACAGATACTCTCTAGCCCTCAATTCCCCAACCCTGTCACTTCACCCTATTCATGCCTCTCATGATCTTATACACCTCTATAAAGGTTGCTCCTCAGTCTTCTATGCTTTAAAGAAAAGGTCCTAGCTTGTTCAAACTCTCCCTATTACTCAGATCTTTGAGTCCAGGCAGCATCCTTGTAAATTTCTTCTGAACTTTTTCCAGTTTAATAACATCCTTCCTATAGCAAGGTGACTAAAACTCCAAGTGCAGCCTCACCAACGTCCTGTACAACTGCAATATAACTTCCCAACTTCTACACTTAATGTCCTGACTGATGAAGGCCAGTGTGCCACAAGCGTTCTTCACTACCCTGTCTACATGTGACTCCACTTTCAGAGAAGTGTGAACCTGAAGTCCAAGATCCCTCTGTTTCACTACACTCCTTTAGGCCTGACCATTCACCATGAACTTATTTAGAACTTATTTCCCTAATGTGTTAAAGGAATTGGGTCAGCTGAAATTGATCTGACTGAGACTAATGGATGTAAACTAGTTAGACATATCAAGGAGTATGTAACAATTACAAGTAATTGGATGTAGGGTTAAGCTATAGGATCATATAATTATAAGACCATAAGACATAGGAGTGGAAGCAAGGCCATTCAGCCCATTGAGTCCACTCTGTCATTTAATCATGGCTGATGGGCGTTTCAATTCCACTTATCACTTCAATTATATTGCACAGAAAGTGACCATTTAATCCATTGTGTCTATACTCCTGCATCGCATTGTTAAATTTTCTTTGAAAGAGCTATCTAATTTGTTCCATTCACCCACTCCACACAGTATATATCCAATTTCTTTTGGAAAATTATGATTCGTACTTCTTCTGCCATATTTTCGTTTGAAAGGCCAATTCATGAATTCATTAAAAAGTGAAGGTGCCCATCATTGCAGGACAGAAAAAAATTCTTTGCTGAAGAACAACAGGTAGGAAAATGCTGTATTATATTTCCAACATCATTGGTCAGAGATCGTTTCATCATTTGTATATTTTTTATTAATTTTGATTTTCTAGGAAGTGGAAGTGCTTTTAATTAAAATACATTGTTTAATTCTGGTTCTCAATGTAAGTACTTCCTTTTCTATCATGTTATTGACCAATCTGGAAGTTGAAAGCCATTTTAGATGAAGACTGACATCAAACTCTGTTTGGATGTTGTCTTTATTAGAGTCATAGGGATGTACAGCATGGAAACAGACTCTATGGTCCAACTCGTCAATGCGGACCGATATCCTAACCTAATCTCGTCCCATTTTCTAACACTTGGTCCATATCCCTCAAAACCCTTCCTATTCTTATACTCATCCAGACTGTACCAGCCACCACCAATTCCTCTGACAGCTCATTGCATACACACACCACCCTCTGCTTGAAAATGTTGCCCACATAGGTGTCTATGGAAGCTCCCTCATTCTTCTAAATTCAGGTGAATATAATTCTAACTGGTTCAATCTTTCCTCATATGTTAGTCCTACTATCCCAGGAATCAATTTGGTAAACCTTCACTTCACTCCTTCCATAGCAGGTGTGATCATACTGCACTTTTAACAAAGCTATGTTGTCCTTGTTTTTTTTCAGGGTCATAAAGATAGAGATTCAAAATGTCTGTGTGTTTATCTACTTGAAGAAGCTTTTAAATTAAAAAAAAACACTTGCACAATGAAAGGAGAGTGGCTAGTTCTCTCAGCTCAGCTTTTCTCTGGTTGGGTTTGGTTTTGGCAAGCAGTGAGTTTTTAAGGCTGTTGGTTAAAGAAACAGCTCCATGTTGATTCTTTCTCTCTCTCTCTCTGACATCTCTCCTGTAGGAACCTATATTTGGTTTTACCTTTTATTTTGCCAAGGGTGTGTTTAAGGGGATGTTGCAAATATGTGAACCAGCATCACTAAGTTGTGATAGAGTCAGTTGGGTTTTCAGATAGGTTAAGTTATTCTGTATTATGTTCTCTTTTGTTTGTGTTTCATTTAGTACTCTGTAAATAAATTCAGCTTTGTTTAAAACCGAGGGGTTTTGCCCAGCTGCGCTACTTCTGAAATATCCATTTTACACCTGCTTAAAATAATTAGAAAAGTTAGGGTCGAGGCTACCTTCTTGAAATGTTTTGAAGGGG
Organism: Chiloscyllium plagiosum; assembly: GCF_037043375.1. Classification (NCBI taxonomy): domain Eukaryota; kingdom Metazoa; phylum Chordata; class Chondrichthyes; order Orectolobiformes; family Hemiscylliidae; genus Chiloscyllium; species Chiloscyllium plagiosum. The sequence goes on from NW_028270149.1 coordinate 48,030,180, forward strand.
TCTGGCTTGATCCATAATGCAGTGAACATCCTTCCTCAGACAAAGAGACCAAAACAGCACACAATATTCCAGATGGGGCCACACCAATCCCATGTTTAAATGCAACAAGACATCCTTGTTCTTGAGCTCGAATCCTTTCACTATGAAGACCAATGTACAGTTTCCCTTCTTGACTGCCTGCTGCACCTTTGCACTTACTTTCAGTGATTTCATGACACCCAGGTCTCATTGAACATTCTTCCCTCTCAATGTATAGCCATTCAAACAACAATCTTCCTTCCTATTTTTGCTACCAAAGAAGATAACTTCACATTTATCCACATTACTTTACATCTGTCAAACATTTGCCCACTCATTCAGCCCTCTGCAAATCACACTGCAACATTTCTGCATCCTTCTTTCACTCCACCTAGCTTTGTGTCATCTGCAGATTTGGAGATATTTTATTCAATTCCTTTATCTAAATCATTAATATTTATTGTGAATAGCTGGGGTCCTAGTACTCAGCCCTGTGCTACTAGTCACTGCCTGCCATTCAGAAAACAGATCCATTTATTCCTACACTTTATTTCCTGTCTACTAACCAATTTTCTATCCATCTCAATACACTAATCTCAATCCCATGTCCATAAATCTTACACGTTAATCGCTGATAAGGGACGTTGGAGAAAGTCTTCTGAAAGTCCAATAAACCTCATCTACCTGCTCCTCAATAAGGTCTACAAATTACACCCTTGAAAAATTCCAGAAGATCTGTTAAGCATAATTTCGCTCTTAATATATTTGCCATTGCCTTTCTACTGTCACTCCTTTCAGGACCATTATCCTGTCTGCAATAGCCAACACCTTCAGCTGCTTTATCAGTGACATTACCTTCATCATAAAGTCTGAAGTGGGGATGGCCGCTGATGACTGCACAATTCACAACTCTTCAGGTACTAAAGCATATCCAAACGTTACAAAACCTGGACAATACCAGGACTTGGGCTGAAAAGTTAGAGACAAAAGAACTGCTGCTGCTGGAATCCAAAGTAGACAAGCAGGAGGCTGGAAGAACACAGCAAGCCAGGCAGTGTCAGGAGTTGGAGAAGTCAAAGTTTCAGGTATAACCCTTATGCAGGCTAAAATGTGGCAACATTTATATCACATGAAGGGCAGACAATGATCGTCTCTGATAAGAGAAAATCTAACCATTGATCCTTGACATTCAATGGCAGTACTATCACTGAATCATACATTAATAATATCCTGAGAGGTACCATTGACCAGAAACTGAACTGGATTCACCACATATATATAATGTGTATAAAAGAAAATTATTGGCTAGGAATACTGAATCAAATAACTCGCATCTTTACTCCTGAAGCCTTTCCACCATCTGCTAGGCACAAGTCAGATTTATAATTGAACACTTTTGACATGCCTCGATGAGTGCAGTTCCAACAACACACAAGAAGCTTGACACCAGCCAGGACAAAATTGCATACTTGATTGGCACCACACCTATAAACACCCACTCCCTCCATCACTGGCAGTCTGTAGCAGCAGTGTATACCAGCTACAAGATGCACTGCAGAAATCCCCCAAGACCCATTCAAAGCACCTTCCAAACTCACTATCACTTCCATCTAGAAGGACCAGTGCTGCAGTAAATAGCAACACCACCACCTGCAAGTTGGAACAAGTGAGGACTGCAGATGCTGGAGAAGTCAGAGTTGAAAGAGTGAGGCTAGAAAAGCACAGCAGGTCAGGCAGCATCTGAGCAGCAGGAAAGTCAATGTTTCAGGCATAAGCCCTTCAACAGGAATGTCCTGCAATTTGTTGGCTTAGCCAGTGCTATCCATGTCCACGAGTGTAAAAAAAAGCTTAATTTTAACCAAAAAAGCTCAGATGTTGTCCTTCTGAATCAAAACAAATGCAAGTTCAGTTTTCAGTTGAATCAGAAACAAATGTAAGCCCATATCACAGTGTAGTTTTGTACTGAATCAATATTCGGTTTTGGGGATGTAAAACAGCAAACATTATCATATGTCAGAATGTCTGCAAGAAATAACCTCTCCCATCTTTGTTTAATTTCTCATCTTTATTAATTCAACATTTCCAAGGTATTTCTAATTTCTTTTATTCAATTCCAGGTTATCAATCTAACAAAGTAGTAAAGTAATATAGACTGTTAAGTGAAAGTGAGATCCTTGCAGTTCTATTAACTTAGGAATCATGGGATTGAATTTGTGTGTTGGATGTAGGAAATGAGTCCAACCTTTTCCTGACTTCCAAAGTACACACTCTACTCATGAATTGTTTTACCTGGAATTTTTTTTATCAGTCAGGTTTCAGGTTCATGTAGCAGATAGCGAGCAGGAAGAGTGCAGATTCAAATGTGGACTGGTTAGAGACAGCAGTCCAGCTCCCAACATTGTTTAAAGGCTGACAAAGCTCAACCCTGGCACTCACATTCCTGTCCACCTTCCATGTAATCCCATGACCCTTGGATTGTCCGTGCTGTTTCTATGTACCCTGAGATGCCTTTTCAACTTTCCTGCGGATCCCTCATGGTACTCTACCTCCCCTCAGATCTCCATGCCATCTCAGTCTCCCGTCACAATCCTCTTTTAAGTATCAAAATTAAAACAGCAAATCTGTTTGCATAAAAAAAATGCTCAGAAATCTTTCACTAATATTGCAAAACAAGCTGAAGTCCTGCACTTATGTGGTCACAAGGTTGTATAAACAAACAACCATGTGCTCTCTCATCAAAGGCATACAATGTTATTACAATTTCTTCAAACCATAAATTATTTCCCTGAGCAGTTGTGTCAATAGACTACTGGTTAGAGCTCAAGCCATTTCAGTTTGTGGCACTCAGTCAAACATTCCTAATAGCCACAACTGTCAAAGCATATCATTACAGCTAGAAGACCCTGAAACAGACTTAAAGAACAGATTGTGCTATTTTCCATTTTAAAGCAGGTTGTCAATAAATGGAGTGCACAGGTGCTTCAACATCTTTTCATGTTCATTGGCAAGGGATTTGTTTTTCAATTTTGAACTGTGTGTATTTTTAAAGCAGCAAACAAAACACTGCCAGAAGAATTCACCAATACATTTTTCTACGTTGAGGAAGTGTAATAATGCATTCATAAATGAAAATAAAGCACTGCAATGCATGCCAGCACTTTCAGAACACAGGGAAGTGCCCTGGGCTGTATCATTGCATTAAAAGCTCATCTCTGTTTTGATATAGTATCTAATGGTGACATTTTAAGCTAGCAAAATATTTTACATTTACCTGCTAAAATGCTTGTGATACATCATCAGGCTTTTCTAATTGTCATCAGTAAGGAGGCACTTGGCCTTTCAAAACCTTCACAGCACATGAAAGTGGTGTACAGGAAATGTGCAGTTTTTATGAGGTTCTCACAACTGGTACCCTGACCTTGGAAGAGATGCATGTAGATTCTGTATACAAGGTTTCCCCCAACCCATGAACATTTTTTAGAATTGGGAAACACTGAAGAATTTTTTTTCATGGAAAACCCAATGTGCTGCCTTTTGCAAACTGAATGCTGCTTCATAACGGGATAAAGGTCTGGCACATGGTATTTGAGTACATAAAACTACTCCCAAAATATGCAAAGCACATGGGAATGAGAGTAGAGTTTACCAGTTGAAGATATTGCAGGTAAGGGAACATATTTTGCCTATCATAGAGACAAACACCAATCCCATAATATCACATAAATGCACAAAAGTCTGTTGAATGAGCATTAATGGTAGGTAAGTAGGAAACATAAGTGCAAAGCAGCCCAGTATGCCAGGCAATGTTACAAAGTTGTTGTGGTTGTATTCACTGAGCTGGGAGTTTGTGTTGCAGACGTTTCGTCCCCTGTCTAGGTGACATCCTCAGTGCTTGGGAGCCTCCTGTGAAGCGCTTCTGTGATCTTTCCTCCGGCATTTGTAGTGGTTTGAATCTGCCGCTTCCGGTTGTCAGTTCCAGCTGTCCGTTGCAGTGGTCGGTATATTGGGTCCAGGCCGTGTTGTTTCGTGGCTAGTTGGTGTTCATGGATGCGGATCGTTAGCTGTCTTCCTGTTTGTCCTATATAGTGTTTTGTGCAGTCCTTGCATGGGATTTTGTACACTACATTGGTTTGCTCATGCTGGGTATTGGGTCCTTCGTTCTGGTGAGTTGTTGTCTGAGAGTGGCTGTTGGTTTGTGTGCTGTTATGAGTCCTAGTGGTCGCACTAGTCTGGCTGTCAGTTCAGAGATGTTCATGATGTATGGTAGTGTGGCTAGTCCTTTGGGTTGTGGCATGTCCTTGTTCCGTTGTCTTTCCCTTCGGCATCTGTTGAAGAAATTGCGCGGGTATCCGTTTTTGGCGAATATGCAAGGACTGCACAAAACACTACATAGGACAAAAAGGAAAACAGCTAACGATCCGCATCCATGAACACCAACTCGCCACGAAACGACATGACCAGATATCCTTAGTAGCCACACACGCAGATGACAAGCAACATGAAATCGACTGGGACAACACTACTATTATAGGACAAGCCAAACAGAGAACTGCCAGGGAATTCCTAGAGGCATGGCACTCATCCACAGATTCAATCAATAAGCACATCGACCTGGACCCAATATACCGACCACTGCAGCGGACAGCTGGAACTGACAACTGGAAGCGGCAGATTCAAACCACTACAAATGCCGGAAGAAAGATCACAGAAGCGCTTCACAGGAGGCTCCCAAGCACTGAGAATGTCACCGAGACAGGGGACGAAACGTCTGCAACACAAATTCCCAGCTCGGCGAACAGAACCACAACAACGTGCACCCGAGCTACAAATCTTCTCACAAACTTTGAATGTTACAAAGTGCAACATTCAGAAATTCTTGAAACATGACAAAAGAGCATAACAAAATCAGTGGGCTGGATTTTCATTTGTAGGCCTTGATCCTGCCATTAAGTGGCAATAGGATTGTTGGTGGATATGGTTGTGAAGTACTTAATAAGGGCCTTACCCACTCTCTCTGACTTCACGCATAAATTCTCTCCTTTGTCCTTGTGTGGGCCTCCCCTTCCCTTTCTTACCCTTTTCTTCCTAAAATGCCTTGGGATTCACCTTAATCCTAATTGTTAAGGGCATTTCATAGCCCTTCTAGTCCACCTAATTTCTGGTTTAAATTCTTTTTTGCTTTCTTTATATTGCTGAAGGGCTCTGTTTGACTGTAGTATCCTAAAGGTAAAAACAATGACTGCAGATGCTGGAAACCAGATTCTGGATCAGTGGTGCTGGAAGAGCACAGCAGTTCAGGCAGCACTCAAGGAGCAGCGAAATCGATGCTTCGGACAAAAGCCCTTCGTCAGGAATAAAGGCAGAGAGCCTGAAGCGTGGAGAGATAAGCTAGAGGAGGGTGGGGGTGGGGAGAAAGTAGCATAGAGTACAATAGGTGAGTGGGGGAGGGGATGAAGGTGATAGGTCAGGGAGGAGAGGGTGGAGTGGATAGGTGGAAAAGGAGATAGGCAGGTAGTCATGGGGACAGTGCTGAGCTGGAAGTTTGGAACTAGGGTGAGGTGGGGGAAATGAGGAAACTGTTGAAGTCCACATTGATGCTCTGGGTTGAAGTGTTCCGAGGTGGAAGATGAGGCGTTCTTCCTCCAGGCGTCTGGTGGTGAGGGAGCGGTGGTGAAGGAGGCCCAGGACCTCCATGTCCTCGGCAGAGTGGGAGGGGGAGTTGAAATGTTGGGCCGGGGTGGTGTGGTTGATTGGTGCGGGTGTCCCGGAGATGTTCCCTGAAGCGCTCTGCTAGGAGGCACCCAGTCTCCCCAGTGTAGAAGAGACCGCATCAGGGGCAACGGATACAATAAATGATATTAATGGATGTTCAAGTAAAACTTGAGTCCGCCATATCTGCTCCCAGGAGGACCAGTTCCACCACAGAACACATCAGATGGCCTCCTTCTTTAGAGACCGCAATTTCCCTTCCCACTTGGTTAAAGATGCCCTCCAACGCATCTCGTCCACATCCTGCACCTCCGCCCTCAGACCCCACCCCTCCAACCGTAACAAGGACAGAACGCCCCTGGTGCTCACCTTCCACCCTACCAACCTTCGCATAAACCAAGTCATCTGCCGACATTTCCGCCACCTCCAAAAAGACCCCACCACCAGGGATATATTTCCCTCCCCACCCCTTTCCGCCTTCCGCAAAGACCGTTCCCTCCGTGACTACCTGGTCACGCCCCCCCTACAACCCACCCTCCCATCCTGGCACCTTCCCCTGAAACCGCAGGAACTGTAAAACCTGCACCCACACCTCCTCCCTCACCTCTGTCCAAGGCCCTAAAGGAGCCTTCCACATCCAACGTTTTACCTGCACATCCACTAATATCATTTATTGTATCCGTTGCTCCCGATGCGGTCTCCTCTATATTGGGGAGACTGGGCGCCTCCTGGCAGAGTGCTTTAGGGAACATCTCCGTGATACCTGCACCAATCAACCACACTGCCCTGTGGCCCAACATTTCAACTCCCCCTCCCACTCTGCCGAGGACATGGAGGTCCTGGGCCTCCTTCACCGCCGCTCCCTCACCACCAGATGCCTGGAGGAAGAACGCCTCATCTTCCGCCTCGGAACACTTCAACCTCAGGGCATCAATGCGGACTTCAACAATTTCCTCATTTCCCCTTCCTCCACCTCACCCTAGTTCCAAACTTCCAGCTCAGCACTGTCCCCATGACTTGTCCGGACTTGTCCTACCTGCCTATCTCCTTTTCCACCTATCCACTCCACCCTCCCCTCCCCCACTCACCTGTTGTACTCTATGCTACTTTCTCCCCACCCCCATCCTCCTCTCACTTATCTCTCCACCCTTCAGGCTCTCTGCCTTTATTCCTGATGAAGGGCTTTTGCCCGAAACGTCGAATTCGTTGCTCCTTGCGTGCTGCCTGAACTGCTGTGCTCTTCCAGCACCACTAATCCAGAATGTAGTATCCTAAACTTTACATATGATTTCTTTTTGTTTTTGACTAAACTTTCAATATCTTTTGTCATCCAATGTTCCCAAATCTTGCCATCCTGATAGGAACATGCCAGTGCTAAATTCTGGTCAGTCAGCCTTTAAAAGACTCCTGAATGTCAGATCTGGATTTACCCTCAAACAGCTGCCTTCAATCTAATTTATCCATTTCCTGCCTAATACTGTTGAAGTATTTTCACCTGAGGACCAGTCTTATCCTTCTCCAAAGCTATCTTAAAAACAACATGGGAGTTCTGAGGGGCATGAAATGACCAGGGAAATTGATAGGGTGGGAAGTTTGTGGGCCTTTAAATAATGTTGGGAGCTGGACTGCTGTTTCCAAACTATCCACATCTGCTGCCATCAACCCTCAGCCTCAAAGGAGTACCGTCAGCTGACTGGAGATTCAGGTCAGGTGGTGTATGTCGCGCTTAATAGATCTTATAAGAGGAATGACTACCTACTCACTGCTTGCATTCATATTTTCATCACCCCACCAATCCTGCCTTCATAAAAAAAAATTGCACTGAGGCAGGAAATCATGTGGGAAATTGTAGGACTGCCTTCTATTTATCCTGCCACATGAGATCAGACCTTTCTTTACAGATATAAATATTTACAGTGATCATGAATAATTTAGTCACACACTTGTGTCAGTGCTTGAAAGCCATATGATTGGAATATTTTTTAAAATAGCAGTATAATTGTGAAAAGACATTTAAGTTAGAAAGGATACTGTTCAAAGTAGCAGATGAATGCTTAACTCATTTGCTGGGCATTGCTACTTTTGCTTAATTAAAAGAGATTAAAGCCACTGGTAAAATAGCAGACAGGTGACCACCAGATAAATTACTAATATTTGGTAATAATAATGGTCAATTTATTTTTGTTTCAGCAGGAACAAGCAAAATAGTTGGACAACATTGTCTGGCAAATTACAATAATTAGCACCTATTGCAATATGATTTATGTCACTATTGTATAAACAAACAATTAATAAATACTTTTTCTCATGAAGACATTTCCCTTTTAAATTACACTGAGACTTGGAAAGCAAGCAACAAGAAGATAACCAGGCTGATGGTTTTGAGGCTAGCACTATAAAAATAACCCAATAGAAGTGTTCCGTTTTCAGTAGTAAGACTCAGAAAATAACAGGGTATAATTATTCACTCTTCGTTACTCAATCTGTTATGCCACCCATTCTTGACAAACTAGTTCATCATGGAGAAAAAAAATCAATGATATATTTAAACTACCTTGGCATGCTCTGCAATTAATCATCATTTCTGTTGATTTATGCCAGTTCAATGCTCTGTGCTTTTTGACTACAATTTATCACTGGATTAGTTTCCTTGCAAATAACTACATATAGTTCTGAAATAATATATGACCTGCCTTCTTCAACTGACATTTCTTAAATGTATCATAGCTCAATTGGTGTCAAATGGAGCTTAGCACATCGTATTCCTGATGAACTATTGTATGGGAGTAATTTAGCAACATTTATGAAAGCAATTATCGACCAAACTAGTTGTTTCTTTCACTTTTCCCTTTTAGAAAGAAATACTTAAGTGTCATAGAGATGTACAGCAAGGTATCAGATCCTTCGGTCCAACTCATCCATGCCGACCAGCTATCCCAACCTAAACTAGTCCCATTTGCCAGCCCTTGACCTATATTCCTCTAAACCATTCCTATTCATATACCCATCCAGATGCCTTTTAAATGTTGCAATTTTACCAGCCTCCACCACTTCCTCTGATAACCACCTGATGAAGGAGTAGCACTCCGAAAGCTAGTGCTTCCAAATAAACCTTTTGGACTATAACCTGGTGTTGTGTAATTTTGAACTTTGTACACCCCAGTCCAACACTGACATCTCCAAATCTTGTCTATTTATCTTATCCATGCCCCTTCTGATTTTATAAACCTCTATGAGGTCACCCCTCAACCTCCGATGCTCCAGGGAAAACAGTCCCAGCCTATTCAGCCTCTTCCTATAGCTCGAATCCTCCAACCCTGGCAACATCCTTGTAAATCTTTTCTGAACCCTTTCAAGTTTCACAACATCCTTCTGATTAAATTTATATAGCTTCTTTCACCAACTCAGATAATCTTTTACAGAGAATATGTCAGGAGTATTGTCACTGCTGTAACATAAAATATTTGGCAGACAATTAATATACTGCAAGCTCCCATAAACAGAAATGTGAAGATGATCAAGATGCTGCTTACTTGTTAAAAATTTCCAGCAATTTCTATCTTTGCTTCAGATTTCAAAAGGGAGAAATTTGAACCTGCAGAATTGCTACAATGGTATAATTGAAGAATTGCATGTGACCATACAAGTAGTAGCCCAGTTACTTTGTTTCTCCAGGAAATACATAAGCCTGGTGGCTCAGTGGTTAGCAATGTTGCCACGCAGCATCAGGGACTTGGGTCCAATCTCAGCCTTGGGTGACTGTGTGAAGTTTGCATCTTCTCCCTGTTTTTGCCTGGGTTTCTGCTGAGTGCTCTAGTTTCCTCCCACAGATATGCAGGTTTGGTGGATTGGCCATCTTAATTGTCTAGGAATGTGCATGCCAGGCAGATTAGTCATGGTAGAAGTGAGGTGATAGAATAGGATGCTCTTTGAAGGTCAATGCAGACCTAATGGGCTAAATACCTCAATCTTCACTATCGGGATTCAGCTGTCAAAGAAGTACCATAGTGAATTCTTTGGAGCACAGTAGAACTGGAGAAGACAGAATACACCAATTTTAAAATTGCATTAGCTGTTGTGTTGTAATTTAAAGTTGAATGGTTGGGTCAGGGAAGATAGTTGAGAGTGAAGTCAAGTCACGAGTAGTTAGTTGGTTGGGGGTCGTTAGGTTGCATAGGGTCGGTGTGGACTTGTTGGGCCGAAGGGCCTGTTTCCACACTGTAGGGAATCTAATCTAATTGTGATGAGATAAAAGGTAGTTGCATCAGATGGGGTAGTCAAACCAGGTTTAGTTTGGGGAATAGTTGAATTGTCAGAGGGATAATCAGAAGATCGAGAGGTGATAAGGGAATTACTCGGATATTACTCTAAATTTTAATCAAATATTTCCTGAGTAATCATCCAAATAAATGCTGTCTGACTTGAACTCAAATTTAAAGACTCCAGTAGCCAGGGAATTGCTTAATGGAAGTTTAAGTTTTCTGGACAATTCTCATGTCGTTCCACATGCAAGGACTTCCACTGTTTTCTGACATGCATCCTCATTTGATTGTCTCTGAGGATCCAGAGATTGGAAAACTTGGTCCTATGTATTAATTTCATTTTTATTTCATTGTATACCTGAATAATTGGGAATTATTCAATGATAGGTATAAATGATTTTTTAATAGTTTTATAATAACAATGTCACAATGAAGAACTTGTGAGTTGCATATCATTTCTCATTTTCATTTGTGAATCTGTTTAACCAGCTTACATTCAGCCAACATGTTGTCCAGTGACTAGTCTAATCATATTGAGCTTTAGGTTTGTATTGACTGTGTTATAATCTACAAATCATGGAAAGTAGGCCTGCAAATATTATCCATTTTCCTAATGCGTTTTTTTTGTGTTTTCAATTCAGTCTCTTTACTGTATTGTGACTGTTGAGTATTGGTGAATTTCAGGCAGGGTGGCAATGGAAAATGTGGAGGATGGGGTCATGAGGTTACCTATCCCCTTGCCACTTCATTCCTAATTTTCATTCACCAACCTCACTGATATCACTTTTGTTGGTTTGTTCCCTGTTGCACTGACTTGTCAGTGAGGTGCAGAATTCAGCATTCCATCTGATTTCCCTTTTAACTTGGTAGGGGTTTTGCCTAGTTGGAACATTTCCTGGTTTCACAAACCCAACCTGATAAAAAGTGGCATGGACAATGGCAGATGGAATATCTGAAAGATGGATATGGAAACTGCAGAAAGAATGCAAAAGGTATTGGATGTGTAGGTGGGCTGCACAGAATGCTTGCCTCAGTGTATCAGCACTGAAGTTTAATAAAAAAAAACAAAAGAAAATCCCTCTAGCCCTCAGCCTACCTAGCCATGCCAACCGTTCCCTCAATACCAAACTATTTCCACCACCAGGATTCCTCATGCCCCCCATACCAATCCTATGGCTGTCCATCCATCCTGTGACGCTTTATAGTTTCTATGCCAACTTTGTACAAAACCATGCCAACTCATATCCCTCCACCTACCAATGTGTTGATTCACTTTTTATGCACATTTATACCACAGCTAACAATTCCAATGGTCACCTTAGCACTCCCAAAAGCACATGACCTTTACCGAAGGACAGCTTAGCTCTCTCGATGGTGCCCCAGAACTACATCCAAAGGGGCACCACCTTACCTCTCCTTTGTTGTCCAAATTAATCCATAAAGTTCAGACCTGCTCTTTCCAGGTCTAATCTACACACTTTTATTTTCATACTCCAAGGTTACCAACATCACACTGTAGATGAGGCAGTATTTATTTACACAGCCACCTGTCTCCATGAGCCAAGCATGAGCAAATCCTGACCAAACCTTTCACAGTCCTAAAGACATGAAAATATTTTGGGGGCTTTGTGTTGTGGCTAAAACCTAGGCATTATTGCTTCATTTTAATTTTCTTGAGATAAATGCACAGGCCTGACTTACATCACAGTGAGCAGTCAATAGACACACACAAGCAAACATGGAACTGACACTGCATCTTTACCTCCTTCATAAAACTAAAAGGTGTTATTTTAGTTAAAACATCTTAAAAAACAAGCATTATGTACACCAAGTGATTTCTTAGAGTCTAGAATGTCCATTTCCTCTAAGTAGAGACATATGGTATAACATTAGCATGATTGCTCTTGACCCTGCAAAGATTTACATACATGAGATTTTAGTTCCATATGATCTTCTTGATGAGGCAGCATCAAATTGCAATCATTCATTGGAAAAGAAACGGTCTCCTCTTAATTTTAATCTTCAAAACATTGTGATTTGCTTCCTATCAAGTATCTCATATTCTATAATTTTATATTCACCTGTTATTGAGAGGGAAGACAGATAATAAGATGAACAAAGAGAAATGGGGTTTAAAACAAGAACTTGCTAAACTCACCCTGAGTGCCTCAAGTCCTAAGAACAGGAAAGAACAGGTAAGAAATGCCTCTGGAAGGATTTTTGGCACTGTCCTATTCTTTTGCTGCACTGGAACTCTTTCTTTCTTTCTCCCCGCTGCTCCCAAAATGTGGCTTTGTCAGAAACCTAGCTTTTGTCAGGTAACCATAGTATTCTGGTTTCATTGCTGTCACCCATGTTTTCAGACCAGGGAAGGAAGTTCATGAACCACCTGGGTTTTTATTCAAAAATGGTTACATGGTCACCATTAGTTTAGCTTTATACTCCAGATTTTATTCAATTCAAATATCACCATCTGCTAGAGTAAGGTTTAAACCCATCTCTGTCAGCATTAGCCTGTGGCCTCAGATTGCCAGTCCAATGACAATGCTTCTACACCATAACGTCTTCTGAATGAGAAAAAAGTGGGATTCTTCTCACTCTCATTCTTTAGAATTTTACTCCATTTTCAAAATTCTGCAACTACACTGTGAACTAGTTTATGAATAATTTCATAATGGCAACGCATTAATCCACAGGAAAGGTCTGTTCCATTTTAAAACCTTCTCATTGAAATGTTCCTGAAGGTTGTGAGCATTTTAATGTCTGAAATTGCATGTTAGCTTCCAGGGTCTTACGTAGTTTCTGTTTATTACTGAAAAGTGAAAAATGCCACCTGGCCATGCAATTTCATTTTCTTTCAAAAGCAGCATGTACATTCTACAATTTCTTTGAATTTAAAATATAAAATATACGAATATGCAATATGTAAAATGTATGCATGTGAAATAATTTCAAGAGTCCATATTTGTTGAGTATTCTAGTGTTTCTGATGATGTGGATTGAGATGAGGTAGCTTGTGGTCACGATTTCAACTCCAAACCTATCACTCAGTTGTGTGAATCTGTAGGATACTCAATTGACAATTATACTGATGAAGACAATTTGACCATTTGTGGATATTTATGACCTGATCTTGTCATAACCAACAATGTAGTCAGCTTGTGTGATTGGTAAGCTTTCGAGCATAAAGTTTGAGAGTGAGCTGTGAGGAGGGTGCAAAAATGCTTCACTATTCACTGGCAGATGAAGTATAATGTGGATCAGTGTGGTGTTATCCACTTTGGAAGCAAAATAAGAAGGCAGATTATTATCCGATTTGTGAAAGAATTGGGAAAGGGGATGGTGTAACAAGATCTGGGTGTGCTTGTATGCCAGTCAGTGAAACTAAGCTTGCAAATGCAACAGGTGGTAAGGAAGGCAAATGATATGTTGGCCTTCATAGTGAGAATGAATACAGGCGCAGGTATGTCTTGCTGCAATTGTACAGGACGTCGGTGAGACCAACCTGGATTATTATGTGCAGTTTTAGCCTCCTCATTTGAGGAAGGATTTTCTGGCTATTGAAGGAGTGCAATGAAAGTTTACTGAACTGATTTGTGGGATGGCAGGACTGACATATAAAGACATATATTGCCTGAAATATGACACATATTTACTGGAGTTTAGAATAATGAGGGGGAATCTCATAGTAACCTATAAAATTCTAACAGGGCTAAACACAGGAAGGATGTTCCCAATAACTGGGGAATTGAAAAACAGCTTAAGGACATGGGGTAGGCCATTTAGGACTGAGATAAGGAGAAATTTCTTCAACCAGTGAGTGGTGAACTTGAGAAACTCCCTGCCAGAGAAAGCAGTTTAGGCCAAAACAAAGAATGTTTTAAAGATGGAGTTTGAGTATTAAATTGATGATCAGCCATGATTATATTGAATGGCAGAGCAGGGTCTAAGGGCCAAATGGACTACTCCTGCTCCAATTTTCCATATCAATAGAAATACATATGCCAATGTTCACAAGTGTAGGTGCAGGATAATACTTCCCACACTCCACGTTGAAAAGTTGTGTTTAGTTTCCAACAATGGGTACGGACTCTAAGTAATTTCTCATTAAGTTCCTTCAATGTAAAGTGAGACTACAGCACCAAGCACATTTGCTGAAACTTCTGTTGTCATATATGCTGCCAGATATGTATATTGGATGGGAAACTGTGAGGACAGCAGAGATTCTATCTTCATCTAAAGCATACCAAAAGTTGTTTGCTGTATTCTTGTCCATTCGAGTTGTTTATATTCACACAATTGCTGCTGAAGAACATTCAGGATTTCTCCATTTTTAGGAATGAACTTGTGATAAAAAGCATGTAGCAGAAAGGAAAAATGGCAATATTTACATATTAGATAGGACAGGAGGTGCACAAATGGCTTTGATGTTTTCACATATTGTTTTTATACCACATTTTGTCACACTGTACCTTAGAAAGTCAATCTTGGGAGTACAGAACATTAATTTGCCTCCTTGACCGTCAAGTTGTATTATGTAAGTCGAGTGAGTACACCAATTCTGTTCTGCTTTGTCCTTCCATGGATTAGTGCATCAAGCAGGTTTAGCGTCCCCTAAACATTTGAGAACTCAGAAAAAACAATCTACTGGAATGTGTTGGTTCTGAAATTAGTCCATAGATCATTATGTGAGCATGAGTATGTGAACCTGAAAAGGTTTGACTTTGCTCTGTCAGTGATACTTGAAGACAGCTTTGACAGATGGCAAAATAACTTCAGAGAATCAAACTGTTAGAACACAGGATGGCAGTCAGCCTGCTGAGCCTGTCCTGGCTCTGATGCAGCTATTCTCCAACACTTTACTGCATGCAAGAAGTTGCAATTGATGTATTTGTTAATCGTATCAAAACCTGTGTCGTCTGCTTCTTGATCACCCATAGCAAAAGATTTTCTCTTTCTCATCTATACCCTTTCTGATTTTGAATACCTCTATCTTCTATCAACCTTATCTTCCCCAAGAATAAAATTGATTTGCCATTTTAAGGCTTCTCCTTTGGCTACTTAAAACATGAACTGTTCTGAATTTGTTCCCAAAACTAGAATAATAGAGTCATCACAAGTTTGAACAGTGCTTGTTATGGGTTTAAGAAAGGGTTGTGAAAAATAATGATGGTGTAGCTGGTCACTGTATTGATACTTTTGCATCAACATTAATGGAGTGTGATCCCCATGATCTTGATGGAATATTCCTTAGAATGACCTGGTGCTTTATCATCTGTGATGATGTAAATGTGTTGGATGGATGTTCAAGTAAAGAAAGGAAAGATGCTAGAGATAATATCTTTGTTTCCTGTTATTGTGCATATGCCTCAGAGATATCTAAGATGATACACACCAGTTACATGAATAAAGACCTTGCTCACACAATGCTTTTAAAACATTTGGTTTCCCATTCTTACTGTTTAAGTTCTGCTTCTCTGTAACTGTATCTACAGGCTTGAGTCAGAGCACATAAGCAGTCAACACACAAACACAATATAACACCAAACAAGTGAGCAACTGAATTTACAATCTGTCTAATATGTTCTTTAATAGCAGCCTCGCTACATCTGAATCTGATTAGCAGTGCCATTGCTCTTTTTACATCAAAGTCAGCTTACGGCTTTCCACTAGACAAGTCGGAGCAAATCAATAATGTAAATTTAAACAGGAATTTAACTTGGACGCTGGATACAAAATTTTAATCATAGTGATAGAGCTACAATAGAATAAACAGACACCAAACAAAATAAATTAATTAAATCCTTCATTTAAAAAGACTGGATATGCCTGATTAAAACAGAGACTGAAAGCTTTTTAGCAAGAAGATCTTTGCAAACTTATCAAGGAAATATAGCTTTTAAAAAAACCACAGCTAAAGCTAAGGCCAACTCCAGAGTTTTCTCCGTCCATCACAATCTTTCAATACAAAGGGGAATTACCTGAATGCATCATGAGGAGGAAGAGTGAAATAGGAATCTGAAGGAAGAGAATACAGCAAAAGACCAGGGTCCTTCAGTAAGATGGCAGCATATACACTGACTGCAAGCTTTCTAAGTTGCGCTACCAATGATGATTGGTCGACATGGTCAAGAGTATAATTTTCCTTTATTTTGTTTTATTGATGTTAGATCAATGGACAACCCTTAGGCTGTTCAGGCATGGTTGAATATCTGACTCGCTGTCTAAAAGATAAAAGATTCCATAGTGATTTCATGATGACTTCATATCTAACACTGTGATATTCTCAAGATACTTCACACTTGATGGTGTCCTTCTTTGTATACTAGTTTATTTTAAATTAACTCTGATGATTTGTGAAAACACAGATGTCAGATTCTTTGAAATTAAAATTCAGGAGCTGTACAGGACACTTTTGGATTACTGTGCGCAATTCTGATCTCCCTCCTTTGGGAAGGATGTTGTGAAACTTAGAAGGGTTCAGAAAAAAATTACAATAATGTTACCAGGGTTGGAGGTTTTGAGCTATAGGAAGAGTCTGAATAGGCTGGGACTATTTTCCCTGGAGCATTGGAGGCAAAGGGATGACCTTGTTGAAGTTCGTAAAATTATGAGGGGCATGGATAGGATAAATAGACATGGTATTTTCTCTGGGGTGGGGCTTCCAACATTAGAGGACATAGGTTTAAGTTGAGAGGAGAAAGATTTAAAAGGAACCTAAAAAGCAACGTTTTCATGCAGAGTGTGGTGTGTTGTCAGAGGAAGTGGTGGAGGCTAGTAAAATTAGAACACTTACAAGTCATCTGGATGGGTATATGAATAGGAAGGGTTTAGAGAGATATGGGCCAAGTGCTGGCAAATGGAACAAGATTAACTTAGGATATCTGGTCGGTATGGAGATCTTCGTTGTGGCTGATTTATGTCCATCGTGAAGATGAGGCGTTGGGGGCTGGGGAAACAAAACTCTTGGAGGAGGTGAAGGGCATGGGTGGTGTCATGAACATAGGTGGGGAGTTCCTGCACTAAGGGGGACAGGACAGTGCCGAGGTAGGAAGGAATGAATTCGCTGGGACAGGTGCAGGCTGAGACAATGGGTCAACCGGGGCAGTCAGGTTTGTGAGTTTTAGGAAGGAGGTAGAATTGGGCAGTATGGGGTTCATGGACAATGAGGTTGAAGGCTGTGGATGGGAGATCCCCAGAGGTGATGAGGTTGTAGATGGTCTGGAGTGATCAAGGGGGCAGTAGGAGGTGGTGTCTGTGACTTGTCGCCGGACTTCAGCAGTGTAGAGATCGGTGCGATACGCTACTACTGCACCCCTCCCCCTTGTCTGCGGGTTTGATTGGGAGATTGGGATTGAAGCAGAGGGAGTAGAGGGCTGCGCGTTGTGAGGTTGAGAGATTGGATTGGTTGAGGGGCGTGGACAGGTTGAGGCAGTCAATGTCACAGCGGCAGTTTGAAATGAAGAGGTCAAGGGCGGGTACAGGCCTGCACAGGGTGTCCAGGTGGATAGGGCATGTTGGAGGTAGGAGAAGGGATCCTTGGTGGGAGGGCGAGTGTCTTGGTTAAATAAATGGGCACGGAGGTGGAGGCAGCGGAAGAACTGTTCAGTGTCGCAACGTGTGTCGAACTCATTAATCTGGGACTGTAGAGGGATACTGAAGACTAAACATTTGTCCTCAGTGAGGGGGAGGTCTAGGGGAATGGTGAAGACACGGCAGGGATGGGAGCTAGGACCTGGAGTAGGGCTGGAGCTCGAGGTGGGGGCGGAGACAGTTGCTTGAGTGGGCGTGGTTATAGGGTCAGTACTGACATCACCAACAGAAGTGATGCTCACAAAGGGGGTGGAAGTGGTGCTTATGGCTGTGTTAATGGGGGCAGAAGTGGTGTCACTGGTGGTGAGGGCAAGGTTTATCTTAGGGACTTGGCTGGTGGCGTCACTGGCGGCAGAAGTGATGTCAGTGATAAAGCCTTCCAGTGGGGCGGAAGTGGCTGCCACAATGGCAACTATGGGGCGGAAATGATGTGCAAGGTAGGTATCGCTTCTTTGCTGGTGAATCTAGCAGCGCCGGTGGATCCTGTAGTCTTCTCGGCAATCACGGGGGTGGTTGGGTGGATGGTAATCTTAGAGGTGGTGTGGTTGGCAGTGGCTGTGGGCCGTGTGGCGGTGTCAGGGGCGGAAGTGACGTCATCGATTGCCCCAGCGCCATAGAAGGAGCAGCCCCGTGGCCAACGGCATCTGGGCGGTGCCAGAGGCTAGGGGAAGATTGTAGAAGGTTTGAGGAAACCCATGTATGGAGGGAAGTACATGAAAGTTTGTTTAACGTACATTCTTTTATGTCTGATGCAGTGGAGAAATACTATTTGTTGAGCGCATGTATCCTTCTGAGGATGTAGAAATACAGAGGTCCACTGCAGGTCTGGGAAAGTGTGGCTCTGAGCTGGGGCAGAACTGACTGCAGGTAGAGTAGATGGCAGCGCATGGCTGATAGCATGGAGCGGAGGATTCGGAATGAGAATCGTTGTTGAAGGTTTCGGGTTTGTAGCGTGTACTGAGTATTCTCCGATGAGCAGGTGAATTGATGTTTCGGGCATAAGCCTTTCTTCAGGAATGAGGCTGGTGTGGCAAGCGGGCTGAGATAAAGGGTAGGGGGTAGGGAATTTGGGGGAGGGACGCTGGGAATACGATAGGTGGAAGGAGGTGAGGGTGATAGGCTGGAGAGGGGGTGGGGGCGGAGAGGTCGGGAAGAAGATTGCAGGTCAAGAGGGTGGTGCTGAATTCGGGGGTTGGGACTGAGATAAGGTGGGGGGGGGGGGGGGGGAGGGGAAATGAGGAAGCTGGAGAAATCTACGTTCATTCCGTGTGGTTGGAGGGTTCCTAGGCGGAAGATGAGGCGCTCTTCCTCCAGGCGTCGTGTGGTCAGGGTCAGGCGATGGAGGAGGCCAAGGACCTGCATGTCCTTGGCGGAGTGGGAGGGGGAGTTAAAGTTGGGTTGGTTGGTGCGGGTGTCCCAGAGGTGTTCTCTGAAATGTTCCACAAGCAGGCGGCCTGTCTCCCCAATATAGAGGAGGCCACATCGGGTGCAGCGGATGCAGTAAATGATGTGTGTGGAGGTACAGGTGAATTTGTGACGGATATGGAAGGATCCCTTGGGGCCTTGGAGGGAAGTGAGGGGGGGAGGTGTGGGCGCAAGTTTTGCATTTCTTGCGTTTGCAGGGGAAGGTGCCAGGAGTGGAGGTTGGGTTGGTTGGGGTTGTGGACCTGACGAGGGAGTCACGGAGGGAGTGGTCTTTCCGGAACACTGATAGGGGAGGGGAGGGAAATGTATCCTTGGTGGTGGGGTCTGTTTGGAGGTGGCGGAAATGATGGAGGATGATACGATGTATCTGGAGGTCGGTAGGGTGGAAGGTGAGGACCAGTGGGGTCCTGTCCTGGTGGCGATTGGAGGGGCGGGGTTCAAAGGCGGAGGTGCGGGAAGTGGAGGAGATGCAGTGGAGAGCATTGTCGACCACATCGGAGGAGAAATTGCGGTCTTTGAAGAAGGAGGCCACTTGGGTTGTTCGGTAGTGGAATTGGTTCTCCTGGGAGCAGATGAGGCGGAGGCGAAGGAATTGGGAATATGGGATGGCGTTTTTACAGGGGGCAGGGTGGGAGGAGGTGTAATATAGGTAGCTGTGGGAGTCGGTCAGTTTGTAGTAAATGTCTGTGTTGAGTCGGTCGCCCGACCTCTTCGCCCCCACTCCCTCTCCGGCTTATCACTCTCACCCTCACCTCCTTCCACCTATCGTATTCCCAGCGCCCCTCCCCCAAATTTCCTCCCCCCTACCCTTTATCTCAGCCCGCTTGGCACACCAGCCTCATTCCTGAAGAAGGGCTTATGCCCGAAATGTCGATTCTCCTGCTCCTCGGATGCTGCCTGGCCTGCACCACATTTTTCACCTCTGGTCTCCAACATCTGCAGTCCTCACTTTCTCCCTGTACTGGGTATCCTGTTCAGGTCCAAACTGGGTTGGTCTGAATGTGGTCCGTAGTCCAGGTGGAGTCAAACTGTTCTGTAGGCAGTTACTGAGGAAGGAGATGTGGCTGTGGTAATGAGTCTGCTTGAGGACATGGGTGAAGAGCTTCAGGGCAGAGGAGAGGGCTTGGGGAGTACAGGGAGAGAGGGACTCACTGAGATCTTTGTAGAGAGAGGAGGAGAACTTCTTCAAGATGGGCATCCTTGGAACAGGCTTCGCAGTAAGGTTGAAATCAACTAGGAGAAAGTGAGAACTGCAGATGCTGGGGCTCAGAGTCGAGAGTGTGGTGCTGGAAAAGCACAAGAGGTCAGACAGCATCCGAGAAGCAGGGGAATCGATGTTTCGGGCATAAGTCCTTCATCAGGAATGAGGCTTGTGGGCTGGGGTTGAGAGATAAATGGGAGGGGGGGGTGGGGTGGGTAGCTGAGAAAACAATAAGTGGATGAAGGGGAGGGAGAAGGCGATAGGTCAGAGGGGACAGTGTAGGACGGGTCCGGAGGGCAGTGCTGAGTTGGAGGCATGGGACTGGGATAATGTGGGGTGGGGGGAAGAGGAGAAATGAGGAAGTTGTTGAAATCCACATTTATCCCATGTGGTTGCAGGGTCCCAAGGTGGAATATGAGGCGTTCGTCCTCCAGGCATCGGGTGGTAGCGGTTTAGCGATGGAGGAGGAACAGGACCTGCAAGTCCTTGACGGATTGGGGGGGGTGGGGGTGGGGGGTTGGGGGAGCTGAAGTGTTCAGCCACTGGTGGGTTGAGTCCCAGAAATGTTCTCTGAAACAATCTGCAAGAAGGCGTCCTATCTCCCCGATGTAGAGGAGGCCACACCAGGTGCATGTGGATGACATTGGGAGAGATACAGGTAAATTTCTGACAGATGTGGAAGGATCCTGTGGGGCCTTGGATGGAGGTGAGGGCAGTGGTGTGGGTGCAGGGTTTGCGATTCCTGCAGTGGCAGGGAAAGGTGCCAGGAATGGGGTTTGGGCTGGTGGGGAGTGTGAACCTGACGAGAGAGTCACAGAGGGAATGGTCTTTATGGAACACTGATAGGGATAGGGAGGGAAATATATCTTTGGTGATGGGGTCTGTTTGGAGGTGGCGGAAGTGGCAGAGGATGATGCATTGTTTGTGGAGGTTGGTGGGGTGGAAGGTGAGGATCGGGGGGGTTCTCTCCTTGTTGCGTTGTGAGGGATGGGGTTCAAGGGTGGTAGTGCCTGAAGTGGAGGGGATGCGTTGGAGGGCATCGTCAACCACATGGGAAGGGAAGTTGCAATCTTGGAAGAAGGAGGCCATCTGGGACTTTCTGAGGTGGAATTAGTCATCCTGGGAACAGACGTGGTGGAGGCAGAGGAACTGGGAATAAGGGATGGGGTTTTTACAGGAGGTAGGGTGGAAGGAGGTGTAGCCTAGGTAGCTGTGGGAGTCGGTGGGCTTGTAGTATATTCTGTGGTTAGTCGGTCGCCAGAGACGGTGATGGAGAGGTCCAGGAAGGGGAGGGAGGTTTCCGAGAACTTGAGGTCGGGGTGAACGGTGTTGGTAAAGTTGGTGAACTGTTTGACCTCCTCGTGGGAGCACAAGGGTGGTGCCAAATGCCTCTTAAATGTTGCAATTGTACTCGCCTCCACCACTTCCTCTGGCAGCTCATTCCATACTCGTTCCACCCTCTGCATGAAAAGAGACCCTTAGGTCTCTTTTATATCTTTCCCCTCTCACACTAAACCTATGCCCTCGAGTTCTGGACTCCCCGACCCCAGGGAAAAGACTTTGTCTATTTATCCTATCCATGCCCCTCATCATTTCATAAACCTCTATAAAGTCACCCCTCAGCCTCTGACGCTCCAGGGAAAACAGCCCCAGCCTGTTCAGCCTCTCCCTGTAGCTCAGATCCTCCAACTCTGGCAAATCCTTGTAAATCCTTTCTGAACACCCTTTCAAATTTCACAACATCTTTCCGATAGGAAGGAGTCCAGGATTGCACCAGAATATTCCATATATAAAATGTTATTTATGATCTCCTTATAAAATGCACTTCCTGTAATGAAACTTTGTACAGCATGCACAGACAATTATAGGAATTGCTATACCATAACAGGCTCAGATTCAATAGCTCAAAGCATTTGAGATAATGGTTTTGATAAATATTAAATTGTGGAAATGCATTGATGGAAGAGATATAACCATTACTGACTAGTACAAAGATCCTGACCTCTTAAAATTTTGAATAGTTGAAATATATCATCTAGTTTTTCCAAGATGAATCGCAAATACCCGAGCAGGGTAAAAATCTATAGACAATTTTTTAAACAGAACAAAGAACAAATCAGTAAAAATAAGCCTCAAAGCATTAAAAACCGTGATTAATCTAAATTATACTCAGAAACCTCCAACTATTCCAAAATGTTAATACAATTTTAAAAACTTATTGGTATTTAGTTGATAACAATAATAGGCAATCAAATCCTCCCCTTAAATTCAAGGAGCATTTATTGGGTTGAATCCCTACAAGGCAGTTGGCACAGCTTTTTTTTGTCACTTATACCACATGCAAACTTCCATGCATCTATTTGTGTGCTCGCTGAGCTGGTACGAAGAATATGTCACCACCACATTCTATTGTCCACAAAGTTTATTTTTAATAAAAACGTTGCCACAAGCCTGTTATTTCACCCTGATTTTACCCTTCTTCTGGTTGCGTTATCTTTCCTTGTCCTTTGCTGTTCCTTTCCTAGGATAATTCTAGATGGCCTTTTGTTTTTACAGTGGGGAATTGTCTTGAATTAAGTATTTACAATTGACAAGTTTTCTACACATCTTTTCTGTTTGATTGATAGCATTTCTACCCCATGCCTTTAGGGTATCAGTCTGAGTGTGCCGGATGTCTTAGTGCTTGTCTCATCTGCCGACTCATGGCTCATGATCAAAGTACTTGAAAAACAGTTGTGAATTATTAAAAGGCTGCTGTTATATATCTTACATTATGGAACAATGCAAAGATGTACAAGTTTCTATGTGTGAAACAGGAATTTATTCACAGGACTTTAAAATGTTTACTCCATGTGTCAGTTCAAGCATCCAGCTTTTCCGACAGCTTTGTATGCTGTCCTCTGAATCCACATCCAGATTTAACTGATCGAGCATTGTGAACATCAATCGTAACAGACTGACAGAATCAAACAAAGAAAAACTGAATGCCATACTGGCCAGATCAGCTATAAGGAGCACAGATGACAACTGAGCTTATCCATCCACAGCATGACACTGAGGGATGTCCTACCCACATGTAGAAAGGATATAAAAAGAGGACTGGCCCATGTTTGATACAGGGCAGAAGTGAGGACTGCAGATGCTGGAAACCAGAGTTTAGATTAGAGTGGTGCTGGAAAAGCACAGCAGGTTAGGCAGCATCCAAAGAGCAGGAAAATCAACATTTTGGGCAAAAGCCCTTCATCAGGTTTGATACAATTAATATGTTCTCTGGCAATGAAACAAGTCTTAGTAAGGACAACAGAATAATGGACAGGAAAGTTCCTGCAAACATTTCTGCCATGCAGCAGATACATTTATGGCAAAGTTTTATTCCTCCAGAGCTATATTATATTTTAAAAGAAATTTGTTAAAAAATAAATTTGTAAGTTTGTATATTAGGGATCACAGGAATCCATCAAAGTCCATAACTGAAATTCCGTATCCTGCCTTTTTTTGGGTGTCACTTTTTAGTCTTTGTGCTTCTGTGATAGAGGGTAGCAAAAATATTTTTCCCACTCCAGTTACATGTTCCCCATCTTTCTTATCATGTATTTCCACAGTTGACTCTGGCTTAATAACTGGGATTATTAGACCTCACCACAGGATATGAACCCTTTGGCCTATTAGGGCATACCCAAATTTCCAGGCTAACTCCACTCTAGAATTAAAGATGTCACCAACAATCAGGTCAGTTCCATAAAACTATGCAGATGTTTCAGTAGGCACACAAAGCTTTTCCTTCCTGTCTCAGAAGCCAACTGTGGTCCTTAACTGGTCACTGATGAGTCATATTCACTCACCACGACATTCAATAGAGGGAGATATGGATGATGCCATGGGCCAAGCAATCAGGTAACCAGATATTAATATAAGTTTGTGAGAAGATTTGTAGCTCGGGTGCTCGTTGTTGTGGTTCTGTTCGCTGAGCTGGGAATTTGTGTTGCAGACGTTTCGTCCCCTGTCTAGGTGACATTCTCAGTGCTTGGGAGCCTCCTGTGAAGCGCTTCTGTGATCTTTCCTCCAGCATTTGTAGTGGTTTGAATCTGCCGCTTCCGGTTGTCAGTTCCAGCTGTCCGCTGCAGTGGCCGGTACACTGCAGCGGACAGCTGGAACTGACAATCGGAAGCGACAGAGACAAACCACTATAAATGCCGGAGGAAACATCACAGAAGCGCTTCACAGGAGGCTCCCAAGTACTGAGGATGTCACCTAGACAGGGGACGAAACGTCTGCAACACAAATTCCCAGCTTCGCGAACAGAACCACAACAACAGATATTAATATATCCAGGGTTGGAGCATTTCTCTTACTCGGATAATCTAAATCCAATAGCAAGGAAAGCTAGAAGCAAAGAAGAACATTACCTTCCCTTGTAACTAATACTCCTACCTCATTTGCTCCTAATTTGTTTGTTTACCTCACCATTTCCTTTGTTGAAGTCTCTTCAATTGATCCTGGAAACTACCTCATTCACCTTCATTCTTTGGAGATGCTGGTGTTGGACTGGGGTGTACAAAGTTAAAAATCACACAACACCAGGTTATAGTCCAACAGGTTTAATTGGAAGCACTAGCTTTCGGAGCGCCACTCCTTCATCAGGTGGTTGTGGAGGACACCTGATAAAGGAGCAGTGCTCCGAAAGCTAGTGCTTCCAATTAAACCTGTTGGACTGTAACTTGGTGTTGTGTGATTTTTAACCTTCATTCTGGGTTGTGATACCAATTTTCAGCTGAGATCTACTGCAGTTCAGCCAGTACCCAACAGTCCCATGACACACTAAGTAGCAATCAAATCAGTGCTTGAGTAGCATTAAATTAAGTTGGGGGACCTGGAAGGGCTCTGATGGGGTTACCATCAACTTTGCAGTCCACTATAACACTCCAACAAGCATTAAATTCCACCCGGGGAGTTGTGGAAGTGTAAAGTGATTTGGTTATCATATAGTAAAAGCATTACAAGCTAACTGTAGGTGCATTAAAATTAATCAAAAAAGCTAATAGAATTTTGGTTAATTTACAAGGATATTGAAATACAGTAGTATGAAATGATGCTGCAGCTGTACAGAGGCTTGCTCAGTACACATTGGAAGTACTGACTATATCTTTGATGGCACAGCTATACTGTTGACTGGTAATTTCAATATGGTGAAGTCATGGTAGGGGAGTGGTAGCGTCGGGAGGAAGTTAAAAGGCTAGCAAAAATAAAAATGTCAGAGAGGCAGTAAGTGCCAATTATGTGATTACTTCATTCTTTTGAAAGTATTGGGCCAAGTGTTGCTGTGACTGTTTTCTTTAAAAGCCTTTTTTGCATTTGAAGGTGAAGGAAAATGCATCCATGTGGAAGTTCTGCAGACCTGGCTTTATGCCAGATTTTGTCAAGTTTTACATAGTTGGTGATCAACCTTTCCAGTCAACTGGGGATAAAAGTACTTGACCTGTCTTTTTAATGGGCGTTATTCTGTATTGAATCAGTGATGTGAAAACAGAGCAGAAGGCAAGGCTAATTCATCATTTTCGATGACAGTGTACTTCTCAACGAAGAAATTCCACTATTTAGAAAGTAAATAATAATTTTTCATTTAAAGCACACAATATCCAAAGGCTTATAAATGCAGTTCAAGTGTTTCATTATTCATTTTGTAATATGTTGTGACTGGATGAATCCATTATGATTTCTATACCTATGTGTACTTGAGACACAGAGTTAAATTAAATGAGGAATATCCTGCAAGCAAATTAAAATCAAAAGTGAGGAAGGGAACTCTCCCTGAATCCGAACAGATTTATAGCCCACTCAGGCATGTTTGATGCTTTTCGTTTTAAGTTTTGATTCTCACTATATGATTGCGCCCTCTTACACAATGGAACATCATGACTCAGAAATTCCAGTCTCCAGATAGTCAGAGATGGGATATACTCTGGAAGATTAATGTTGATCTAAAGCTGACATAAGCTAACTTTAAAGCTGACATTCCATCACTCAAACAGTCCCTCTGACACAGACTACTGATGCCCCTTGCTTGGAGCAGACCAGACTCAACCCAAACACCGCAACTCTGAACAATACCTGAGCACCTTAGCTCCCCTCTCCATTCTCATGTTGACCAAACCTCCACCCAATCTGGCCCTGAACTGATTCACCACCCCTGCTCTGGATATGACCTGACCCAACCATCCCATTTCCCCATTCAGGACTCAAACTAACTAACTCCTCCCAAGTTCTGGACGCAACCTGATCCAACATTCTCCCCACACTGGACCTAAACTGACCAATAAACACCACTCTGGGTCTGACTCAATCCAAGTGTCCCTGCTGTAGGCTCAAACTGACACTCATCCTACTTTGGGTGACTTGCACTGGACACAAATTGACCTGCTCTGGGCCCTAAACTGAGCCACCCCTCCCACTTTATCCCACAGATCCAATACCCTCACCAAGCCAAATTCACACGACTCTCAAGGACCTGTAAGCTCTGATCTGGATCTTACTCACAAACATCCCCTCCAAACCCTAGCCTTTACTAAGCCCTCACTCATTTACTTTGCTGCCTATTTTCCCATCACTCATTCGCACTCTCACTCACTCATCCACCTGGCACCCAAACACCTTACTCCTTGACACCCTCTCCCACTCACTTTTGGACCTACCTCCCCCCAACTATTATCAACGTGACTTCAGGACCTTTTAATCATATGACAGCTAACATTCAAAAAGTTGCCATATCTTTCCTGCTGATGGCTGTGTTGATTCCAGGACTACACTGGACTACATCAGTTCGGAAGGCTCTGGGCCCAAAGCTTCTTATGGAGAACTTATCCAGACGTATGTGTATTTTTATGTCTGTTTGGGGTCAGAAATAAGGTTTCTAATTTTGATCAGAAGATCTGGACAATTGTTTAGTTGCTAACTGTAGCATGATCAAATTGATAAACTTCACTGGTGAGCAAAAGTTGTCTATAACCATGTGTAATTGTGGCGGAGACAGACTGCAGAATAAGGAAAGGAAATTAGAAATACAATACAGAGCATTCATTAAATTAGTCAGATTTTTAATGGAAAGTTAAATAGAAAGTCAACCTTCCTTTTGTATCACATTAGGTCGAGTGTGGAGACCCCTCTGTTTTGCAAATAACACTTAATTGTTGAACCCCAAACATTTGTGTGCTCCTCTGAGAACATTGAAAATTCAGTTGATGCCAAATGTTTGACACTCTTGCTGAAAGGGCCCATACTCACTGGTAACTCATATGAGACCACCCAGAGTTTACACATTTGTAATTTTGACACAACTGCTTGGAGCTTGTCATCCCTGGCAATATTGTTGTGCTCAAAGTTGCCTACAAAGTGTTATCATACACTCGACTACAGACTTCCTCCACACTGGCATGAGTTTGATTTTAGAACATGAATTAGAGAATCTGTGGCATCCAGCAGTTTGGCTGTTCAGCCAATCATATTGAAGAATTCTCATAAATATATAAAAAGCAAGGAATCTTAATCACATTCAAATCACTGTATATGAAATAAAAGAGTATGCACAAACACGTGCAAATTAAGAAGGAGCTTAAGTAACAGGACACAAACTTTAATACAGTATATAGATATATTTCTGCAATTTTAAATGCTCTTCTTGGGGAATGAGAAATATTTTGTGAAATGAGGTTTTCAAGAGCAGAGCAGTGGTTAAGCAGAAATTGTGTCTCAGCATGCTGTTACAAACAGTTGCTCATGATTGAATAAGGCTTGATATAGTCAAAAATCAAAACACAGAAAGCTGGAAATACTCAGAATGTCAGGCAGCTTCTGCGAAGCGAGAATCACTTACAGCTTCAAGTTGAATTTTTTTCTTGGATTCACTTGGGTGTCTATAACAGCATCAATATTGTTTGGTATATGAATAATTCACTGAATCCTGCATTTTATTTCAAGTTTCTATTATGTGCTATCTTCATTATTGTCTTCAGATATGGTGTGAGTACAATGGAAGATGAGCAAAGGTTAAGAATATGATGAAGGAATTTTTAACTTCATGAATAATATGTGAAATTGGGAAGTGCAATGTTAGATCCCCTACTGGCACATACTGATGGACAACCCCAGATTTGCCAAGGCATCAGTCACAATCTTCAGCAACCTAAAGAATTATTGAATAATCATCTCTGTGCTCGCACAGATCTGGTTTTACCTTTCTTCTATATCAGTGACAGGCCTCCTCAGAGTCATTTTCAGCTACATCATCAGAGTCATCTGCTGACTCAATTGGGAAGTGCAAAGACCTGTGGGACATTATACTGTCAAAAATCAAAGCATCACAGCAGCTTCCAGGATATCATACACAAACAGACATGACAATCTTCCAATGGTCATACTGGAATAGAATCCTTCTGATAATAAATTTTCCAAGGTAATCTAAGGATGCCTTTGTTGTCACATACCTGCAGTCTATTACTTCATCTACTCATGTGAATTCAGCCAATACAGCAAATATGACAGCCTTTGGGTCTGACAGGTTCAAAGCAGCTTCAACTAGCAGCATTGGCAAACATGGCTTAAACATGTTGCAGTGAAGATTGTCTACTTTGATCTGCATTTACTTGCTGTCAATGTCCAAGGGCGGACAAAATGTTTTCCAAAAAATTAGGTGATCAGCTTTGTAGGTTCACTCTATAAGATTCAGTAGCTGCCTGGGGGTATCCTCCATGTCTACAACAATAGGAAAGTGGGAAGAGAGTGAGATCTTGTCAGGTTCCTAACACACTAGGATATATTTAAGATTTAAGCTCCCTTCTGCTCACTGTCTCTGAAAGGTTCAACAGCACAGGCATGATGTTGACTGGCCTGTAGTTGCCAGGCTTATAAGATTCTTCACAACTTTTCCTCAGGGATGATGGGTAGTGTAGTGGTAATGTCACTGGACTAGAAATCCAGAACCCCTAGCTAATATTCTTTGGATAATTAAAGAAAAATTGTAATAAAAAGCTAATCAATGGTGACCATACAACCACTACTGATTGTTGTAAAACCTTAGTTCACTAATGTCTTTTAGAGTGGAAATCTGCCATCTTTAGCTAGTTTGGTCTACATGTAACTCCAAACCCAAAGCAATGCAGTTGACTCCTAACAACCCTCTGGACAATGAAGGATGGACAATGGATGCTGATCGAGCCAGTGTTGACTACATCCCAAGAACTACATTTTAAAAATAACTTAGAATGCATCCCTCATAAACGAAATAGCTTTGCTATCTTGTTGGAAGGATGTTGTGAAACTTGAAAGGGTTCAGAAAAGATTTAAAAGCATGTTGCCAGGGTTGGATGGTAAAAACTGTAGGGAGAGTCTGAATAGGCTGGGGCTGGTTTCCCTGGAGCATCGACGGCTGAGGGGTGACTGACAGAGATTTATAAAATCACGAAGGGCACGGTGGGATAAATAGACTAAGTCTTTTCCCTGGGAGTGGAGGAGTCCAGAACTAGAGGGCATAAGTTTAAGGTGAGAGGGGGAAAATTTTAAAGGGATCTAAGGGGCAACGTTTGCTCTCAGAGAGTGATGTGTGTATGGAATGAGCTGCCAGAGGAAGTGGTGGAGGCTGGTGCAATTACAACATTTAAAAGGCATCTGGATGGGTTTATAAATAGGAAGGGTTTAGAAGGATGTGGGCCAAGTGCTGGCAAATGGGACTAAATTAGGTTGTGATATTTGGTCAGCATGGATGAGTTGGACCAAAGAGTCTGTTTCTGTGATGTATAGCTCTATGATTCTAAAGTATTAAGTAACTCCTCTTTAGTTAGTTTATTCCTATCCAACACTCTACCTCTTCTTTTTTACATTGCATCTATCTTTATTAGATAAAAGAATGTCAAAGTACTTGTTTAGTATCTCATCCACATCCTTTGTCCACACAATTTTCTCCTTTTCCATTCTCAGCCACCATTCCTTCTCCTGCGTTTTACAATTGGAATGATTGGTGAAGCACATATGAGGCTTGTGTTTATAGTATGCATTTTGTATGGCTTATGGAAAGCATTGTTATATCACATAAGCTTTGCTATCATGTATGCACATATTGGGCAGTGAGTCAATTGTACAAAATAACGGATATGGGAACTGCATAGTGAAATCATTCAAATCATTGCAAATATGAAATTGTAGTAAACTGAAACCATAATAAGATTAATACACATCACTATGCACTTGAAGCAGAAATTAGATTGTCGTACATCCACCATAAGATCCAATTCCATTTTTGGTGATGGAAAGCCACTAACTGCTTCATTCGAATCAAGGAAGTTACAATTTGAATCACTAAAAACAAGGCAAGGCCTGAAGGGGAACAGACTCCCTAACTTCATGTGCTAATATGTTAATTATAGGAATAAATATCTAAAGTTTTATTAATATTTTACATCATTAATTTGCATAAGTCTAATTTGCAGCTGCTCATACTTAGTATGTGCATTGCTTTTGAACTGAAATTTATTTAAGGAAATTACTGCTACACTTGTGCTTAAGTCTTATTAAACATTTAAGACCCATCAGTTGTGTACTTTTCAGCTGTAAGTCTTTGCACAAAAAAGCAGGAAAATAAATTACAAGAACTTCCAGCAGAGGGCAGACCTGATACAGGAACTGATTGCAAAACAGATTTAAATTTTGAATCGCAGGGCAATCATCTGTTCTATTCCACTTGCTTCAGTAACATGAGCTTTACCCATTCCTGGCCAATCAGAATCTTTAAAACATTGACTTTGTTATGGACCAGACCCAACTCTCTAAACACATATAAAGTGGATAGTGTAAACCCTAATCTTTTCTTATTTTAAAGGTAATTGTAAGGTGTTGCATCAAGATGCAATTTGATTAGTCAAACTACTCAACTTTAGGCAAAATACACTTTATTTTTACACTACAGTTAAAATACAGACAAAATAAATATAAGAGAATTGGCTTAATTGTAACTCGATTGAAATGCTCAAGAAAACAATATATGTATTGTTCCAATAAAATGTTCCAGTATAGCAATATCCCATAAATATACCCTGAGTAAAGGCCAATTCAGTAAAATAGATTATCCCACCTGCAATTCTAGCAGCTTTTATCTGTAACAGAGAGAGAAAAGACAGCCTCCACATTCAGCTTCAAGACTCCCAGCAGCAACTGTTGCTTAACGCTAAAACTAAAAATAATCCTGGTTCTGTAGGGGATTGATGCCACCCATTCAGGGTGCTTCTATTGTTCCAACTTAAAAAAAAACCCCAAGGTCTCAATAGCTGTTTACTTTATTGGCTTTGGAACAGACTGCAGTGTACCTCTGTCTCCACCTTTCTTTATATGAAAAAAGGACAAAATACACCTCTTAATCCATACAACCATCACAGCTTCTCCATTTAAAATAAATTTCAATCCTTGAAACATTTAATTATTTTAGGAAATTTTGCTCACTTATCTTCCATCCACAAACTTCATATTTCTGAAAGTCAAACATAACTAAATTACTACCTCTTGATTTAACAGGTTTTTGTAACTGTTTAAACTTTATCTGACCTCTGATATTGGCTTCTCCCTAAAAATGAATACTAGTTGCTTTGTGAACTAAGACAAAGGACAACTTTAACTCTGTCCACCTGGATGAAATTGTTGGGTAGTTATGATCATCTGGGGAACTCACCTACAATGTCCTTTACAGTTTTCTCAATTATGTTTTACCTTCCCTTCAGAATACGCAAAAGAAGACACCTGCTGGAAATTGGTATGCTTATTTTCTAAGTATGGAATGTCCTCTTTGATTTTTGTAACCAGTAGGGAAAGGTTGTAGCTTTGCAGCTTGAAGAGGAGCTGGAGACAAACGAAGCTCATATAGTTAAGTTTTGTTTAAGCTCTGGGTGCCACAAGGTTCACAACTCTCATGCGTTGAATTTTCTCCTTCATTCACAAAACTCTTAGCATATCCCACCTCCTCATCCCGACTGTGTGTCCACGGCCTCATGTTTCCAATGAATAACAACATTTGCTGAACAATGAATTCAATTATTACAAAGCTGTTTTGATACTATGAGTTAAATGATCAAGGAAAAATATTATCTTGTCCTATTACAAAGGATGTAATAGAATGTTTTTAATTGGTGCATTTTTCCCTAGTGTACAGAAACTTTGGGCCTTCAGTTGAACTGATTCTCTCCATTTTGCTTGTAATAATTACTCACTGATTCCTTTGAATTATGACTGCAGTGAATCTGAATTAATTCCTTTTGGAAGAAGGCTGTTCATCAATTTTTGCAACAATTACATTGCATTGGAAACCCACAGAATGGGGTCATTTGATCCAACATGCATGGTTTGTCTGTTTGAAAGCACGATTCAACGGGTTCCATGATCTTGACCTTTCCCTATGGCCTTGCAAATGTTCCTACTTCAAACTGAAATGTTACTTGGGAAAATTGGACTGAAAACAGTTACTCAAAAACAAATCAGTGTCAGAGCAGTGGAAAAAAGGCAAAAATGTGAGAGTAAATCTTAGAATGAAAATACTCCCAAAGGAAAATAGGATGAAACTCCCAAATCTCAAAAGGTTATAGGGTGGTACGGTGGCTCAGTGGTTAGCACTGCTGTCTCACAGAACCAGGGTCCCAGGTTCCATTCTAGCCTCGGGTTACTGTCTGAGTGGAGTTTACACATTCTCTCTGTGTCTGCGTGGGTTTCTCTGGGTGCTCCGGTTTCCTCCCACAGTCCAAAGATGTACAGGTCAGGTGAATTGGCCATGCTAAGTTGTCCATATTGTTAGATAGGTAAAAACAAGGACTACAGATGCTGGAAACCAGAGTCTAGATTAGAGTGGCGCTGGTAAAGCACAGCAGGTCAGGCAGCATCCGAGAAGCAGGAAAATGTGCTCTCCCATAGTGTTAGATACCTCAGTCAGAGGGAAATGGGTCTGGGTGGGTTACTCTTTGGAGGGTCGGTGTGGACTTGTTGGGCCGAAGAGCCTGTTTCCACACTGTAGAGAATCTAACCTAATCTAATGAAAAGAAGTTTAAGTCAAACCTGCACAGTTACTTGAACCACTATCTCATTAATCAAACAGTCAAAATCACCCAGAATTAAACCATTCAGTCTAATATCTGAGGACTAAACCTGTTATTCAATTTCCTCTTCATTACCAGCAGCTCTGAAAGTCTATTTCTCACAGGTTCCCACCTAACTTCCTTTTAAATCATCCATCTCTGCTTTTACCACCCTTTTTGGCAGTGAGTTTCAGGTCATTATCATTCACAGTATAACAGTGTTGTCTCTCACAAACCCCTCCATGTCTCTTCACCGTACCACACACCTGTGTTCCCCAATGCTTGTGCAATCAGTTAATGTGAACATTGTTTCTTTTTCTGCTTTAACCAAATCTGTCATAATCTTGTATATCTACATCAAATTCCAATTAATCTCCTTTGACTTAAGGAGAATAAACCAGCAATTAGATTTTGCAGCAAATATCCCTCATACTTGGAACTATTCTGGTAAGTCTTCACCTGCACCTTGGCAAGCACACTCTCAGCCTTCTTACTGTGTGGTGACCAGAACTGAATACAATAAAGTCCTTGTTGGGCCACAACTAATGGTACAACTTATGAAGCCCAAGTTCCTATATGCTTTGTGAATTATTCTCTCAATATATTTGACCATTTTCAAAGATCTATGCATAAGAACTTCCTTTGTGATTGCATATTTTTTGGAATGCCTCTCATTAACCCTACTATTGAAATGTTTCACCTCACACTTGTGTTAAATTTCATCTGCTATCTGTCTGAAAATGTGTTGCTGGAAAAGCACAGCAGGTCAGGCAGCATCCAGGGAACAGGAGAATCGACGTTTCGGGCATAAGCCCTTCTTCAGGAAGAAGGGCTTATGCCCGAAACGTCGATTCTCCTGTTCCCTGGATGCTGCCTGACCTGCTGCGCTTTTCCAGCAACACATTTTCAGCTCTGATCTCCAGCATCTGCAGACCTCACTTTCTCCTCTGCTATCTGTCTGCCTATTCTACTGACCCAACTGTTTCACTGGGAGAGGGTGGCAGTGAGGAGCTGCTGAGGATGATTCTGGGAGAAGTCGGCTCACTCACCATGACTGAGAAGGAGATTGCGAAGGACCTTGTGTCAAAGAACAGTGAGTTGGAGAAGGATGGAGGGCTGCAGACATCTTGATCTCTTCCATCCAATGCAGAAAGGAGCTGTACATGGTGGATGGGTTGGATCTAAACTGGAGAAGCATCAATATCCTTGCAGGGATGTTTGCTAGTGCCATACAGGAGCGTTTAAATCCATGTGGTAGGGGTGTGGAAACCAGAACAGTAGGGCAGCATGTGCAGTTATTGAGATGGTGGGGTTCAGTCAAGTAAGTCAATAGGACGAGCAGGCAGACCCAGGTTAATGAACATGGTGGGATTAGTAGCTTAAAGTCTAGTTATTTTAATGCAAGACA
Organism: Chiloscyllium plagiosum; assembly: GCF_037043375.1. Taxonomy (NCBI): domain Eukaryota; kingdom Metazoa; phylum Chordata; class Chondrichthyes; order Orectolobiformes; family Hemiscylliidae; genus Chiloscyllium; species Chiloscyllium plagiosum. Next base: position 48,064,893 of record NW_028270149.1, read on the forward strand.
GATGAGCTTAGATCTTGGATTAATACATGGAACTACATGTACAATGTGGAGGTTTGAAATACTTTGTTTTGAGGGTATCCTCATTTTGATTGTACTGGCCATCTTGATGTATGTCTTGAGAGAGTTCAGAATTAAAGATCCTCTTTAGCATTCCAGTCACTCTAGTGGGTTATATGACCTGTGCACCTCAGTTGTTTTCTGCAGGGTACTCTCATGCTATTGAGCTCAAAACAATGAAGAACCTCATTGTTTGTGATTTTGTTGGCATCCTTGAGACCATGATCCCAGATACTCTTGAACCTAGCTGTCAGCAAACTCTGTTATTACACTTTTAAATCCTACTATGGCCAAGGTTGCTTTGTTTGGTTGATCTGATTACCTTTAACAATTCTTCACATGAGGGAGGAAGTAATTAGCTTTTCTTTCCCATGCAACTGTGAAACTTGATAAAGAGAATCTGCTGAGAAGTGGGAGTTTCTGTTGAGGAGATCTAAGCTGCTGTTCCCATCACATTTCCATTTCAATTATCTCATCAGTGACTAATTCATTAACATCAGCTGTATGGATAGCAGCAAAGGTTATGGTAGTTGCTCATATGTTGTCATCTGCACATTAAATATCCAGTGTAAGGGAGTACAAGTGAGTGTCAAGAAAAGTTCTCACTTCTCACAATGAACGCTCAACATGAGACTCCACAAAACACAGCTGTAAAGAAACAGTGAACGCATCAGAAAATACATTTAGACCAGGACTACAGAATCTGACAGGCCTTGGAATGTGTTCAAGCTGAAAATGAACAGATTTAAAGAAATATAGTGAATGTGTCTAGCAAAAGAAGAAACGTCAGGAAAAGTAAAGATTTGACAGGACAAGGACACAGTAATTAGAACATAATATTGGCATAAAGGTTTCTCAGGGGAACAGTCAGAGAATCTTAGTTAAAATTTGTGAAGAAAAGGCTTCATATTTTAGAACTTAAAGGGTGGAAAATCATTGATTTTTATCTTTGGAAAAACTAGAAAGCTCTTGTTATTCAGTAGCCAGCATTTATTGCCTGTCCCTAGCTGCCCTTGAGAAGGTGGTGCTGAGCTGCCTTCTTAAACCGCTGCAATCCACCTGCTGTGGGTTGACCCACAATGCCATTAGGGAGAGAATTCTAGGATTTGTACCCAGTAACAGTGAAAGAACAGCAATATATTTCCACGTGTATGGCTTGGAGGGGATCTTGTATGTGGTAGTATTCCTATGTATCTGCTGCCATAGTCTTTCGAGATAATAGTGGTTATGGGTTTAGAAGGATTTTTGGTGAATTTCTGTAATGGATCTTATAGGTAGTACACACTGCTGCTTCTGAATGTCAGTGGTGGAGAGAGTGGATGCTAGTGGATATGGTGCCAATCAAGTGGGCTGCTTTGTCCCAGATAGTGCCAAGCTTCTTGAGGGTTATTGGAGCTGCACCCATCCAGGCAAGTGGAATGTATTCCACTCCTGACTTGTGTCTTGTAGATGCTGGACAGGCTTTGAGGAGTCGGGAGGTGCATTACTTATTGCAGTTTTCCTAGCCTCTGACCTGTTCTTGCAGCCAGTGTGTTTATGTGACAAATCCAGTTGAATTTCTGGTCAATCGTAACCCCCCAGGATATTGATAGTAGGGTATCCATTGATAGTAACTCCACTGAAAGTCAAGGGGCGGTGATTAGATTTTTTCTTACTGGTTGGAATTTGTGGTGCAAATGTTACTTGCCATTTGTCAGTCCAAACCTGGATATTGTACAGGTTCTTTTTGCATTTGAACATGGGACTGTTTCAGGATCTGAGGAATTGCAAATAGTGCTGAACATCATGCATTCAACAATGAACATCTCGAATCCTGACCTTCTAGTGGACGGAAGATAATTGATGAAGCAGCTGAAGGTGCTAATGCTATAACTGCACTGGAAGATCTTGGCTAGGGGAGTGGTGTGTTCTAGATAGAAGTATTCTCAAAACTCACAAATTCTATACCATTGCTGTTGTCTGGGCCCATAGCCATTACAATATCCAGTGCTTCCAATTGGATATCATATGGAGTTGATTGAATTGGCTGAAGACTGATATCTTGATGCTGGGGACCACTGGCAGAGGCGAAGATGGATCATCTAATTGGCATTTTTGGCTGCTGAAGACAGAAAAACCATAGAAGTAGTTCGTGACCATTTGGATGGCTTACAAAAAATCAAAAATACCCTGAAAACGCAAGAAAATCTAGTAAGCAGTATAGAGATGCAGTACTAAAAAGAAATAGATTTAAAAAGCCTGAAAGCAGTAAATTCCTACCGCATCTCCACTTGATACAATTTAAAGTTTCATTAAATAATTTGCTATCATGCAGTAGCAAGGGAGAGTTCAAAAACTCTGGTTCACAAAGGAAATGTTGTATAGAGTTTAGCAAATGCTACAACCATTCAATTTAAACATTCATATACACAATAACAAAAGCTTAAGGGACAGATTGTGAGCACTATTGAGGTGCCAGTCTACCTTTACAGTAATTGGAATAGTGAGAACATTGAAAATAAAAACAATATAGTGTGACGATGCTGTGACTTTAAGTAGTTATTTTGTCCTTTTTTTTTTGGAAGAGTGGTTGTAGGGCAGGCATGCCCAGCAGTCTACCAGAGTCACTAGAATAAACAGCATGGGAGGCCCTGGGCTTTTCTTTAAAGACAGCCTGACTTGGCATGGCCAGCTCTCACAGGTTAGGATTTCTGGTCTTTTAGGTTCAGCTTCAAGCAGAAGTTATTGGGGTTCCAATAGAGTTGGAAGCTTCAGCGAATGTCTCCTGGCTGCTACTCTCTGAATTTTCTCTTTATGACTTTTTCATCCTGCATGCGAGAATCTGTGCCTGAATTTTGTTGTTTGCTAAGGGATATATTTATGGGATGTTATTGTATTGGAACAGTTAATTAGTAATTGTTACTATATCTATTATTCTGTTAAGTTTTCCAATAGGGTTATTTTAAATTCCCCTTTCTTTGATTGTATTTTAATAAAGTGTTTAAATAAATTGTAGCTGAAAATGTGTTGCTGGAAAAGCGCAGCAGGTCAGGCAGCATCCAAGGAGCAGGAGAATCGATGTTTCGGGCATGAGCCCTTCTTCAGGAAGTTCCTGCACCTCTGCCCTTGAACCCCATCCCTCCAATCGCAACAAGAATGGAAAGGCCCGGTCCTCACCTTCCACCTCACCAATCTCCGGATTCAACGCAACATCCTCTGTCATTTCCGCCACCTACAGTCAGAGCTGTTGATGTCCAACGGAAAGTGGTTGCTCCGTGCCCTCCTGAAGTCAACAACCATCTCTTTCATCTCATCCATGTTCAGAGATAGGTCTGCACCACCTCTCTGTATGCTGTTTCTTCGTTCATGCTGATGTTACCGTTGTAACATCAACGAAGTTGATGATGTGATTTGATCTGTGCATCGGTGCACAATCGTGTGTCAGCAGGGTGAACAGCAGTGGACTGAGCACACAGCCTTTGGGGCCCCCTGTGCTCAGTGTGATGGTGTTGGAGATGCTGTTCCTGATCTGGATTGACCGAGGTCCCCCAGTCAGAAAGTCCAGGATCCAGTTACAATCAGAGTTATTTAGGCCCAGCAGACTCAACTTTCCAAATCTGGTGCTGAGGAATGACAGTGTTAAATGCAGAACTAAAGTCTATGAACAGTAGTCTGACATAGGTGTCCTTCTTCTCCAGGTGGGTGAGGGCAAGATGGAGGATGGTGGAAATAGCATCATTTGTTGAGCGGTTAGGTTGATACACGAACTGCAGAGTGTCCAGTGAGGGGGGGGGGGGGGGGGGTGGGCAGTAGGGTCTTAATATATCTAATCATGAGCCTCTCGAAACACTTCATGATGATGGATGTAAACACAACAGGGTGGTAGTCATTGAGACAGGATGCTGAAGACTTCTTCGGCACGGGGACAATGGCAACGGCCTTGAAGCATGTTGGAACTATGGTGAAGCTCAGGGAGATGTTGACGATATCTGTGAGAACATCAGCTAGTACATCAGAGCATCCTCTGAGCACTCTGCCAGGGATGTTATCTGGTCCAGCAGCCTTCCATGGGTTGATGCTGCATACAGTTTTCCTCACGTCAGCCATGGGAACACACAACATCTGGTCATTGTAGGGATGGACTTCCTCATTGCCTCATCATTTTGTGCCTCAAACCCGTGCATGAAAGTTGTTCAACTCATCTGGGAGAGGCGCATCACCAGCTCAGGCAGGTGATGCTGTTCTGTGATTGGTGATTGCCTGGATGCCCTTTCACATGCTCCACGTCTCGCTGCTGTCCTGAAAGTGGCTGTGTATTCTCTGTGCATATGCATGCTTTGCCTCCTTGATGGCCCGGGTCAGGTTGGCCCTAGCTGTTGTTAGGGCTGCCATGTCTTCTTCTCTGAAGGCGGAATCAGGGGTCCTCAGCAACGCACACACCTTTGTGGGTATCCACAGCTTCTGGTTGGGGCAAGAAGTAATGACCTTGGACACAGTGATGTCATCAACACACTTGCGAATGTAGCAAATCACCAATGGCTTGTACTCGTAAGGTGATTCCGTCAACTTACGGAATCAACATAAGTTGCCACCTTCCTGAACACGTGTCAGTTAGTGCGCTCAAAGTAGTCTTTAGGAGCCGAAATGGCCAGATTTTCACCTGCTTCAGAACTGGTTTGACACACCTGATGAGAGGTCTGTATGCTGGAATTAGCATAAGAGAAGTGGTCTGAGGAGCCAAGTGGGGCTGGGGCTTTGCCCTGTATGTGTAGGGATGTTTGTGTAAACCAGATCCATTGTGTTCTTCCCTCTCGTTGCAAAGTTTGCATGCTGTTGGAATTTAGAGAGCACAGTCTTGAGATTTGCATGGTTGAAATCTCCAGCAACAATAAACAGAGAGTCAGGATGTGCATTCTGCACTCACTAATAGCCCCATTTGGTTCACAGAATGCTTCCTTAGCATTAGCACAAGGAGGAATATACAGCCCAACCACATGGACAACGATGAATTCCCGTGGCAAATAAAATGGTCTGCATCTAATAGTCACAAACTCCACCAGTGATGAGCAGTAACGACACTGACACAGAGTCTTTGCACCATTTCATGTTGATGTAGACACACCAGAGGTGGAGGAATTGGGAGTAAGGGATGGCATTTTTACAGGGGGAGGGGTGGGAGGAGGTGAGTCCAGGTAGCTGTGGGAGCCGGTGGGTTTGAAGTAGATGTCTGCGTTGAGTTGGTTGCCAGAAATGGAAATGGAGAGATCCAGGAAGGGGAGGGAGGTGTCAAAGACAGTCCAGATGAACTGGAGGTCAGGTTGGAAGGTGTTCGTGAAGCTGATGAACTGTTCAACCTTCTCCAGGGAGCATGAGGTGGCACTGATACAATCATCAATGTAGCCGAGGAAAAGGTGGGGAATGGTGCCAGTGTAACTGCGGAAGATGGACTATTCCGCATACGTGACAAAGAGGCAAGCAAAGCTGGGGCCTATACAGGTATCCATAGCTATCCCTTTGGTCTGAAGGAAATGGGAGGATTTGAAGGAGAAGTTGTTGAGGGTGAGGACCAGTTCAGCTGATTGAATGAGTGTGTTGGTGGAGAGGTACTGGTTGGGTCGGCCAGAGAGGAAGAAATGGTGGAGATGAGACATTGGTGGTTGGGAACTGAAAGTCAGGGAGAAGCTGGAGGGTGTGGTGGTGTCCCGAACCTATGTGGAGGGTTCCTGGACCAAGGGGGATAGGATGGTGTCAAAGTCTGAGGAGATACGTTGGTGGGGCAGTAGCAGGAGGAGATGAAAGGTCGGCCGGAGGAATCAGGTTTGTGAATTTCGGGTAGGAAGTAGAACCGGGTGATGCGGAGCTCCGGGACTATGATGTTTGAGGCTGTGGATGGATCGACAAATTGTGCCCTATGTTTATCATGATCATACGAAGAAGAAAAGATTGCTGACTAAGGGAGGAGAATGGATTTTTTCTTGGGGAAACTCTGATGAAGGGGAATCTCAAGCAAACTTACTTGTAAGGCAGATACCTAAATCTATAACTTACATAACTAATTATGTTGTATTGCGTTAATTTAGCCTTGATGGTATTTTATTTTATGGGAGGAGATGATAGGTGTGGCTCCAGTAATTGGATTTGGGAGGGCTCAGAGAAAATAGTACTGTCAGGGTGTAACAGAAAGACGATGTCTGTACAAGGACACAGCTTAAGGCTGGATGGTCATAGTATTGCAGGGTTAAGCACATCACAGCTTACTACAAACTCACTAGTTCCGGTTTCCTAGCAGACACATTGAGCTGGGCAGCATATAAACTTCCCTTCCCTCACTCCAACTGTCCTCTTTTGATTTTCCACTATCAGACTTACAGGAATGGCTGATAGCCTAGCCACTGCAAGCTCAGAAGGAAGACAGAGTGATTGCACAGCACTGATGCAGAAGATACACTTATCTGACACTCCTGCACCATCTCAGAAATTGTAAGTGCATAAGTATTAGTTAGTGCATAGACTTGGGATCTGCAGAGTTGACAACCTGGGTTTGAACCTTGCCTTGGGTGACTGTCTGTGTGAAGTTTGCACATTCTCCCTGTGTTTATGAGAGTTTTCTCTGTGTGCTCCAGTTTCCTCCCACAATCCAAGGATGTGCAGGTTTGGTGGACTGGCCATGATGTTGAATTGAATTTTAATTAGCAGGGATCTGAGAGAGCAAACTCAACACTAAATGAAAGATTCAAAAACAACCTTAAACTGAAAATCGTTCGGTCTTTATTAAAAGAAATGCATCACACAGTTTTTCTGGCTAAAAAACATAAGATAGGGAGAAACCAAAGGATCCCAGCACTCTCCAGTATTTTGCACCTTTACAAAGAAAGGAGTAAAATTATATATTTTAAAATATGCTGAGAAATTACAGGTTATTATGAAATGTACATCATCTGTAGCACTGAACCTTTGTCTTATTGGTTTTTCAAAACATTAATCATTTGCATCATTCCATAACTCTATTTCTGTTGCATGGACATTTTGTTTAGGCTAAAATCTGCAGTTCAAAATATACAAGGAGCTATTAAGAAGATTACTGAAGTTTTACCAAGGTTGCAAAATTTGTTGACATTCATCCTATGTTCTGAATACTGTTTCTGACCTATTACCATAGTTCTATTTAATTTGCTGATCTATAATTTGAGAGTTGGCCATTTTTTCCCCATTATGCAATGTTAAATGTTCCCCACAATACCACAATGGGAAATGCAGAGTTATGGGGAAAGGGGGGCAGGTCTGGGTCTGGGTGGGATGTTCTTCGGGAGGGTTGGTGCAGGTATGGTGGGTCGAATGTTTCTTTCCTCACTGTAGGGATTCTTTGATTCTACAACTGGACGAGTCACCAGGTGCCAGTGGGCTGTAGCCACTGCAGGGGTAAGGGCTAGCTTTTGTGCCAATGCACTAAAGGTTGGGGATGCAGATGAGTTCTGCTACAAGAAGTTGAGGTGAGGACTTTGATGGGCTGGCTTACTGTAACTGATGGATATGCACACCAAGATGCTGGTGTATTAGCTGACCTCCCTATCTTCAGTCACTCTCATGCAGAATGGAAGAATATGACCTGTGTGTGTGGTGTAATGATGGATTCATGTCACTCATGATGATGCAGCTGATTACATGGCTCTGACATTAGTAAAACAGATGACCACAGTCTAAAATAATTACATAGACAGAGTCTTAGACACTCTGGAGAACTGCTTTTCTTAACCTAAATTCAGATGTAAGATGCCACAAGGTTCTGTTGAGAATCTGGAGCTCTCTCAGTACATCCGCTTCCCCTGCCACCCCCATGTGGATGTGACAATGATAGCTGAACTAAATATTTTGCAGTGTCTGGTAGTATGGTTCCAATTTCTACTGCAGCTCAGGCAAAATCCACATAGTTTTACAGTGCTGAAGTGGACACTCAAATGCAGGTCATGAAGATCTCTTTCTTGAACCTCTGCTGCCATCCTTTACCCTTTCTTGTAGAACCACAATGTTTGTCCTCACTTTCCATGACACCAGGCTTTGTATTCAACTTCCTCTGCCATTTTTGTCACCTCCAACATGATTCCATTACCGAACCCATCTTCCACTCCCCTTCCAACATTCTGAAGTAACTGTTGTCTCCACAACACTGTGGCCCATTCCTCAATCACTCCCAAACACCCTGTCCCCCTTCTCACAGCCCTTTCAGAGCAAACGTAGCAAATGTAACAGCTACCCTTTTTCTCCTCATCCAAGGTCCCAAACATTCATTGATTGTAAAGTAGCCAATTGCATGTAACTTTTTTTTCAATTTAGTACACTGTATTCACTTCTTACAATGTGATCTCCTCTACACTGTGAAGACAAAATGCAGATCTGCTGACCAATTTACACAGCACCTCCATTCAGTCTGTAAGCATGATTCTGAACTTTCGGTAGCTTGTGGTTTCAATTTTCCACCTTGTTGTTACACTTCTACCTCTGAAATACTGCAGGAGGCTGAAGATAAAGAAGATTAAATGAAGCTGAAGGAACAACATCTCATCTTTTGCAAAGACACTTTACAGCCTTTGGAATTCAATATTTAGTTTGTAATTTGTGTTCGTCCAATTTGCTCTCCTTCCTTTAAGTGAGTCAGTCTCAATTAGCTGGACAACAGCTAATCATCATTCTGTATTCACACTGCCTCTGGACTCATTTTTTAAAAATCTCATTACTACCTTCTTTAGCTCTCTCCCACCAAATCTTTGGTCATTTAAATTTCTGATCAGAATTGAAATGGTTCTTTCTGACCCAATCAAACAAAATGCACCTTACTTGTCTTCCCAGGAGTTTTTCAGCCAGACAATTAAAACAAGAATTTTCATGACAGATGTAGTCCAGCAACCCACATAGGCAGCAGCAGAACAGATCTATGCAAAAACCACTTTCCTGTTTTGTGGCAATAGCAGCTGTTTCGCATGTTTTAATGCCCCAAAGCAATTTTGCCAGCTTCTGAGAGGAGGCAAGTGTATCCGATAAATGAGAAGTACAAGTGCTGTGGGAGCCAGAATGTCTGGTGGGTAAGGAGCATGCATGCCAGTTGGATGAGGAGAGACGGGTTCCAGCTGGGGGTTGAGTAGCAGATGTGTTGGGAGGTTGGCTGTCAAGTTAAAGAGTACAAGTGCCAGATGTATGGTGTGATAAGATGCCAGGTGGGTGGGGCAATAGGATGGAAACAAAGTGATTGAGTACGATCAGGTGTTGGCAGGGTATTCAGGTGACTGACAAGGATATTTGAGGGAGGTACCCATACAATGGTGTAGGTTTGGAAGTCTATCAGGGTGCAGGCATATGTCGAAGGAGGTCGAGGGTGGGGGCTATGGGCAATGATTTGGTATCCATGTAAGCTAGAATTGAGTTAGGTATTAATAGGGAAAGGATTGGGTGACAAGGAAGGCGGTCATTGTGGATAACTGGATAGGTATTTACCTAAGTGAGTTGGAACCCTCAGAAGTCTTTGACTCTAACTCAGAGTTGTGAACCTTTTCAGAAGGTTCCAGACACTGGGGACTTGTTCATCAGGTATTTCAACTTCCCTGGCAATTCCTGCACTGGCAGTGTGCCAGGAAGTCCTGATGCACATGTGAGGATTCAGCTGGTCTCCATTCATCTGGAGAGTGAACAAACTGGGCCAATGTCTCCCACCTTTGCTTGATCACACAACTCCCTTTCATTATTTTTCCACACTTCTCCATTTCATCTACTCAAAAGCTATACATTTCTAACTTTTCTCACTTCTGATGAAATACCATGATGTGAAATGTTAATTCTGTTTCCCCTCCACATACTTGCCAAATCTGACCATTTCCAGCAGATTGTTTTTATGGCATATGATCCCTGCTTGCTCCATACCTGCTCAGACACCGGCAACCATCACTGTGAATCTCAGTACTCAAGGGGACTTTAGTTTTCACATAACACTAGCAACATGCCTTTTAATGACAACTACCACTGTTACAGGATGACACTGGAGTATCAGCAAATGAGTGAGCAGAATAACTTCAGAATCAAGGTAGGACTTTGGACAATCATGACTTAAATGTTCTCATGAGTTTGCTTATTAGGTTGGTCAAAACTTTAAAACTTATGAACACATGAACAAGGAATAACATAGAACATAACAGTGCAGTATAGGCCCTTCGGCCCTTGATGTTGCGCCACCCACTCGGCCCTTCAACAATGCTCTGCCACTCATAAGTCCATGGCTGATCTGATTTTAACCTGAAGTTTACATTCCTGCATCCCCAGAATAATCTTTCATCCCCAGAGCAATCAAGAAATTATCTACCTCTGCCTTAAAAATATTCAAAGATCCTGCATCCACTGCCTTTGAGGGAGAGAATTCCAAAGACTCACAACCCTCTGACAAAAAAATAAATTTTAATTTTAAAAAGTAGCACTCTGTAAAGTTCCCATTGTTATTTCTCCTCAGGCTAGAGTGGGTCAGATTTTTCAAGTAAAAGTGGATGCATAGAGACTTAAATAATCAGAATTGTTGGTCAATAATCTTTATTTGTTTTTGGTAACAATCTTGGGTTCGAATCTTATGATATTTTGTGTGTCATTTTTGTCGGGTTTCACAGACTCTCTTTGCGAGGTCAATGGGTTTCCCATGTTATTGCCCCAACATGCTTCATTAACTACCTACCCAGCCTCTCTGGAACCCTCCTCGTCTCATACCAGACTAATCCTATCACTCACTGCAGCCTGAAGAACCTAACACTTGCCCAAATATCTGCGGATGGACTGACATCTCAGTCACCAGTGCCATCATTATAAAAGCCAGGACGAGCACAGTGGATGTGAAGCTCTTCTGCATTGTTCATGACACTTGCCTTGAACATGGGAGACAGGCTGAAATTGGCACCTCACTTTGTGGGCAAGGACAGAAAGTCTTAGTGGCCAGGTTCAGCAGAGGAGGGGTATTCTCTTCTCCCAGGACTGGCAGAGAAGGCCACAGCACAGAATCTGCCAGCCTGGTCCAAGGTTGCCCATCTAGGTCAGTGTGGTCTCAATCCAAGATATAGTCAAGGTAAGCGTTGCCATCTGCTGTATGCTACCTCACATTCATTCCATCGTTGCTTTTGCACTCAACTCGCACCAAGCTCAAGAATCTATCACAAATATTTTGTGCAGTTCTGATCTCCTTCCTATCGGAAAGATGTTGTGAAACTTGAAAGGGTTCAGAAAAGATTTACAAGGATGTTGCCAGGGTTGGAGGATTTGAGCTGGAGGGAGATATTAGAGGAACCTAAGAAGCAGCTTTTTCTCGCAGAGGGTGATGTGTGTATGGAATAAGCTGCCAGAGGAAGTGGTGGAGGCTGGTACAATTACGGCATTTAAAAGGTTTCTGGATGAGTAGATGAATTGGAAGGATTTAGAAGGATATGGGCCAAGTGCTGGCAAATTGGACTGGATTAGGTTGAGATATCTGGTTGGCATGGATGAGTTGGACAGAAGGGTCTGTTTCCATGCTGTATATCTCTATGACATGCAACATCTTCCCTCACTCACTATCATCCACCACCTGAGAATGAATTAAAAATAAATCTTGCATGGGTTTTCCACTGTCTGCTCAACTGTGAAGGTTTTGTTTTAAAATTCACCTGTAGGACATGAGCATTGTTGGCTGGCCAGCATTCATTCTTGTCCATAGTTGCCCTTGAGAAGGTGGTGGTGAGTTGCTTTCTTGAACTGCTGCAGTCCACATTCTGTGAGTTGACCCACAATGTCCTTGAAGAAGGGAACTCCAGGATTTTGAATAAGCAACGGCGAAGGAACGGCAATATATTTCCAAGTCAGGATGGTGAGTAGCTTGAAGGGAAAATTGCCTCATTACCATTCTCTCACCTGTACCAGCATTAACAACATCTCCATAATATCTTCCTTTCTCTTCTTCCAGGTAGAAGAAAACACCCACAATAGCACAGAGAAAGCCAAGACAGCTGGAGTGTTGCCAATATTTACACATTTTGAGGACAGTAACCCAACCTTGACCATCCCAGCAGCTAACGGATCGTGTTCAAGCCTTTGGACTGACTAACTTAATGTGCTGGGACCCCTTGGTTTGATTGAGGGCTTTGTGTCTGCACCAAATTGCAAGGCTTTACAGCAATGAAGTGAGCGTGGTAGCTCTAACCAAAGGAGCAAAATGGTAGTGCAAGGCCAGGCACATGCAGGGCTGCTGTAAGCATCCGGGTAGCTGCTAGTTCATCAAGTGCTAAAAAGAGCAGGTGAGCAGCCTCGAGATGCAGCCTGGTCCAGTCCATGAACTGGGTACCTGTCCCTATGTGCAAAATGCTCTTGCAACAGCATTGCAATGATCAGTGCTTCAAGATGCACCAGCACCGAAGTGCAGAATGATGCTGCAAGTCTATCAGGGATATTCCATGATGGGGCAAGGAAATTGGCACTTGTCAAATGGTTGTATGTGTGGATGTAGGATGCATGCAGCTGTTGCTAATAGAGTATGCCCTGAGCCATTAGTGCTGATTTTCCAAGATGGGATCTGGAGGAGCCAGTGAACAGCTGGTGTTGCCAGGTACCTAGTCAGACTTTCATGTCAGGAAATCTCAGCATCCAGTTTTCACAATAGGAAACTGCTACAATAGGACGCTGCAAGTTAGTGAGGCCAAATGTGCAGACATTTAGAGTGAAAACAAGCAATAACTCCTTCGGCCTTTCTCTGCTCCCTGGAAAGAATCTCATGTCAACATTTAAAATTATAATTTTAAGAAAGGCCTTGCTGGACTTTTCAAGCAATTCTCCCAGATGCAGTATCCTACATCATTCAGACTGCTACAAGATTCTGTCCCTAATATTTGATGTTTACTAAACAAACCTGGTTGACTTGTTAACTAGCTAAATCACCAACATAATTAAATTTAAAAATTGTGTCTAGTGGAGGAATGGCATTATAATTGTAAACAGCCCAACCTCAGTCATAGCAATATATTCTGATCTTTTTGTGTGTATTCACTTCTTCCTGCATCCTTTTTACATATGCACAATGCTGCTTATTGTCATCCAGAAGGAATACATGGTAATTAAGGATCTGGCTGCTATTGCTGGTACAGTCAATGCCAGACCAGCACTGATTTCTTGAGATGGCTGCCTTTCAGGATAAGGTTGATTGATCTTCTCACTTGACTCTTCCAAATTAAAAAGGTCTCTCTTGTCATGTAACGTAACAACTGAAAGTTCCAAACAGAACGTTTTTTATAGCAGCACTGGGAGAATTGGCAAGTCTGAATCACAGGTAAATTTTCAGAATGGAACGCATTACATAAAGCTGCCCTTGAAGAAGTCTGAAAAAGTATTTTCAGATCCTGGATTTGAAAGTCTGGCAAGTTAATACCTGACAAAATTTCCACCATGCATAACTCAATGTAGAGAATTGTTGTGGTATTTTTGTATTAAATGAAAATGACATGGCAAGCTTGTTGTCCTTTACATCACTACAGAACTTTGAAGTGTATTGATTCACAAAGTTAAAAAATTACTATCGATCCATGAAGCAAAGTACGGAACATAATAGTTCACTTAGTGATGATGAGAACATTTTGCCAAAGAATATCCATGTAGGATCAGGAGAACATGGGGTATCAAATCCTCTTTTTAGTTTTCTTCCTTTCAATGCTTATCTCCTGCTGCCTGTCTACAGCTATCTAAAGTCCCTGACACATACAAGTACACTTAATTCTTCAACCAAGAGAATTTTTTTCAGGTTAAATCCAAACAAACAGTCAGCTGTATCAGGCTATCTAACTGTCGTGTCACAGCTGAACCACTTATTCTAACTTAAATACAACCGTTCTCTCAGGGAAAGTGTACATTTCAAAGCAAGAGTTTTACATGATTATTCCTCCCAAATTTAGAGCCTATGAACTCAACTATATTTCCCAAAATATCCCAGCTAAGATGAATGGCCCAGTGTAAAATAAAGATAGAACGTAGCACTGCTATCTCACCCGAGTTTGATTTCACCCTCAGACAAATATCTATGTGGAGTTAGCACATTCTCCCCATGTCTTTGTGGGTTTCCTTTGGGTGCTCTGGTTTCCTCCCACAGATGAAAGATGTGTGAGTTAGGTGGACTGGCCAAGTTAAATTGCCCAAAGTGTCCAGGGATGTTCAGGCTAGGTGGAGGAGCTATGTGAAATGCAGGGTTACAGGTACAGGTTAGGGGACGTGGGGCTGGGTAGGATGCTGTTCAGAGTTGGTGTGGACTTGGTGGGCTGAATGGCCCGCTTCCATGTGGAGATTCTATGATTTTATAACTCAGAAGTAAATTGTTTTATAGCTTTGGTTCAAACAAAATACACAATTAAATTAGCTATTGAAGCATCAATAGAAACCATTGCCCCAAAACTCTGTGTTCATTCTTTTGGTGATGTTCTTAAATGTATGTGCTTTTGTTACCAACTCATTGATCAGAAGAAATAATTAATACACATTTGCAGATGAAAATGCTTCTGCAATTTTGGACATTGCACTTCAACTTCCCTTTTTCTAAAAAACAGAGCCTCAGTTTCTCTAGCTTTTCTTTTTAGCTAAAGCCTCATTACTGACGTCATTTGTTCTAACTGTGTCCATGGCTTTGATCCCTTGATTTTAACTGCATCCTAACCAATATGATCGCAGGCGTGGAATTACCTCTTTGCTTTTGTACTTATTGAAGAGTAGATGCTGCTTGATAGCACTCTCCAAGATCACTCCCATTATCTTGCTGGTAATTAAGAACACATTGATGATATGGTAATTGGCAGCTCCGGACCTATTCTTCCTATGGACAGGGTGTAAATTTGTCAGATAGATACCAGTATTGCTTATGCACCCTTCTTATTCAACCTGTTCATCGACAACTGTCAATGTGACATCGGTTATCTTAATTTCTCTTCCTCCACCCCTCAACCATTCAAAACCATCTCCCTTTGAGCTAATTGCACTCCATGCTCTCAGGTACAACCCTGACTTTGTACTCAAATGTCCTAACAAGAGTGGTAGTGTTGTTGTTTGGCGTACTGACTCCTACATTGCCGAGGTCAAGTGCCATCTCTTAGACACCTCCTCCTATCTCCCCCTGAACCATGACACCACCATCAAGCATCAAGTCATTGTGTTCACAATGGTCACTAATCTCATTTCATCCAGTGATCTCCTCCCAACTGCCTCCAAGTTCATAATCTTCCAACTCCAGACAGTCCGCTTCAAACTCCTTCCTAAATGCCACAAGAAAGACTGCCTGGGTAGACGCATTGTTTCTGCCTGCTCCTACCCTACAGCCTTCCACAGGGACCATTCCCTACGGGACACTTTGTTTTTTTTCCTCCTTCACTCCCAATTCATCCCCGCACCCACATGTCGGATTTGTTGTAGGTACTGGTTGTCCTGGTTAGGTCCAAATCCGAAACCTCCAGCAACAGACCTCCCTCCGGATCCTCCGCTTGCAGCCATGCGCCGCTACCTACATTCCCTGCAACTCGACCTACCCCAGCTCAGGACAACACTCTCACAGACCTGCAAAGGACCTCTCCTGTTCTTTATCCACAGAAGGATCCCATAAACTAAACAAACAGTTCTTCCAAGCCATATCGGAAATTAAAGACAGTAAGTACCAAAATCTTTCATGTACTTACCCCCACACTCCGGATTCCTCAACTGTTCCAGAATCTTCCATCGGCCTCCGAAATCAGTCGGTGCCATTACACACGCGCCCGCTACATCGCCCGTGGCAATAGCCGCAGCCGCCGCGGAC
Organism: Chiloscyllium plagiosum; assembly: GCF_037043375.1. NCBI lineage: Eukaryota > Metazoa > Chordata > Chondrichthyes > Orectolobiformes > Hemiscylliidae > Chiloscyllium > Chiloscyllium plagiosum. The sequence continues at coordinate 48,080,743 of NW_028270149.1, forward strand.
GATGACATCACTTCCGCCCCCACCGACCTCGCAGCCTCCACGATCGCCACTCAGACAACCGCCTCCACGATCGCCATGAAGACAATCGCCGACAGATTCGTGACCTCCGCGGCTATGGGAATAACTCTGTCTCTGTGCTCGCCACAGCCACTTCCGCCCCCAGTGATGTTACTAACCTACACAACCACAACGCCGCATGTGTCTATGCCCCCAAGCCGATTTCCACGCCTAACCCCGCCCCCCCGCTGAGTTCCGTCACCACGCCTAACCCTGCCCCCACGACGATCTCCGTCACCATGCCTAACCCCGCCCCTTCGCTGATCTCCGACTGCATGCCTAACCCCGTCCCCACGCCTATATGCATCCCCACGTCTAACCCCACCCCTTTGCCGATCTCCATCACCATGCCCAACCCTGCCCCCACGCCGATCTCCGTCCCCGCCCCCACACCCAGCTCCAGCCCCACACCAGGTCCTAGCTCCCAGCCCTGCCGTGTTTTCACCATCCCTCCACACCTACCCCTCTCTGAGGATGAAAGATCAGTCCTCAGCAGAGGCCTCATCTTTAATCCGAGAGCGTAGGGGAATTATGAGTTCAACACACGGCGTGACATCGAACAATTCTTCCGCCGCCTTCGCCTCTGTGCCTACTTCTTCAACCAAGACTCTTGCCCACCCTCTGACGACCCCTTCTCACGCCTCCATCACACCCCATCCACCTGGACACCCCGTGTTGGACTCCTACCTGCCCTCCACCTCTTCATAGCCAACTGCCACCGCAATATTAACCGCCACCTGAACTCCCCCACCCCTCTCACCCACTCCAACCTCTCACCCTCAGAACGCGCAGCCCTCCACTCCCTCCGTTGCAACCCCAACCTCACTATCAAACCAGCAGACAAGACAGGCGCGGTAGTAGTTTGGCGCACCGACCTCTACACCGCTGAGGCCAAACGCCAGCTCGCAGATACCTCCTCCTACTGCCCCCTTGACCATGACCCCACCCACCACCACCAAACCATCATCTCCCAGACCATCCATAACCTCATCACCTCGGGGGATCTCCCATCCACCGCCTCCAACCTCATAGCCCCACAACCCCGCACCGCCCGCTTCGACCTCCTGCCCAAAATCCATAAACCTGACTGCCCCGGTCGACCCATTGTCTCCGCCTGCTCCTGCCCCACCGAACTCATCTCCGCATACCTCGACACGGTCCTGTCCCCCTTAGTCCAAGAACTCCCCACCTATGTTCGGGACACCACCCATGCCCTTTACCTCATCCAGGATTTTCGCATCCCCGGTCCCCAACGCCTTATCTTCACCATGGACATCCAGTCCCTGTACACCTCCATCCCCCATCACGAAGGGCTCAAAGCCCTCCACTTCTTCCTTTCCCGCCGTACCAACCAGTACCCTTCCACTGACACCCTCCTTCGACTGTCTGAACTGGTCCTCACCATGAACAACCTCTCTTTCCAATCCTCCAACTTCCTCCAAACGAAGGGAGTAGCCATGGGCACCCCATGGGCCCCAGCTATGCCTGCCTCTTCGTAGGGTATGTGGAACAGTCCATCTTCCGCAACTACACTGGCCCCACCCCCCACCTTTTCCTCCGCTACATCGATGACTGTATCGGCGCCGCCTCGTGCTCCGATGAGGAGGTTGAACAGTTCATCCACTTCACCAACACCTTCCACCCCGACCTCAAATTCACCTGGACAGTCTCAGATTCCTCCCTCCCCTTCCTCGACCTTTCTATTTCTATCTCAGGCGACCGAATCAACACGGACATCTACTACAAACCGACCGACTCCCACAGCTACCTGGACTACACCTCCTCCCACCCTGCCCCCTGTAAAAATGCCATCCCATTCTCCCAATTCCTTAGTCTCCGCCGCATCTGCTCCCAGGAGGACCAGCTCCAAAAACGTACAACCCAGATGGCCTCCTTCTTCAAGGACCCCAATTTCCCCACCCGATGTGGTCGACGATGCCCTCCACCGCATCTCTTCCACTTCCCGCTCCTCCGCCCTTGAGCCCCGCCCCTTCAACCGCCACCAGGACAGAACCCCACTGGTCCTCACCTACCACCCCACCAATCTCCATGTACAGCGCATCATCCGCCGTCATTTCCGCCACCCAAACAGACCCCACCACCAAGGATATATTTCCCTCCCCTCCCCTCCCCTCCCCTATCAGCATTCCATAAAGACCACTCCCTCTGTGACTCCCTCGTCAGATCCACACCCCCCACCAACCCAACCTCCACTCCCGGCACCTTCCCCTGCAACTGCAGGTGGTGCAAGACTTGCGCCCACACCACCCCCCTCACCTCCCTCCAAGGCCCCAAAGGAAACTTCCATATCCGCCACAGATTCACCTGCACCTCCACACACATCATCTATTGCATCCTCTGCACCCGATGTGGCCTCCTCTATATTGGGGAGACAGGCTGCCTACTTGCGGAGCGTTTCAGAGCACACCTCTGGGACACCCGGACCAACCAACCCTTCAACTCCCCCTCCCACTCCACCAAGGATATGCAGGTCTTTGGACTTCTCCATCCCCAGACCACAACAACACGATGGTTGGAGGAAGAGCACCTCATCTTCCGCCTAGGAACCCTCCAACCACAAGGGATGAACTCGGATTTCACCAGTTTCCTCATTTCCCCTCCCACCACCTTGTCTCAGTCAAATCCATCGAACTCAGCACCACCTTCCTAACCTGCAATCTTCTTCCTGACCTCTCCGCTCCCACCCCAGTCTGACCTATCACCCTCACCTTGACCTCTTTCCACCTATCGCATTTCCGACGCCCCTCCCCCAAGTCCCTCCTCTCTACCTTTTATCTTAGCCTGCTGGACAAACTTTCCTCATTCCTGAAGAAGGGCTAATGCCCGAAATGTCGATTCTCCTGTTCCCTGGATGCTGCCTGACCTGCTGCGCTTTTCCAGCAACACATTTTCAGCTCTGATCTCCAGCGTCTGGAGACCTCACTTTCTCCTCCTTGTTATCACATGGGCTACTACCATAACCAAACCATTGTCAGCCTCTAATGGTCCCCAATAGCAGCTACTGTTTCTCTCAGTCTGATCTTTACCCATTCCTTTAACTGCCCAAATGCTGTTCTCTCTCCCTGGGCACGATCTTTACCTAATGTTTACTCCTCCCCCACCCCATCTTCAGCATATATACAAACCATTCCCTAGCTACAATCAGTTCTGACCCCAAAGCATTAACACTGCTTTCTCTTCACAGATGCTGCCAAACCTATTGATTTTTCAGCAATTTCTGATTGCTTCAAAGCTGTCCTAGTTTTCCTCATTCTAATTCTCCATTATTCCCCTCCATATTCCCCATTTTATTTTGTCTCCTCTACTACAGTCTCCTCTTTATCCTTATAGTCCCTTCCTGTTCCTATTATTTCTTTCTCTCTCCTCCATATTTCCTGTTTGCAACTCTCCCCTCTTCTGATTCACTCTGTACCCTTGGACTGTTGCCAAGTCCTCTTCTTTTCTTCTTCCATTTGGTTGCTTATGAGCTTTGTTGTCCACAAATTGATTGCACACTTCCTACTTTAAACAAGTGACAACATTTTGGAATTGCTGTATTGACTGTAAAGATTTTTGGGACATTCGGTCGTATGAAAGAAACTACTGCCCTTTCTTTTGAAAATTACAATATTCTTCTTTTCCTTTGCCTCTCTTCCCTATCATTTCAGTCCCCCTCTCCACTCCCCACTTCTGCCTCTTATTTTCCTTAGAACATAGAAAAATACAGCCCAGTACAGGCCCTTTGGCCCTCGATGTTGCGCCAATCCAAGCCCACCTAACCTACACTAGCCCACTATCCTCCATATGCCTATCCAATGCCCGCTTAAATGCCCAAAAAGAGGGAGAGTCCACCACTGCTACTGGCAGGGCATTCCATGAACTCACGACTCGCTGAGTAAAAAATCTACCCCTAACATCTGTCCTATACCTACCACCCCTTAATTTAAAGCTATGCCCCCTCGTAATAGCTAACTCCATACGTGGAAAAAGGTTCTCATGGTCAACCCTATCTAAACCCCTAATCATCTTGTACACCTCTATCAAGTCACCCCTAAACCTTCTTTTCTCCAATGAAAACAGCCCCAAGTGCCTCAGCCTTTCCTCATACGATCTTCCTTCCATACCAGGCAACATCCTGGTAAACCTCCTCTGCACCCGTTCCAGTGCCTCCACATCCTTCCTATAGTATGGTGACCAAATCTGCACACAATACTCCAGATGCGGCCGCACCAGAGTCTTATACAACTGCAACATGACCTCAGGGCTCCGGTACTCAATTCCTCTACCAATAAAAGCCAGTACGCCATATGCCTTCTTCACCGCACTATTTACCTGGGTGGCAACTTTCAGAGATCTGTGTACATGGACACCAAGATCCCTCTGCTCATCCACACTACCAAGTATCCGACCATTAGCCCAGTACCCCATCTTTTTGTTACTCATACCAAAGTGAATCACCTCACACTTACCTATATTGAACTCCATTTGCCACCTTTCTGCCCAGCTCTGCAACTTATCTATATCCCGCTGTAACCTGACACATTCTTCCTCACTGTCAACAACTCCACTGACTTTCGTATCATCCGCAAACTTGCTCACCCAACCTTCTAGCCCCTCCTCCAGGTCATTTATAAAAATGACAAACAGCAATGGCCCCAAAACAGATCCTTGCGGAACACCGCTAGTAACTGCACTCCAAGATGAACCTTTACCATCAACTACTACCCTCTGTCTTCTTCCAGCCAGCCAATTCCTAATCCAAACCTCCAACTCACCCTCAATGCCATGCCTCTGTATTCTTTGCAGTAGCCTACCATGGGGAAGCTTATCAAATGCCTTACTAAAATCCATATACAACACATCTACCGCTTTACCCTCGTCTACCTCCTTAGTCACCTTCTCAAAGAATTCAATAAGGTTTGTGAGGCACGACCTGCCCTTCACAAAACCATGCTGACTATCCTTGATCACATTATTCCTATCCAGATGTTCATAAATCCTATCCCTTACAATTCTCTCTAAGACTTTGCCCACAACAGAAGTGAGACTCACCGGCCTAGGGTTATCCCTACTCCTCTTCTTGAACAAGGGAACCACATTTGCTATCCTCCAGTCTACTGGCACTATTCCTGTAGACAACGAGGACATAAAAATCAAGGCCAATGCCTTACTTCCTTCCCTTCTCATGCTGCAACTGGGGCCACTGTCAGCCAATCCATGCCCATGTCTTCTCCCTCATAGGCTTTGCATACTTGTTGGCCAGTTGAATTTTCTGATATTTAGAGCTATAGCTAGGCACTGATTTTGTGCTCATAACTCAAAAGCAGAATAGAAATGCCTTAACCCTCTGGCAACAGGTGAATTCCTCCTGCTGCCTCTGTCCTGCTACATGTTAAAAATTAGTCCTTTCATTTCTTCCAATGAAGCGAGAAGACAGGAATTAGTCTATTGTTAGCCGTTAGCTAGAAATCGATCACTGACTGTGAAAGTGAAGACTTATGAGATAGACAGATCATGGAGTTAACAGATAATAGCATTATATCTCACTTCATAATTGGTAATCCTCTCAGGTTTAGATTACTGCACCAGTTAACTCTGTAACAAGAATATTTGAAATTATTGCAAACCTTGCTATTCTATTCTAAGCAATTTGCATATTTTTATGAGCAGAATTAGATTGTGAACATTTAATGACAATATCACTGCTAGAATTTTGACTCTATCCTGATTAACATGTTAATGGAGCTCAGTATTGTTTTACATCACAGACTATTCAGATCACAGTAAAAGGGATAGAACACCTGCAGAAAAGCACTTACCTACAAACACAGAAACAAAGAGGTAATCCTATACCTATCCAACTCATTGTTTAGACTGCAGATAAAATAAAGAGAATATGGCTATGGATAAGGACAGAACAAACAATGCAAGTGATGAAGCTTTAGCTATAAAGATGGACTGAAGTTATTTGCATAATATAGAATATGCCAGAAATGCAGAATTACAATGCATTAGAATGAAGATTAGAATAATCCTTTATAGCATCACAACTAAGCTCCCAAAAAATAAAGAACAGTTTTTTAAAAAGTATATATTGTTGGGTAATTTTCCCACTATAGGGAGGGAGAAATAATTAAGGAATTTATACAAAAGCAATACAGTGACATGATAGTACTTTTACCATTTACACCAGAGATGACATATAAATAAATGCTTACCTGTAACTGTGCAAGATGTTCTGTTAAAGTGCATGGCAGGCAGCATCCAATGTCAAAGAGCAAGGCAAGATTATCAGCAAATAAGAAATGAAAAATCATATGCAGTACAGGGCAAATTGTTTCTAGGTAGCCTTTAGATCATTTGTCTCCTTTATCTTCAACTGCCATTATCCAGTTTCCTGCTGCATCTCTTATTCATTGACTCACTTCTTATACTTCAATGCACAATAGTAATTATAAAAACAAAGTTATTTTTACTTAAGTAGAAGACAATGCTTTATATCAATTTGAGCATGTAAATTAAGTAATTAGTATCTGACGTTACATCAATTAGGTAATTGGCTTGAGGCTAGCTGCCCAAGGCACAGCACAGAAGGTATAGTTGCATTAATAGAAATTACAGAACTTTGTTATTTAAAGCTAGTTTCCTTTCACTCAATGTTAGTTACAAAGAATATTATAACTAGTACACATAATAAAATCTTCCAAATTGTTAGCTGCATGCTGTTGTTGTGTCCCCCAGAACCATCTGGGGTGCATGGGTAGATTTGTTGCTACTAGTCTTTTCTTATTGGTATCAGCAATTTCAACTACTACCAAGACAAGAAACACGTCAATACAAACTCTTCTTGAGAAAACAGAATCAATCATGATAAACAGAATAGGTTTCTTACACACTACTTAAAAGCTAGTTACATTACATCTGAGTTACATGTTAATCTGTTGAGAAACATCAAACTAAGCTGAAGACCAAGTACACCTTACTGTTAGACTCATTAATTTAGCACTAGAACAACTACTTAGCGAATAGACAAACACACTGGCTAACCCCTCCTGGGATTACTCTTTTATATCCTGATGACAGAAGTTTACCTTGTGAGGTCAGTTAACCCTTTCAGGCACTAATAGTCTTATATTACAGGAACAAATTGAAAACCTGAATTTCACACATTACCAGTATGTCTCCTGAGTACATATTTGATTATCAGCTCCTTTTGAAGCTGTCAGCTATTTCATTTCAGAGAATTGTCCTAAAGTATTATAAATTACTCAGAGTAAATTGTAGAAATTGGTAGGCATTGCACCCACCGTTTTAGCATGAAAGGTGCACAAAGCTCATCAACCTCACCAACCAACTGGTTGGTCCACTTGTTCCTCATTTGGATATTCTCAGTGGATGCTTAAAGTGTATGAATTGGGTCTTGGAGATATTGTAAGTATAGGATTGAATGATTGTTGAAGGTCTGAGTCCAACAATTTTTTTTTTGCTGATCTGCCAGACAAGCACTGAGCCTGGGCCGTGAATTTTCAGCTTTTATGTTAAAACAATATACACAGGATATCCTATAATTCCCCAAGGGATTCTATAATTCATCAGTAGGAAGCTAAGGAGTTGGAACTCCAACAGTTTACAATGCAAGAAAAAATAGTGGAAGAATCGATATATTTATAAAAGGGATGATGATTGAAGTGATTTGTTCCTTGGCAGGTCAAAGGATTTTTCCAAAAGCTACTGACTTGATTGATTCTTTGGCTACTTACTGATCAATATCGATCACATTAAATCTCTAATGCTGGTCCAGAAAGAAGCTGAACATGGGGCAGAATCTTTACCAGGACCTTACTCAGTGCGGAATCATAGATCTTTCCTACTACAACCTTGATGATTTTACGAAAGCCCAGGTTTAGATTATTAAAGAGGAGAATATACTGCAATTGGATTAACATTGATGTCTGCAGCACACCATGACAAACTAGCTTCTGCCTACAAAAGGTTCAGCTGCTTATTAATCCAGTGTAGTTACTGCTCAGTAATCTCACATGAGACTATCTTTTTGTAGAGTTTTATGTTGCGGTAAAGTTTTCTGATAATCCAAGTACACCAGGATGAACTACTTTTGTGGAGAAACGGGTAGGGGAAGGAGGGGAGGTTAAATTGGACAAACTCCAAACCTGACAAATGTGCCTGCTATCTTCTCACCTCGGGGAGGCTTGGGTAAAAGGATGGAGGGGGAATAGAATCGAGTCCATTACCCCAGGAGATAGGCCGAAAGAAGTAATGGGACAGACTGATAACAAGGTTGGCAGACTGCGATGCATGCCTCTATTCACATCAGAGAAGGACTGGGCTTTAATGATGAATGTCAGGTCCTCAAACCTTTACTCCTGACTCCCCAAAAGACCCTACATGCCTTCATGGCCACTTCCATGTTCTGTCAGATCCTGAGTAATGGTGGGTCATTTTGCATGATTTAACATTTCATGTTACCTCAATTTTATGCAAGTTTTCCCAGGTAGTGGAGACAAACTAGATGGTGCCAATTCCTGGCACAAAGGTCAGAGCAGTTACTTGGCAGCTGCAGCTTGCCAGCATCTTCTCTGGCCATCCATAATGCAGGCCGATATTGACATTTTGGATCATGCTCCACCGGCAGAGTCTGTCTACATTGAGGTTGGCATTGACAAAGCACTGGCCTCACCACGTCAGCATGGCATATGCATATTATACAGTCCACCAATTCAGTATTGCACTTTTGTGTACACTGACATCTTACATTGCAATACTGTTGCCAGACTACTTTGTACACAGGGACAGGGCATCAGATCAGAGTGCATTCTAAATTTTGTAGCCTGCTTTCTCAATGCTCACTCACTTGCAGTCACTTGAATGTGAACAATATCTGCCTTGCTGTGCCTTGCAGCACATTTTCATTTCAGCCAGAATTTACAGGCTTACAGTATTTCAATTTCCCAATTTCAAGTCTATATTGACACAGATACCAGAACCTAATTGCGCCAAGCAGTCAACTGACTTTGACCAAGCCCTTGGACTGATATTGGACACTACCTGTGACTGACTGTGGAGGAACACCCTCATTGACCAAAGTATTTCTGTCTTGCTTTGCCTTTTAACATAGCCAGGAAACTAGGCAGCTTGTTATATTTGTCAGCACTGAAAAGACAAGGGGACAAACATGTTGCTGTATAGCTTTGTACTACATTAATGTCACACCTCCTGCATGTTCCAGCAGTTTACATAGTAATCTTTCATGTCTGAAAGTCTAAGCGGTTTATGGTCAATGAGGGTTTTCCACCACAGTCAATCAAATGTAGTGTCCAATTTCAGTCCAAGAGCTTGGCCAGAGTCAGTTGACTGCTTGGTGCAATCGGGTTCTTGGCATTTGGGTCAATATAGAATTGAAAATGGGCCATTGTCAGTCCTGCAAGTTGAGTCCGTCCAACCAGGTTAAAGATGACTGGGGTATTGATAAGGGAGTTGTGCAAAAATCACTCAGGGATCTAGTCTATTGTCAGTGGTAGGATTCCTGATGCCAGTCTTCAGTGCCAGTAACCTGGGGTGTTTCTTCTTTGGTCAGCTGCTATGACAGGTCAGTAATGTGCTGACTAGAATGTGGTCCCAAACCTAATCTTGCTGAAATCCCTACCAAAGTGAAAGTCTTGGAGTTGGTAAAGTGTTCAGGAGCCAACCTTACTGATGCATCTTCTGCAGGACGCGTGGCGTTTTCCTCAGAGTCTAGATTAGAATGGTGCTAGAAAAGCACAGCAGGTCAGGCAGCATCCGAGTAGCAGGAAAATCAATGTTTCGGGCAAAAACCCTTCATCAGGAATGAAAGCCTATCAAGGAATAACTGACAGGCTAAGGAATGCTGCCTTGCAGGATTAGGCTGTTTGGATCACACTGTCTCTTCTCTCCTGAGACTGCAGAGGTGAAAACTTGAGCATCATTTAAAACATTGTGGTGACAATAGAGGAGCAGTGCCACACATCACATTAACAAGTAACATTCATCCCACACAAGTGTCAGTCAATATCCATCTCCAACAAGATACAATTAAAAGTCTCCTGTGACATTCGGTGGGGTGGTGGGTTTAACCGTTGATCAGAAACTGAACTGGATTAGCTATATAAATAATGTGGCTAAAAGACTAGGAAACTTGTGATGAATAATTCATCACCTGACTCTCCAAAGACTACCCTCCATCTACAGGCATGAGTCAGGATTATGACATGCTTTGACAATTGGCACCTGAAAGTCCTGGTGAATGGGATGGTAGAGAGGACAGAATATTCCCTGCATGCCTGGATGAGTGCAGCTTCAACAACACTCAACACTCAATGGGCTTGACAACATCCAGGACAAAACTCACTTGATAGGCCGCACATGCAGACGTTCTAACCCTAGTTACTGCATGTTCATCTCGACTGTGGATAATGTAATGATCATGTAGCAACGTTAGATAAGCTGACAGGGTCTGGGTTTCTGGTCTCCTCTGGAAGTTTCAACAAGAGAAGACTTATCTCTACCATCCCATTTTGCTTCTATTGCATTTTGTTTTCGTAGTTATTGAGTCAAAAGAAGCATGAAGGACAATTCCTGGCTTGAAACATTTGAAATAGTGCTCTTTCAGGATTGAGATATGGCACTGACATAAGGTCCTAGTATTGACAAGAACATCCACCACTGTGTGCAAGATTGCATGAGAGTGGAGGTATATGAATACCCAATGAGGTGAGCAGTGTAGAATTGCCTCACCAAAATTGACCTTAGCAAAAGTCAGAGAACATTTGGCCCCAAGTGGTCAATCTATGGTTGAGAATAAATATTTATTTCACTAACTACATCAAATACAGATAATCCTTTAATAACCTCTTAAGACTGTTAATCAAACATGAACATAACTTTGATAAGTAACACAGTAGCCTTTGAAACTTTAGATCAACATTCATAATGATTACAGTCATTATAAACAGTTGTAGCTCACAAGCAATGAAGCCTATTGAAATTGGAAAACCAGATGGCGATTTTGTTTTCCAAGGCTACACCAGATGATCTATAAATCAGTGTACTCCAGCACCAGGTGTATATTTTCTACTCTACACTAAAGAACGTAACTGTTGTTTTAATGTAAATAGCTTGGCATTTAAAGAATTTCAAATTGAGATATTTTGATTTCCCAAGCAGTTCTTCAATTTCAAAACATAATAATAATTGGTGGACTTAATGGTAAAGTACTGTATTTCATCTCCGCACTTTCACAACACTGGTGAAACACTGCTTAGTATTGCTTTTGTTATGGACCAGGCCAGACCCACTCAAAACATTTTAAGAAGGGAACCCAGACCTTATCTGTTTTAGTTGTTTTAGGTAGATGCAGTGTGGATATCCCAGGAGTGATACAGCTTTCTTTGGCCAGCAGCTTCGAGCAGACTGCCTGCTAAAACCAAACCAAACCAAACCAGGAGAAAACCCTGAAGTGGGAGAACTGGCCATTCTTTTTTTCATTGTACAAGTGTTTTTTTTTTAAAAAACTAAAAGCCTTTTCCCTGATTGTTGCCTTAGGCAATATCTATTAGCTATTAGCAAAGTCCCTAATCCCTGAAAAATCAGAAACGCTGCCTTTTACAACTGGACAATTGGATAAATTGAAAAAAAAACAAGGACAACATAGCCTTGTTAAAGGAGCAGCATCGTCACACTTGCACACTTTGGAGGGCCTTACAATCAATTGGTAAAAACACATTTTATGTTCTGAAGAAGGGTCACTAGACTCAAAATATTAGCTCTGATTTCTCTGCACAGATGCTGTCCCTCCTGCTGAGTTTTTCCAGCTATTTCTACTTTTGTTTCTAATTTATAATTGTAAATCAAACTACTGAACCTGACAGAGAGATGCCTTTTGAATTTCAAAGGCTCTTAATGAAGGAATTCCAGGAGATATTTCTACTTGCTTCCTACTATGCATTGCAGCTGTCCTTTGGTTCACAACTTCGAGATTTCATGGACTACATCCCTACAGAAGGAACCTAAGTCCAGAAAGGTTGGAGAGAAGAGGGGTGTAACTTCCTACCCCTTGTAGTACAGCCCACAAGTGGGGGAGCACTCCATGCTGTTGGCTACACCAGAGAAGATTGCTGGAAATGTGATTCCAGATATGAATTTTTAATGGCCTTCTCTTTTGGCCTGTTGAAAAGTGAAGAAGTGACCACCAAGCAACAATGCCAAAGGATTTTCCAAAGTCTCACTGATGGCATGCAAACATGTCAAAGAAATTGCTGCAATATCACACCCCAGTCAGACATTGCATGTGACAAATCTAACACACCACATGGATGCTGTCAGAAAATAAAACCTGAAACATTTACTTCTATCCAAGAGATATATTCAAAAAGGAATAGATGACGTACACTATGTGCCAAGGTTTACACTAGCGCAAATGCAAATATCATCCTTTTACACATTTTACATGAGGTTTACTCAAAAAAAAACGGCATTTATTGCAATCCATACCTGTCAAGCTAACTGCTGAGAATTAGCCTGATGTCATATTCATTTGCATTATCATTCTTATATGGGAGAAAGTGAGGACTGCAGATGCTGGAGATCAGAGCTGAAAATGCGTTGCTGGAAAAGCGCAGCAGGTCAGGCAGCATCCAAGGAGCAGGAGAATCGACGTTTCGGGCATGAGCCCTTCTTCATTCCTGAAGAAGGGCTTATGCCCAAAACGTCGATCCTCCTGCTCCTTGGATGCTGCCTGATCTGATGCGCTTTTCCAGCAATGCATTTTCAGCTCTTATCAGTCTGATATGCCAACATATCCATGGAATGGTCACCTGAGATGCTTTAATTATTGAAACAGATGGACTAGCTATCATTGATCTGCTGGTATACACGATCCATAGAGAAGAATTAGCTTAGCATCTGCAAGTGCGGGGCCCTGGAATAACTATAACAGTGGCCCTGGTGGAATGAGACAAGTGAGTTGAAGGGACGGCAGTGACAAAGCTGTACGGTTTAACAATGTGTTTTGCATCATTGTTTACCATGACCCTCATTCAGTGGGAGCACAGTTGAAAATTCAGTTCATCGTTTCTTAAAGTTTACCAACAACCAATTTCCCTTGTAGAAGAGGAGTCATATTGTCATTATTCAGCCCAGTGTTATGATTTTTATTTCTACAAAAGTATGAAAAATTATACAGCTTTTACTATTTGTTCCTCTCCTTCCCTCAGGATCCTCAAGTCTGGCCAATATACCAATCTTCCCTTCAAGTGACATCTATTGAATAATTTCCTATTGAGTAATAGCCATACAAAAAGCAGCCTTAGTAGTTCTATAATTTCAACGTTCACCTCCTCCACTAATCATCACCTCACCTGCATACATTATTAGCTCCTTTCTTTGCATACTATGTTTTATTCTTTATTTGTGAAAATCTTGCTTTTGTTTCTTTTTGATGTTTTTTCTGATACCTTCATTATGTGCATGGTTTACATGCAATTTGCACTCTCATGACTACAGATTAGATTACTTACAGTGTGGAAACAGGCCCTTCGGCCCAACAAGTCCACACGGACACTCCGAAGAGCAACCCACCTGGACCCCTTCACCTAACAAGACAGGCAATTTAGCATGGCCAATTCAACCAACCCGCACATCTTTGGACTGTGGGAGGAAACCGGAGCACCCGGAGGAAACCCACGCAGACACGGGGAGAATGTGCAAACTCCACACAGTTGCCTGAGACGGGAATTGAACCCGGGTCTCTGGTGCTGTGAGGCAGCAGTGCTAATGATCTTCATCTGTGCTAGAGATGGCTTGTTCCCACTTTCATGTTAACATACAAAATACAAATCGTTTATAAGGAATGAAGTGCATGTTCTAACATTTGCATTACAACAATCTGTGCTTTAAACCTTTCTCTTCACTGGGTCCAGTGAGAATGGTATGCAGAAGAGGTTCAAATTTTAAAAATTTACTTGCTGCCCCCAAAACCATTACTTTCCTGGCTTATAACTCTTTTATTAACCCAAATCAATGATGATCATCCAAAGTCTAGATGGGCTACTAGTTAATATTTGAGTATCAGGGCTTATAGATATAATCAGCTCTGTGACATGGAATTGACTAAACACAGGGTGATATCCAACTTTCAACTGCTTGGTAGCAGATCAAGGAGGACATGACAACTGGTAAGTATTTAATGACATCTCCTTTTAGAATTCCTTGTAGACCAGGAGAAGCAGGAAAGTTTCTGTCAGCTCCTCCCAAGAGTCACAGCCTCACAAGCAGTCAATCAGGCTGGTGTCAATCTTTATTTGAATGATGCCTTGATTTTAAAATTGGCCATTATTGGATTGTTGCCTGCTACTGTGCTGCACTAATCCTTCTTTCCTTCCTGTTAAATCCAACTTACTTATGAATACATAACATTAAATAACAATAATCCAAAAAGAATCAAGCAAAAAAGGATGAAAAGCTCATTGTTAAGCCAAGGTTCCAACATGGAATTGCAATGGTAATTGGGTGTAATAGTAATGAAATAAAAACAGTCAATGCATTTAAATTGCTAGAATGATAAACAAAGAGCTACAATAAAGCTTTTTCAAAGCAAATCATCAACAAGTTTCAACTCTTCACTGGAAGAAAAAAAAGTTAATCTTGTTTCATGTTAGCAACTAACAGCTACTTGGTTTAGCCATTTCTGTCCTTTTCATAAAAGCCAGTTCAGCCTATTTTTGTCAAAGTATTAGAGATCATATGTTACAAAGCAATGGCAAGTTGGAAAAGGAAATGAAATGCGCAGACAGAAGACTTAACAAAGAGGTTAATGAATGAGGGCTGAAAATGTGTTGCTGGAACAGCGCAGCAGGTCAGGCAGCATCCAGGGAACAGGAGAATCGACGATTCGGGCATAAGCCCTTCTTCAGGAATGAGGAAAGTGTGTCCAGCAGGCTAAGATAAAAGGTAGGGAGGAGGGACTTGGGGGAGGGACGTTGGAAATGCGATAGGTGGAAAGAGGTCAAGGTGAGGGTGATAGGTCAGACTGGGGTGGGGGCGGAGAGGTCAGGAAGAAGATTGCAGGTTAGGAAGGCAGTGCTGAGTTCGATGGATTTGACTGAGACAAGGTGGAGGGAGGGGAAATGAGGAAATCCGAGTTCATCCCTTGTGGTTGGAGGGTTCCTTTGGTGGTTGGGTTGGTCCACCCTGTGGCTCAACACTTCAACTCCCCCTCCCACTCCACCAAGGATATGCAGGTCTTTGGACTCCTCCATCGCCAGACCACAACAACACGACGGTTGGAGGAAGAGCGCCTCATCTTCCGCCTAGGAACCCTCCAACCACAAGGGATGAACTCGGATTTCACCAGTTTCCTCATTTCCCCTCCCCCCACCTTGTCTCAGTCAAATCCATCGAACTCAGCACCGCCTTCCTAACCTGCAATCTTCTTCCTAACCTCTCCGCCCCTCCCCAGTCTGACCTATCACCCTCACCTTGACCTCTTTCCACCTATCGCATTTCCAACGCCCCTCCCCCAAGTCCCTCCTCCCTACCTTTTATCTTAGCCTGCTGGACACACTTTCCTCATTCCTGAAGAAGGGCTTATGCCCGAAACGTCGATTCTCCTGTTCCCTGGATGCTGCCTGACCTGCTGCGCTGTTCCAGCAACACATTTTCAGCTCTGATCTCCAGCATCTGCAGACCTCACTTTCTCCTCAATGAATGAGGGCTGCCTAGCCAGTGACGGTACATGTGAAAATATTAAAATATAGTATGTAAAAGAGGAATTAAGATTACAAATCCATGAATAACCAGCTTGGAATGCAACAGAAATGCCAAGGGCAATTAACATAAGTTTATATTTAAGATGTTTGATCAGCAGAAAAATAAGCATATATTATCATTCTGAGTTATATCTGTCTTAAAAGGAAGGTTGATTTATTGAATTACCATGCATAGTATTTTGAAAAGGGAAAAGTCAATACACTTTCTCCTGGATTCTTCAGTGTTCAAGTATTTTATTCTTTCAAACTGCTTGTATAGGCCAGCTATTGTGGGATGATTTATTTGGTAATACCAGCACTTTATCCTCTTGCATGTATTACTGAGGCAGGGTTCCTCATCAGAAGATGTGATTCAATAACATTTCCAAAATATAAAGCACTGGAATAAGGGAAACAGTGAGAGAAGGGAGTCAGCCATTTTGTGCAGAAATCATTCATCGTAGCAGCTGCCCATTTTGGAAAATTCATCATTCTTAGCCGAGTCAATGATACACCTCACATGGGTCAGTACAGTTAGCCACACAGATAACTGAAATGTTAACTTCTTCAAGTCACTAAATTCCTTTATTTATGGCTACAGTTACCAAATTGCATATTTTACAGATTAGGAAAGAAAAATGAAAGCCAATAATGTAAATTTTGATATCAGTATGCATGGAACTCTGGTTTTCTTCAAAATCACAATAATGCAAGTATGAAATGACAACCTTAACATCTATCCCCTCATTAAAAATTTCAGTCAACATTTATCCCTCAATGCAGTGTAAAATTCATTAAAATATTTTTCTTCTCTTCTACCTTTTCTTTCCTTTCTCATTTTCATCTTGTTTGGTTATCTCTTTTAAGTAGTCTTGTACATTTGACCATGTCTAATCCTCTTTCATTTGCATTTCTCACCTTATTTTGACCATGATCCATTTCTAAGAGAAACCCAGTATAAGTGAGCCTTCGTACAATAGAACCTCAAAAGCTGGGTTCAATATGATCTTTGTAATATGCTTTTACCTTGCTGGCAGTCACCCTTTGTCAATGTTATAATGTTAGCACAATGCCACTTTGTTCCTTTCTACAATAATTATTTATGTGCATATTTTAACAATTGTCAGGATACACACGCAGGCCATTTTCTTTCTGCAGTATTGTTGATAGGGCTGATTACATCTGTCTGTCGGTGTAGGGCAAAAGCTTGGGACAGATAAGTTTGAGATAGTTGGCCTGCTTGTCTTCTGTCAAATCTTATGTGACTCACTAGATTGTGAAACTCCAAGATTATTTCAGATAGCAAGTTCAACACAAGAACAAGAGCTAAAAGGTACACCTAAGTATCTTGCATTAGCATGTCAAAAACCTAATTTTAGCTCTGACAGTTTGATGTTGTTTTTCGCCAGGGTTAATGTCAATGATTTTCATCTGTAAGTTCCCAGCAGAATGGAGAATTGACTTTTATCCCCAGTGTAAAATCCCTTTTTTTAAAAAATGTCAATGAATTATATTTACTTTGGCAGCTTTTCCCAAGTGGGTTGAAGATTTTCTTGCATTCTTGGGGCTAAATATCAAAACGTTTTATTCTACTTGATTGCATGCATTTGTCTTCTCACTGCTTTTACATCTCGAGTGGAATGATCTGGACACTTCTGTATAATTTAGAAATATCAGATGGTCAACTACAAAAGTAATATACTGAACCATACAACAGAAACCCATTAAAGTGCAGAGGTAAAAGAATGGTTGAGAGGTAAAGCTTGTAGCGAAACTACCACACTTCCAATAAACATAACTTCAACATTTAGTCATCCACTCTTTCTCTACACTAGCCAATGAATGTTTTTTCCTTCACTCAGTTTCAAACTTGAAAGTGTAATCTTCCATCTTGTTACTCCTAGGAACATCAGTCCCCATCTGAAAGTAAAACTATCGTGCAGCATTTTCTCATTGAGAGAAAAGCTCAGGGAAGCTCTTAATCATGTACACAAAAAGCTATGTAAAAGGTGATGTCATGATCACATGATGATGGAGAAACTGAAGAGATGAACAACAGTCCAGACTTTGTGCTTAGCCAGAATTTATGTAGTTAGCATAACATAAATAAAAATACTTTGAAAAGTCCTTAGATTTCAGTAATATCTCTTTCCATCTCTTTCATTCAGTAATGCACCTTAAAGACTCTCTAAGACACTGCACAACTACAACAGATGGTAGTACTAGTCAGAACTCAACAGTAAGTCAGACCAGAGGGTGAAACTCAATGGTGATTGGACAAAGCAGAAAGAAAAGTTCTAAACACAGCCCCAACAACTGGTGAAAGGGCAGCATTAGCAGAAATGTTCTACCAAAGATAATAATAGATTTGACCATACTGTTTTCATGTGAAGGGTCAATACTAAGCAGGAAATTGGTAAAACTGGCACACTGATTTACTCATTATAGAAAAGTTTCAAGTTTGACAGTGAAAATGAATAAAGATCAAATCAAAAGCCTGGCAATACACTGTAAGCTGAATTAATGGTGACAACTTAGCAAGACAGAAGGTGAATGAAGAGACAGTTCGATGGAAGTTATTAGAGGCTTCAAAACATACTTTTGTGTTTAGCATAATATCAATTTTGAATGAACAAAATGAAATGACACAAAAGCCAGAAGAAGGCACTCATTTATTAATGACCATTACCTTTTGGCAAGAAGCTGGAAATGTGGGACAACTTGACCAGAGATAGGATTGTGGTTGGTGTTTTAGAGGAAACACTTTCAGAGTACCAACAGTTTACGGAAGATCTAACTTTGACTAAAATGGTGGCACTGATTAGGCAGGCCATAGGACAAAAACAAAAGTGTTGTTAATTAGAGAGAAGCAGGTGTCCCATTGAAAATGTTATTTGATGCCAAACAATATTTTAAGTGCAAAACTGAAAACTCATTGAGGCAGAAGCCAGTATCGTTCAGTATTTGATCTGCAAACTCAGTCACAGGTGAAGTACTTTGTGTTTGTTGAGACTGGTTGGTCTGCAATGTTGGATCTTTGCATGTTCCTTCTGCTATTTGCATTTGATCTCTACCTGGACCTGCCAGAGATACTTGAAGTGGTTGGTACCTGTGGAGATGCTACTTCTTCAGTTTAGGTAGTCTTGGGCAAGTGATACCCATGAAACAGTGGTGATATTGCATTTTTTCATTCTTGAAGCAGTTCTTCTGTTGGTTCCCACTTGCTGTGACAATGTTCAGAGTGGAGAGCTTGTTTTGGAAGTCTCTTTGTAGACACGGGTACACCATGGCTTACCTATTGCAGCCAATTGATTATAACTTATAGTTTAATGTTGGGACTTTTGCTGCAGAGAGTCGTCGGATATTGGATCACCTATTCTGTCATTGAACGTGCAGGATTTAATGATGGCATTGGTGGTGATATTGCCATAGGGTTTTGAGGAGTTTGCTGTATATTGTCTATGACTTTGATACATACAGAAGGGAAGATAACACAACTGCCCTTTAAGAGAACAAACTTGGTGCTGAGGTTGATCATCAAACATTCTGCTCCTTAGATAGTCGAAGGTTGCACTGGCTCATTGGAGACAAGGGTGAATTTCATGGATGTCTGCGCTCATTGAATGCATGTTCCCAAGCTATGAGATCTGATCCATGTAATTCAATTGTCCATTGTGACTTTTGATAACGGGGGGCAATGTTTGTGGAACCTTTGTCTTCCTTCTGTCTAGAAGAAGGCCCATTCTCTCAAATGTCTCAGTGAATGTGTTGATGCTTTTGGAGTTTGACCTCAGTGTGTGCATATAAAGGGTCATCTGCATACTGCAACTCAATGACAGAGGTGCAGGTGGTCATGGTTCTGGACTAGAGGTAGAACAGTTTCCCATTCACCCTGCAGAGAGGTTGCACTCCAATAGGAAGCTTCATGGATGGGAGTAGAGTTTTGTAGTGAGGAAGATAGAGACGTGTGTTGGAAAATGACACACAGTCATTATTAACCTCAATTTGCATTCGTATTGGTGCTAACACTGGTGAGGATATGGATTTAAAAAGTGGCATGAGGGGGAGGCTGATTGGCCATTTGTGAAATATTTAAGAAGCTGTGGTAGACAAGTAGGAGGCTGGAAGAACACAGCAATCCAGGCAGCATCAGGAAGTGGAGCAGTCAACGTTTCAGGTGTAAACCTCTTTCAGGGTTGGGGATGAGTGCAAGGGGAGCCACAGATACAGGGAAGAGAGGGAAGGTGGAAGAGTTTGGTTTGGGGGGGTGGGGGGGTGGGGGGAGGTGAGGTAAGGATAGTTGAACACAGGTAAAGGGTACGACCTAGTTGGTCGATGGGAGGTATCCAGGTTGGTAGCTGAAAGGAAGGGTCAGTCTGAGGAATTGAAGGGAGTAGGAGGGGCTGTCAAGGGAAGTCATTTGGAATTGGAGAATTCAATGTTGAATCAGCAGGGATTCTGGGATCAATTCAGCGATCAGTAATGGAGCGGTGTGGTCGGTGAGATCAGTAATGGAGCGGTGTGGTCGGTGGGATCAGTAATGGAGCGGTGTGGTTGGTGGGATCAGTAATGGAGCGGTGTGGTCGGTGAGATCAGTAATGGAGCGGTGTGGTCAGTGGGATCAGCGGGAGCGGTGTGGTCAGTGGGATCAGCGGGAGCGGTGTGGTCGGTGGGATCAGTAATGGAGCGGTGTGGTCGGTGGGATCAGTAATGGAGCGGTGTGGTCGGTGGGATCAGTAATGGAGCGGTGCGGTCGGTGGGATCAGTAATGGAGCGGTGCGGTCGGTGGGATCAGTAATGGAGCGGTGTGGTCGGTGAGATCAGTAATGGAGCGGTGCGGTCGGTGAGATCAGTAATGGAGCGGTGCGGTCGGTGAGATCAGTAATGGAGCGGTGTGGTCGGTGGGATCAGCGGGAGCGGTGTGGTCGGTGGGATCAGTAATGGAGCGGTGTGGTCGGTGAGATCAGTAATGGAGCGGTGTGGTCGGTGGGATCAGTGAGAGCGGTGTGGTCAGTGGGATCAGCGAGAGCGGTGCGGTCGGTGAGATCAGTGGGAGCGGTGTGGTCGGTGGGATCAGTAATGGAGCGGTGTGGTCGGTGGGATCAGTGGGAGCGGTGTGGTCAGTGGGATCAGCGGGAGCGGTGTGGTCGGTGGGATCAGTAATGGAGCGCTGTGGTCGGTGGGATCAGCGGGAGCGGTGTGGTTGGTGGGATCAGTAATGGAGCGGTGTGGTCGGTGGGATCAGTGGGAGCGGTGTGGTCAGTGGGATCAGCGGGAGCGGTGTGGTCGGTGGGATCAGTAATGGAACGGTGTGGTCGGTGAGATCAGTAATGGAGCGGTGTGGTCGGTGGGATCAGTAATGGAGCGGTGTGGTCGGTGGGATCAGTGGGAGCGGTGTGGTCAGTGGGATCAGCGAGAGCGGTGTGGTCAGTGGGATCAGTAATGGAACGGTGCGGTCGGTGAGATCAGTAATGGAGCGGTGTGGTCGGTGGGATCAGTGGGAGCGGTGTGGTCAGTGGGATCAGCGAGAGCGGTGTGGTCAGTGGGATCAGTAATGGAACGGTGCGGTCGGTGAGATCAGTAATGGAGCGGTGTGGTCAGTGGGATCAGTGAGAGCGGTGTGGTCAGTGGGATCAGTGGGAGCGGTGTGGTCAGTGGGATCAGCGGGAGCGGTGTGGTCAGTGGGATCAGCGGGAGCGGTGTGGTCAGTGGGATCAGCGGGAGCGGTGTGGTCAGTGGGATCAGTAATGGAACGGTGCGGTCGGTGAGATCAGTAATGGAGCGGTGTGGTCGGTGGGATCAGTGGGAGCGGTGTGGTCAGTGGGATCAGCGAGAGCGGTGTGGTCAGTGGGATCAGCGGGAGCGGTGTGGTCAGTGGGATCAGTAATGGAACGGTGCGGTCGGTGAGATCAGTAATGGAGCGGTGTGGTCGGTGGGATCAGTGGGAGCGGTGTGGTCAGTGGGATCAGCGGGAGCGGTGTGGTCAGTGGGATCAGTAATGGAACGGTGCGGTCGGTGAGATCAGTAATGGAGCGGTGTGGTCGGTGGGATCAGTAATGGAGCGGTGTGGTCGGTGAGATCAGCGGGAGCGGTGTGGTCGGTGGGATCAGTAATGGAGCGGTGTGGTCGGTGAGATCAGTAATGGAGCGGTGTGGTCGGCGGGATCAGTAATGGAGCGGTGTGGTCGGCGGAATCAGTAATGGAGCGGTGTGGTCGGCGGGATCAGCGGGAGTGGTGTGGTCGGCGGGATCAGTAATGGAGCGGTGCGGTCGGTGAGATCAGTGGGAGCGGTGTGGTCGGTGAGATCAGTAATGGAGCGGTGTGGTCGGTGAGATCAGTAATGGAGCGGTGTGGTCGGTGGGATCAGTAATGGAGCGGTGTGGTCGGTGGGATCAGTGGGAGTGGTGTGGTCGGTGGGATCAGTAATGGAGCGGTGTGGTCGGTGGGATCAGCGGGAGCGGTGTGGTCGGTGGGATCAGTAATGGAGCGGTGTGGTCGGTGAGATCAGTAATGGAGCGGTGTGGTCGGTGGGATCAGTAATGGAGCGGTGTGGTCGGTGGGATCAGCGGGAGCGGTGTGGTCGGTGGGATCAGTGGGAGCGGTGTGGTCGGTGGGATCAGCGGGAGCGGTGTGGTCGGTGGGATCAGTAATGGAGCGGTGTGGTCGGTGGGATCAGCGGGAGCGGTGTGGTCGGTGGGATCAGTAATGGAGCGGTGTGGTCGGTGGGATCAGTAATGGAGCGGTGTTGGCGGCGGGATCAGCGGGAGCGGTGTGGTCGGCGGGATCAGCGGGAGCGGTGTGGTCGGCGGGATCAGCGGGAGCGGTGTTGGCGGCGGGATCAACGGGAGCGGTGTTGGCGGCGGGATCAGCGGGAGCGGTGTGCTCGGCGGGATCAGCGGGAGCGGTGTTGGCGGCGGGATCAGCAATGGAGCGGTGCGGTCGGTGAGATCAGTAATGGAGCGGTGTGGTCGGTGGGATCAGTAATGGAGCGGTGTGGTCGGCGGGATCAGCGGGAGTGGTGTGGTCGGCGGGATCAGTAATGGAGCGGTGTGGTCGGTGGGATCAGTAATGGAGCGGTGTGGTCGGCGGGATCAGTAATGGAGCGGTGCGGTCGGCGGGATCAGTAATGGAGCGGTGCGGTCGGCGGGATCAGTAATGGAGCGGTGTGGTCGGTGGGATCAGTAATGGAGGGGTGCGGTCGGTGGGATCAGTGGGAGCGGTGCGGTCGGTGGGATCAGTGGGAGCGGTGTGGTCAGTGAGATCAGTAATGGAGCGGTGTGGTCGGTGAGATCAGTAATGGAGCGGTGCGGTCGGTGGGATCAGTGGGAGCGGTGCGGTCAGTGGGATCAGTAATGGAGCGGTGCGGTCGGTGGGATCAGTGGGAGCGGTGTGGTCGGTGGGATCAGTAATGGAGCGGTGCGGTCGGTGGGATCAGTGAGAGTGGTGTGGTCGGTGGGATCAGTAATGGAGCGGTGCGGTCGGTGGGATCATTAATGGAGCGGTGCGGTCGGTGGGATCATTAATGGAGCGGTGTGGTCGGTGGGATCAGTGGGAGCAGTGTGGTCGGTGGGATCAGTAATGGAGCGGTGCGGTCGGTGGGATCAGTGAGAGTGGTGTGGTCGGTGGGATTAGTAATGGAGCGGTGCGGTCGGTGGGATCATTAATGGAGCGGTGTGGTCGGTGGGATTAGTAATGGAGCGGTGTGGTCGGTGGGATCAGTAATGGAGCGGTGTGGTCGGTGGGATCAGTGGGAGCGGTGTGGTCAGTGGGATCAGTGGGAGCGGTGTGGTCGGTGGGATCAGTGGGAGCGGTGTGGTCGGTGGGATCATTAATGGAGCGGTGTGGTCGGTGGGATCAGTGAGAGCGGTGTGGTCGGTGAGATCAGTAATGGAGCGGTGCGGTCGGTGGGATCAGTAATGGAGCGGTGCGGTCGGTGGGATCAGTGAGAGTGGTGTGGTCGGTGGGATTAGTAATGGAGCGGTGCGGTCGGTGGGATCATTAATGGAGCGGTGTGGTCGGTGGGATTAGTAATGGAGCGGTGTGGTCGGTGGGATCAGTAATGGAGCGGTGTGGTCGGTGGGATCAGTGAGAGCGGTGTGGTCGGTGAGATCAGTAATGGAGCGGTGCGGTCGGTGGGATCATTAATGGAGCGGTGTGGTCGGTGGGATCAGTGGGAGCGGTGTGGTCGGTGGGATCAGTGGGAGTGGTGTGGTCGGTGGGATCAGTGGGAGCGGTGTGGTTGGTGGGATCAGTGGGAGTGGTGTGGTCGGTGGGATCAGTAATGGAGCGGTGTGGTCGGTGGGATCAGTGGGAGTGGTGTGGTCGGTGGGATCAGTAATGGAGCGGTGTGGTCGGTGGGATCAGCGGGAGCGGTGTGGTCGGCAGGATCAGCGGGAGCGGTGTGGTCGGTGGGATCAGTAATGGAGCAGTGCGGTTGGTGGGATCAGTGGGAGCGGTGCGGTCGGTGGGATTAGTAATGGAGCGGTGCGGTCGGTGGGATCAGTGGGAGCGGTGTGGTCAGTGGGATCAGCGAGAGCGGTGTGGTCAGTGGGATCAGTAATGGAGCGGTGCGGTCGGTGGGATCAGTAATGGAGCGGTGTGGTCGGTGTGCTCGGTGAGATCAGCGGGAATGGTGTGGTCGGTGGGCTCAGCGGGAACGGTGTGTTCGGTGGGCTCAGCGGGAATGGCGTGCTCGGTGAGATCAGCGGGAACGATGTGGTCGGTGAGATCAGCGGGAACGGTGTGGTCGGTGAGATCAGCGGGAGCGGTGTGGTCGGTGGGATCAGCGGGAGCGGTGTGGTCAGCGACCTTCATCGAAGGGATGTCATCCTCAGCAGTAGTGGGTGCGGTGGAGCGATCACATGTTTAATGTCATCAGGTGGATTTAGCTGAGGATAGGATCTGAACTTGTCAGGAGGTTGTGGTCTGGAGGTTTGTACAAGACTCATACAATCATTGAATGTGACATCAGGCCATTTGAACCATCAAATCCAGTTACACTCCCAGACCCATTCCCCTACCCAATGACTCTACATTTACCCTGACTAATGCACCAACCTGAACTCTATGGGCAATTTAGCCTGGCCAATTCACCTAACCTGCACATCTTTTGGAATGTGGATGGAAACCAGAGCAACCGGAGCAAACCCACGCAGGAGCGGGGAGAATACGCAAACTCCACACAGTCAAAGGTGGGAATTGAACCCGGGTCCCTGGCACTGTGAGTCAGCATTGCTAACCACTGTGCCGCCCCATAAGCCATCTAGTCACCCTAAGAGTTGGCATACTTACGCTCTTTGATGTCTGATAGGGTGGAGAAAATGCATTGTTTGAGGGTGTGGATCCTTCTGAGGATGAAGAATAGGACAGGTCCTTTCTCGGTCTCGGAAAGAGAAGCCCTGAGCTGGGGCAGGATTGACTGTAGTCAGTCAGAGAAGATGGTGACACTTGGCTGCGAGCACAGAGCTGAGGATTGGTGGGAAGAACACTTTCTGGAGGCTTTAAGAGCTATTGTAGGTGACAGTTGTCATGGTTTGATCCAAATTGAGATGGTTTGAATGTTGTTTGGAATCCATGGGGGATAACTCAGCTACGCAGACTGAGGAAGGCGATGTGGCTATAGTTATGGGATTGTTTCAGGGTGTGGTTGAAGCACTGTTGGGCTGAGGAGATGACTGGGGGTTGCAGAGGGAGAGAGAGAGAGAGAGAGACCCACTAAGATCTTTGCAGAGGGAGGAGGAAAACCTCTTCAATGTGGGCATCCTTGGCAGAGCCTTCACATTATGGTTTTCAGCAACCTGGAGATAGCGAGGACTGCAAATACTGGAGAGTCAGAGTCGATAAAGTGTGGAGCTGGCAGAAGTACAGCAGGTCAGGCAGAATCAGAGGAGCAGGAGAGTCGATGTTTCACATCAGGAACTCTCATCCGGAGTCGCGATGAAGGGTCATCACCCCAAATGTTGAGTCTACTTCTCCTCTGATGCTGCCTGACCTGCTGTGCTTTTTTGCAGCGCCACACTTTGCTGATGCTGACTCTCCAGCATCTGCAGTCCTCACTACCTCCAAACTGGGTTTCATAGGGCTCTCAGGCCAGAAACATGGAGCCCAAGCAGGGCAAGTAATAAAAGAGTGGAGTGCAGTCTGACTGTGATTACCACTGCTGGGAAGAATCAGCCCATGGTCTCCAATTGTCACTCATGCTGCAAGTCAACAAGAACAGAAGAAACTTGTCTGTGTCTCACTTCAACATGGAGCTAGTTGAGTTCAGATGGAAGGCTTTCCTTACTCTAATCTTACTCTAATAGATTACTACTTCCACTGATTTGAAGTGAAGTAATTCCAGGAACACATCTCTGAAGCTGTCATAGTCACCCTAAAGAAGATCGTCTCAACACACTGAATTCCAGACATTATCATCTTCGATAGTGTCAAACTTTGCTGAAACCTTTTTTCTTCATTGCTATTCTATCGGAATTCTGACTCTCCTAGTCTATTAGGTTGTTCCAAACCTATGAAAAAAATCAAGACATTATTTATTTACCAGCAATACTACATACTGATTCATGACCAACAAGCCATTTCAGAAACCCTTACTAATTTTCAGCAGCTAACAAAAATTGACAAATTGCCATTTTTCACAAGTACACAGAGTATGGCTATATTTTGATTTGAGGTAAAATTAATGATGGTAACACCCCAACTTTATGACAGTACGGGGGAAAGCATGACTGCTGGTTTTTCATAATGCTCAGTTTGATGTATTGGGACAATAAATATTGATTCATCAATGCCCATATTTTCTGCCTGTTTTTCTGCTGATAACGGTCTTCTGTCTGAATTTAGCTTCCTTAGAATAACATGAAGTGCAATTTTAACTTTACCTCAAATGTAATTTATTTGCTGACTCCGGAGTTGGAGTCGTTAGAAGGTGAGCAGTTGCAATTTTGACTGGCTCTTCTGAGCACATGTCCGAGATACTCATCCAAAATTGGTGGGTTCCTTTTTCAGAAACGCATGAGAGTCTGACAGGAAAGTGGATTGAAGCTGAAACAGGTCAAAATGTTTTCTTTCAAACTTCCTTTCAGGGCCTGAAGGAACAGGATTGTTTCTCTGCACACCACGTGGAGTGTTGCCGACCCCAGCATCATAGGTTCATCACCACTTTCTGATTGCAAGACCTACCCGACGAAGTTGTGAAAACCAACTTCCAGATTAAAGCCAGTTATGGATGTACATGTATGGCATTTATTAATAATCTCACTAACTGTGATCTCCAGAACTGCCAATTGTGGAAACGTGTAGTAAGTGATTATTCTTTTGAAATTGTTGCTGAGACATAATGAATAGGTGCTGTTCTGATCAATAAGCATACTATTTTATTCCATTCTACAATAATCTAGAGAGAGAGAGAGGAAGGCAAATATTCATGTGATTATGGTATGACAATACAATGTAATTACAGAACTATTCTTCTTTTATTGTTGTGCAAGAGTATAGGGAGGTTTACTTCTTCCAACTTTTCAGTACTGGCTCGTGATACGCTCAATGCTAAGAAGCTTAAGTAGTGTAAGTAACAGGCATGAAATAGGCAGTGTTCAGAACATGTGCCCAGTGGCATAATTAAGAGACTGACTTGCACCAGTTGTGATTGGTGTGCTGCCATTATTACTTAGACTGTTCATCAACTACTGATAATTACCGAGCTGCCAAAGTGTCACCCTGATTGCAATGCTTCAGAAGAAAATTGATTTCTAGAAAACTGTTAAAGTAATACTCTAGCTCATATGTCTCCTACTCTCTACTTAACATTGCATGACCCATTGCCCAGCAGTCAATACACCTTCCCATTTCAGTTTCCCATCATTCCCTGCCAAGAATTTTTGTGTCATTGCCACTGAGTCTGGTTCTTGGAATTGTGGGTTGGACATGTGGGCTTGTCTGTGTTTGGAGTTGACAATCAGCTTTTGAGGGAAATAAACTACAATACCCATAAATCCAGTTGTGAGGAAGTTACTCAGATTTGCTAGATGGTTTAGGAAGAGATTTCCAGATTCAGTGAGTCGAGGCTAGGAAACCATTGCAGAGAGAAGCACTTATCAAGCTTTGAATAGTTTGGAAGTTTTTCAATGAATAATACGTACCAAGGAATGTTCCTAAGAAAAAGAGTTTAAACTAATGAAATTATCATAGAACAAGAAGTTATTATCAATACCAGACTTGAGTGCTAGATACAGTCGGAAGGAAAGGAGTGGAGTTTTTGAAGTATTAACAGAGGCAATTGCGTCAGGGCTAATATAGCACTGGAGTATAAAACAAGAGTTAAGAATGATTTATCAATGGTTTCAGCAAATGAGTTGTAATTTCAATAATTTCAAGCACAAAGTATTAAAACAAGCAGAAAAATCTGTAACTTATTTGGGCTGAGTTTTGCTGGGTGCAGCTCTGGATGTTCTTGTAATTGTAACCATTCCTATTAGTAATAGAGATGTACAGCATGGAGACAGGCCCTTCGTCTATGCTGACCAGATAGCCTAAGCTAATCTAGTCCCATTGCCAGCCCATATCCCACTAAACCCTTCCTATTCATATACCCATCCAAATGCCTTGTAAATGTTGCAATTGTATCAGTCTCCGCCATTTCCTCCAACAGCTCATTCCATACATGCACTACCCTCTGCATGAAAATGTTGTCCCTTAGGTCCCTTTTAAATCTTTCTCCTCTCACCTAAACCTATGTCCTCTAGTTCTGGACTCCCCCAATCCACGGAAAAGACCTTGTCTATTTACCCTATCCATGCGCCTCATGCTTTTATAAATCTCTATAATGTCACCCCTCAGCCTCCAGCGCTCCAGCAAAAACAGTCTCTCCATATAGCTAAACCATCGACCCTAGCAATGTCCTTGTAAATCTTTTCTGAACCCTTTCAAGTTTCACAACATCCTTCCTATAGGAGGGAGACCAGAATTGCACACAATATTCTAAAAGTGGCCTCACCAATATCCTGTACAGCCAAAACATGACCTCCAAACACCAAGACTCAATGCTCTGACCCATAAAGGAAATGCCAATACAAAACACCTTCACTATTCTATCTACCTGTGACTCCACTTTCAAGGAGCTATGAACCTGCACTCCAAGTTCTCTTCGTTAAGCAACACTCCCTAGGACCTTACCATAAAGTGTACATGTCCTGCCCTGATTTGCCTTTCCAAGATGCAGCTTCTTACATTTATCGAAATTAAGTTCAATCTGCCACTCCTCAGCCCACTGGCACACCTGATCAACATCCTGTTGTATTCAGAAGTTACCTTCTTTGCTGTCCATTACACCTCCAATTTTGGTGTCATCTGCAAACTTACTAACTATACCTCCTATGGTCACATCCAAATTATTTATATAAATGTTGAAAAGCAATGTACCCTGCACCAATCCTTGTTGCACACCACTGGTCACAGGCCTCCAGTTTGAAAAACACCCCTCCACACCATCCTCTGTCTTCTACCTTCAAGGCAGTTCTGTATCCAAATGGCTAGTTCTCTCTGTATTCCATATGATCTAACCTTGCTAACCAGTTTACCACGAGGAACCCTGACAATGCTTTACTGAAGTCCACATAGATCACACTCACCGCTCTGTTCTAATCAATGCTTTTTGTTATTTCTTCAAAAAAACTCAATCAAGTTCACGAGACATGATTTCCCATGCACAAAGCCATGTTGACTTTCCCTAATCAGTCCTTGCGTTTCCAAATCCGTGTAAATCCTATCCCTCAGGATTCCCTCCAACAACTTGCCCACCATCGATGTCAGGCTCACCAGTCTATAGTTTCTTACCATCTTTTTAAAAATAGTGGCTGCACATTAGCCAACCTCTAGTCTTCTGGCGCCTCACCTGTGACTTTCAATGATTCAAGTATCTCAGCAAGGGACCCAGCAATCACTTCTCTAGCTTCCCACAGAGTTCTAGAGTACTCCTCATCAGGTCCTGGGATTTTATCCACTTTCATGCATGTTTGTAAGCTTCATCTTGCTTAGGTTATTTATACTTTGTGTTTCAAACGGTTTGAGTCAATGTTGTTATAAGGAAAGAGTGTTTTCTTTCCCCCGTGTTGATCTTCAGTCTTTTTTTTAAAATAATCATTTTTTTGTTTCACTATTAAAACAGAGACTGCAACGTTGCATGCTTGTGTGTTAGTGAACAATCACTATGTTAAAAAAAAATTATGATCCATCCATCCAGGTTCCAGTTTAGAATAGAACTTGTCCGGAACTAGTCCTGACTGGAAACTGCCCTGTAATAATTTAGGCCATGAGATCATAATAATTGGAGGTTCATTGTCCATGGTCTTTGAATTAATGACTACAATATGGTATTGAGACAAAATAGTTGTGTTGGGGTATGTTTATTGCACATTTGAAGATGGCTTTGAATGTTGCTAAGGGTTTTCTGGAAGTGGAAGATAAGTGAATTATTTAAAATCTTTGACTAAAGCTAAGCTGAGGGAATATAGCAGATAAACTGAAGATCGAAGTAAAACCAGGATCTCATAAGGATTAAGTATTTCAATTATGATGTAACAATCAGAATTGGGAGACTGTTAGCCTGAATTTAGAATTTCATAGCTGGAATTAGCTGCGAAAGAAATAGACATGAAAAGATTGGAATTAGAGGAGAGAGGAAATGAAAAACAGAGAATAACGATCAATGATGGGGTGGGGGGAGGGGGGAAGAGACAAAGAGAAATATAAAGAGTGAATTAAAGAAGTGTTAACTCCAAAATGAGAAGGAAATTAGAGAACAAAAGTTTGCAAAATAAAAATTTAGAATAATTGAGGAAGTAGAAAGTAATTGTTCAAATGATAATTCTGATTTCAATGTGGAATTTGATTTAACTAAGAATCTATGCTTAATTCTTAAATTTAATTAGGATAGAGTTGAAATATACTTTACATCATTTGAGAAGACAGCCAGACAAATGAAATGTTTGAACCTTTATGTTACAGAGCATTTTGACAGGTACAGACATGGAATTACACACCACTTTTTCAGGTGAACTAAGTATTAGACTTCAAAGAGGAATATGCAATGCTTGTGAGCTTGTGCCTGAAGCTTATCTATTGAAATTCATGACTGGAAAAAAGAAACTTGATCAGATATCTGTGGAATTAGTAACAACAAAATGTGCCGTGGGGTCAGTGATTACTCAAGCTAGAAAATAAATTTGAGAACATAAGGGAAATTATGATCATGGAAGAATTCAGAAATAGCATTTCTGCAATGTTAATTCTTAGTTAGATCAGCATTAAATATTCAAGGTCAGAGAAGCAGCCATTTTGGCAGTGATATTTCTGCGATATTTCTCTTGGACAGTTATGAATGGGGAAATGGTCATCTAACAATCCACAAGGAAGCTGAAGAAGTAGAAAATTTATGGACAAGAAACTAGCTTTAAAGAGCAGACATAAGTTATAATGGAGAAAGGCTAGAACTGAAAAGTGATTTAAAGAAACTAGTATGCATTCATTGTAATAAGAGTGCATATATCAAAGCAAATTGCTGGAAATTAAATGGGGGTTCTGCATGAATAGAAAAGTGTAAGGACTTTTCAGAAAAGGAGACAGCAGGAAAGGAAATAGGTACTGAACTGTAGCAGTAATACAAAAAGAACATGTTTCCTTTGAAGGTATTCAGAAGTGTGAGATGTTAATGATAGCCATGAAAATTAAATTTTGGAGATTGACAAACAAAAGCAAACTGAAGATTGAATATTTATATGAAAAGAAGAAGAGGTATTTCTTTGACTTTTAATCAAGGGATAAATAATAAAGATATTGAGTGACACTGGACCAAGTCAGTCAATCATGCTGACTGATGATACTATGTCTTACAGATGAGTTAATGATGTAGAAAATATTGACTGGAGGTATACATGGAGGTTACAAACCAGTCTCATTATACAGAGTAGGATTAACAAGTGACTTGGTGATTGGAGAAATTGAAACCAAGAATAGTTAACAAATTCCTGTAGAATTTGGGACTTTATTTTGGGAAATTTCCTGATAAACATTGGATTCACCAAGGGTGGTAGAACAATCAATGGAGGTGAAAAAGGCCAGACTGTTACAGTAAGAACATCTTGCATTATTTTCTGATTGTGTGATAACTAGATCTAAAACCCATTAAACTAGACCAGCGGAAGAATCCATGAAACAGGGAGATGATCTGGAAATTCAGTTACTGGATACAATTTTTGAAAATTTAGTTTAAAAAAGGATGAAGAAAATGAATGTGGCTGAAATGTTTAGCCCACCTTAATTCATAGAAGTATCAGTGCAATTAGAGAATAAATCTGAAATGAAAATTCAACAATTAGATTTGAAAACAAAGAGGTGCCTATTAGGTTGAATAGTATCTTGTCTTATCTTACAGCAAATTATTGAAGATCCTCACAGAATTATAAATCAATTTATGGGCATAAACCAGGGCTGTTCATGATGTTAATGTGGGGAATTACTTAGAAAGCAACACCTGGGCAAGGATGAAGAGTTTGGAATAAATGTGTCTTCAATGAGGATTTGATCCCGAGCAAACACGTTATTCCGGTACTTGACCATTTCCATATCAGTGGTGAGCATCAGTATGGATACAAAGCTTTCAAGGAAATTAAGAATGCTTTTAGTGAAACTATTTGGAAATTAGGAATACTAAAAGAGTCATTAAAAAAAACTTACACTTTCCAATGCAAATGCGAAATTTGCCGTCATACAAGTGACAGTGTGTGTAATATTGCACATGCTAAAGTATACAATAAGCAAATGATTTTCACCAAGTAGTCAGAATTGGATCATTGGGAGAAAGGGAGGACTGCAGACTCTGGAGATCAGAGTAAAAAAAAAGTGCGGCACTGGAAAAGCACAGCAGGTCAGGCAGCATCCGAGCAGCAGGAGAATCAATGTTTCGGGCATAAGCCCTTCACCAGTCCTGATGAAGGGCTTATGCCTAAACTTCAATTCTCTTGCTCCTCAGAATTGGATCATTGTCAGCTAAAGGACACCTTTAACACTACTTCGTACTTCAAAAGTGCTGCAGAATTTGGAATTAAAACCCTGGGTCATATCCGGCTGCATGGAAATATGTTGGCAGCAACAAAGAAAATTGAACAAACTGAAAATTTATTGTTACTGCCTTTTGATGGAGGACAGAATTCTATACCAAAACACATTAATCCTGATAAACAAACCAAAGATGGACAGAACTGAAAATTGATTACAGAGACTGGTCAAATGTTTATTTATGGTATGAACATTACACATTTAATAAATAGTGTTTTGAAAATTGTATAAAAGTATTGTGTGGTCAATTTGAATTTGATGATGAATCTCCAACCTCCACAATGAGGTTGCAGTGATTATGATGTGAAGAATAGGGCTTGAATTCTCAAGTTGGTTCAATTAATTATACTTGACAAATGGAGATACAATAGTGAGGAAGAGTGAGCTAATTAGACCTAAAAGGGTAAATCAAGCAGCAGATGGAAGCACCTCATCACTATTGTTTCAGTCTTTATTGTTAAATTTTCATGAGTATATGGATCACAACACCGAAAAGGTATTTGGCCACAATAGACTAAAACAGGAATTTCTCTGCGGTTGCTGGAGACCAAGGTGGAGCTCAGCATTTTGCCTTTGAACACAAGTATTATTATCAACAGGCCTAGTTCAAGTTAAAGTTGGATGTAGATTCAGTGGACCCAAAAAACATTCTGACACTGTTCCATGTGAACCCATATCATACTGACTCTATTCTAACGAAGTAATACCTGTTGTATGCAAGAGGATCAGGAAATGGCACGTGATTTAACTGAACATGTATTATACTACTTTGGAAATCCATTTCACCCAGTGTTTAGCCTGACCAATGGAAATAGCTTGTTATATTACCAATGAGCTGAGAACAGGCTTTTTTTCCTTACACTATAAAAGTGCATAATGTTTCTAGAGAAAACAGGCTTCCCATATAGAGCAGCGTTAAGAGTTTGGTAAGCTTATCTGCAGTCCAAATGATGAGAGATATCTACTATATGCTTTATTAATGTTTTGATATTGTGATATGAAGAATAGGAGTTCCATTTGTATCTAATTTGAATTTCCCTAATTTTGCATTCTCTGTTCCACTGGTTGATTACTATTTAAGTCAATGAAAAGAGCTGTCAGATACTGCAGAATGTGGCAGGTGGAAGACATGGCACACGTCTCCGCTGGCTACATCTGTGGGAAGTGCACCCAACTCCAGCTCCTTGAAAACTGTGTTAGGGAATTGGAGCTGGAGCTGGATGAACTACGGATCATTCGGGAGGCTGAGGGGTAATTGAGAGGAGTTACCGGGAGTTGGTCACTCCTCAGGCTCAGGACAAGGATAAATGGGTTACAGTTAGGGGGAGGAAAGGGGACAGTCAGACAGTGCAGAGATCCCCTGTGGACATTCCCCTCAGTAATAAGTATACCGTTTTGGATACAGCTGGGGGGGGGGTGGGGGGTGGGGGGGAAGATGACCTACTAGAGAAAAGCCATAGCAGTCAGTTCTCTGGCACTGAGCCTGACACTGTGGCAAAGAAGGGAAGGGGGCAGAATAGAAAAGTACTCGTGGTAGGGGACTCGATAGTTAGGGGAATCGACAGGAGATTTTGTGGTCAGGATCGGGATTCCCGGAAGGTATGTTGCCTCCCTGGTGCCAGAGTCCGGGACGTCTCCGATCGGGTGTATAAGGTTCTAAAAGGGGAGGGCGAACAGCCAGAAATCTTTTTACATATTGGCACTCATGAAATAGCCAGGAAAAGGATTGAGGATATAAAAAGTGATTTCAGGGAGTTAGGATGGAAGCTGCAAAGCAGGACGAACAGAGTAGTGTTCTCTAGTTTACTACCGGTGCCACAAGATAGCGAGGCGAGGAACAGGGAGCGCGCAGCTTAACACGTGGCTGCGCAGCTGGTGTAGGAGGGAGGGCTTCAGATATGTAGATAATTGGGATGCCTTCTGGGGAAAGTGGGACCTGTAGAAGAAGGACGGGTTGCATCTGAACTGGAAGGGGACCAATGTCCTGGGTGGAAGGTTTGCTCAAGTAGTTCGAGAGGGTTTAAACTACTATGGCAGGGGCGTGGGAACCTGTGCTGTATACCGGAGGTGAGAGTTGATCCAGACGAAGCAATAGCAAGAGGTAGACCAGCTAGTGGGAAGGAATTTCCTGGCAAGGAACCAAGGAATCAGTCAAAGTGTGTTTGCTTTAACGCAAGGAGTATCAGGAATAAAAGTGACGAACTTAGAGCATGGATCAGTACCTGGTGCTATGATGTTGTAGCTATAACAGAGACATGGGTTTCTCAGGGGCAGGAATGGTTGCTGGGTGTTCCAGGATTTAGAACATTTAAAAATAATAGGGAGGGGGGAAAAAAGAGGAGGGGGTGTAGCACTACTAATCAGAGAGGGTATCACAGCTACAGAAGCTTCCATTGTCGAGGAAGATCTGTCTACCGAGTCAATATGGGTGGAAATTAGGAACAGCAAGGGAGCAGTCACCTCTTTAGGGGTTTACTACAGACCCCCCAATAGCAGCAGGGAGATGGAAGAAAGCATAGCTCGGTAGATTTTGGAAAAGTGTGGACGTAGTAGGGTTGTTGTAATGGATGACTTTAACTTTCCCAATATTGATTGGAACCTCCTTCGAGCAGAAGATTTGAATGGAGCTGTTTTTGTAAAAGTGTGTTCAGGAGGGTTTCCTAACTCAGTACGTTAACAGGCCGACGAGGGGAGAGGCCATTCTAGACTTGGTGCTCGGCAATGAGCCGGGGCAGGTATCAGATCTTGTGGTGGGAGAGCATTTTGGTGATAGTGACCACAACTGCCTCACATTCTACATAGCTATGGAGAAGGAGAGGATTAGGCAAAATGGGAGGACATTTAATTGGGGAAGAGAAAACTATGATGCGATTAGACATGAGTTGGGAGCATGGATTGGGAGCAATTGTTCCATGGTAAAGGCACTATAGACATGTGGAGACTGTTTAAGGAACATTTGATGCAAGTGATGAATAAATATGTCCCTCTGAGACAGGCAAGAAGTGGTAAGATAAAGGAATCTTGGATGACGAGAGCGGTGGAGCTACTTGTCAAAAGGAAAAAGGTAGCTTACGTAAGGTGGAGGAAGCTAGGGTCAAGCTCAGCTCTATAGGATTACAGGCAGGCAAGGAAGGAGCTTAAAAATGGTCTAAGGAGAGCCAGGAGGGGGCACGAGAAAGGCTTGGCAGAACGGATTAGGAAGAACACAAAGGCATTTTACACTTATGTGAGGAATAAGAGAATGGTCAAAGAAAGAGTAGGGCCGATCAGGGATAGCATAAGGAATTTGTGTGTGGAGTCTGAGGAGGTTGGGGAAGCCCTAAATGAGTTTTTCGCTTCTGTCTTTATGAAAGAAATGAACTTTGTAGTGAATGAAACCTTTGAAGAGCAGGTGTGCATGCTGAAATGGATAGAGATAGAGGAAGCTGATGTGCTGAAAATTTTGTCAAACATTAAGATTGACAAGTCGCCAGGCCCAGACCAGATTTGTCCTCGGCTGCTTTGGGAAACGAGAAATGCAATTGCTTTGCCACTTGCGAAGATCTTTTCATCCTCGCTCTCCACTGGAGTCGTACCTGAGGACAGGAGAGGGGCAAATGTAATTCCTCTCTTCAAGAAAGGAAATAGGGAAATCCCCGGCAATTACAGGCCAGTAAGCCTCACGTCTGTCATCTGCAAGGTGTTAGAAAGGATTCTGAGGGATAGGATTTATGACCATCTGGAAGTGCATGGCTTGATTAGATGCAGTCAACACGGCTTTGTGAGGGGCAGGCCATGCCTCACAAACCTTATCGAGTTCTTTGAGGATGTGACGTATATGGACTTCAGCAAGGCATTTGATAAGGTTCCCCATGGTAGGCTCATTCAGAAGGTCAGGAGGAATGGGATTCAGGGGAAACTCGCTGTCTGGATACAGAATTGGCTGGCCAATAGAAGACAGCGAGTGGTAGTAGAAGGAAAATATTCTGCCTGGAAGTCTGTGGTGAGTAGTGTTCCACAGGGCTCTGTCCTTGGGCCTCTACTGTTTGTAATTTTTATTAATGACTTGGATGATGGGATTGAAGGATGGGTCAGCAAGTTTGCAGATGACACAAAGGTTGGAGGTGTCGTTGACAGTATAGAGGGCAGTTGTAGGCTGCAGCAGGACATTGGCAGGATGCAGAGATGGGCTGAGAGGTGGCAGATGGAGTTCAACCTGGATAAATGCGAGGTGATGCATTTTGGAAGGTCGAATTTGAAAGCTGAGTACAGGATTAAGGATAGGATTCTTGGTAGTGTGGAGGAACAGAGGGATCTTGGGGTGCAGGTACATCGATCCCTTAAAATGGCCACCCAAGTGGACAGGGTTGTTAAGAAAGCATATGGTGTTTTGGCTTTCATTAACAGGGGTATTGAGTTTAAGAGTCATGAGATCTTGTTGCAGCTCTATAAAACTTTGGTTAGACTGCACTTGGAATACTGCGTCCTGTTCTGGTCGCCCTATTATAAGAAAGATGTGGATGCTTTGGAGTGGGTTCAGAGGAGGTTTACCAGGATGCTGCCTGGACTGGAGGGCTTATCTTATAAGGAGAGGTTGACTGAGCTTGGACTTTTTTCATTGGAGAAAAGGAGGAGAAGAGGGGACCTAATTGAGGTATACAAGGTAATGAGGGGCATAGATAGAGTCGATAGCCAGAGACTATTTCCCAGGGCAGAAATGACTAACACAAGGGGTCATAGTTTTAAGCTGGTTGGAGGAAAGTACAGAGGGGATGTCAGAGGCAGGTTCTTCACAGAGTTGCGAGAGCATGGAATGCGTTGCCAGCAGCAGATGTTGAAGCAAGGTCACTGGGGACATTTAAGAGACTCCTCGACATACATACGGTCACAGAAATTTGAGGGTGCATACATGAGGATCAGTGGTCGGCACAACATCGTGGGCTGGAGGGCCTGTTCTGTGCTGTACTGTTCTATGTTCTATACTGAGCACTCTGAAAAGCATGAGTGGGCTAAACATCTGTTACACAACATTTTCATTGTGATTCTAAAGTACTGATGCCCTTACTACATCGTGATGTGCAAACAGACCAGGCTGTGTTGCCTCCCAAATTTTTTGCATTTGAAAGACAGATAAAGCATCCAAGTAGTCTGAAGCAGTTAGTAACAATCTATTGGAAGGAACTGGATGGTCTGGAAAGGAGCAAGAATTATGTCCTGCCAAACAATGAGAATGTGACAACGAATGCTTTGTTAAGAGTGCACATACACCATCTCTGCTAATGTGCTAATTGATTCTGGTTATCCATTGTATTTTTAATTTTAAAATGCTGTTGCTATTTATAGGACACAGAATTAGTGGTAAGATAATTTTGATATGTCACGAAAATGCCTTTTTCAGATACATTTTCATTCATTTTTTGATAGAGTGGAGGTGTGATGAAGCAAGATTTATACATATGCATTTGTGTGTCATTTGCAGCAAGTTTGGTTCTTTGGTGTTTGTGTTGGACATAAGACCATAAGACATAGGAGTAGAAATTCGGCCATTCAGCCCATCAAGTCTGCTCTGCCATTCAATCATAGAGTCATAGAGATGTACAGCACAGAAACAGACCCTTTGGCCCAACGCATCCATGCCAACCAGGTATCCCAACCCAATCTAGTCCCACCTGCCAGCACCTGGCCCATATCCCTCCAAACCTTTTCTATTCATATACCCATCCAAATGCCTCTTAAATGTTGCAATTGTACCAGCCTCCACCACTTCCTCTGGCAGCTCATTCCATATACGCACCACTCTGTGTGAAAAGGTTGTCCTGTAGGTCTCTTTTATATCTTTCCCCTCTCACACTAAACCTATGCCATCTAGTTTTGGACTCCCCGACCCCAGGGAAAAGACTTTGCCTATTTACCTTATCCATGTCCCTCATAAATTTTGTAAACCTCTATAAAGGTCACCCCTCAGCCTCCAACACTCCAGGGAAAACAGCCCCAGCCTGTTCAGCCTCTCCCTATGCTCAAATCCTCCAACCCTGGCAACATCCTTGTAAACCTTTTCTGAACCCTTTCAAGTTTCACAACATCTTTCCGATAGGAAGGAGACCAGAACTGCACGCAATATTCCAACAGTGGCCTAACTAATGTCCTGTACAGTCGCAACATGACCTCCCAACTCCTGTACTCAATATTCTGCTTTCTCCCCATAACTCTTGATCCTCATGAACCTATCTCAGTCTTAAATACACTCAATGAACTGCCCCCCACCCCCACAGCCTTCTGTGGTAACAATTTCTAAAGATTCACCAATCTTAGGCTGGAGAAGTTTCTCCTTATCTCCACTCTAAAAAGGTCTTCCCTTTACTCTAAAGTTATACCCTCGGGTCCCAGTCTCTCCTACCAGTGGAAACATCTTGTTGACATCTACCCTGTCCAGGTCACTCAGTATTCTGTATGTTTTAAATAGATCCCCCCTCATCCTTTTCTGTATAGACCCAGAGTCCTCAAATGTTCTTCATATGTAAAGCTTTTAACTCCTGGGACCATTCTCATGAACCTCTTCTGAACACGCTCCAGGACCAGTACATCCTTCCTGAGATATGGGGCCTGAAACTGTACACAATACTGCAAATGTGGTCTGACCGAGCCTTATAGAGCCTCTGAAGTGCATCCCTGCTTTTATTCAAGTCCTCTCAAAATAAATGCCATCATTGCATGTGCCTTCATAACTATTGATTCAAACTGCAAGTTTACCTTGAGAGGATCCTGGACTAGAACTACCAAGTGTCTTTGCACTTCAGACTTCTGAAGTTTCTCCCTATTTATAAAATAGTTCATGCCTCTATTCTTCCTACCAAAGTGCATGACCTCACATGTTGAAGCAAGGAAAATTAATAATCACATTCAGAAGGCATGGCAGCAGAAAAAGCATTGTCAGGAAAATTTAGCCATGGGCCAAATAGAAGATAAAAGTAGACATCTTGAAGAAAACAATTCTTAAGATGAAGAACTCCTAATTTTAGATGCTGAATCAGATGCTGAACAAATAAATATACTTGTGTGTTTGCTTGAGACTTTAGCTAATCATAAAATAGCTTCTCTAGTCATAAAATAAATGACAGGCACTGTTGATCATGGTCTGCTAGGTTTGGAGAATCATTCTTAATCGTTAAAATGA
Organism: Chiloscyllium plagiosum; assembly: GCF_037043375.1. Taxonomy (NCBI): domain Eukaryota; kingdom Metazoa; phylum Chordata; class Chondrichthyes; order Orectolobiformes; family Hemiscylliidae; genus Chiloscyllium; species Chiloscyllium plagiosum. Next base: position 48,120,847 of record NW_028270149.1, read on the forward strand.
ATAATACTCTTGGAAGAATAAAAGTTAGTAGAAGAATTTAGTATAATGGGGAATCCATAAATAATTTCATTAATGATTTCTACAGGTTAGTGATGGAATGTAACTATGAAGCCTTATAGTCGGAATTTAAAAAAAAAGAGGCAGAATTATTGTTGGCATTAATGGCGAATCTTGGTTTATCGGAATTAAAAGAATATTTGACTCTAGTGAAAGCCGATCAGGTCATGAGTGAAATAGAAATATAGAAGCACTACAAGAGTCAAAATCATCGCAGGAGATCAGTGGAATACAATCAGTTCATCAGCTATAAAACTCCAAAAGATACGTATGAGATGCAAGTTCAGAAAGTAGGAAGTCTTCAGATATTAAAAGTGTTAGCACTTTGGGCATTGATATGTGACGGGGAAAAAAGAAGTGTTCATCCTTATCTTTAAATCAATGTGTCACTCCCAGAAAATGTGTTGAAGGAAGACAGTCACAAAGCAAGAGAAGATAAATAGTTACTCACTTAAAGAGAAATCAATTGCCTGTCATAGAAGAAAAGTATTTCTGGAGGAAATAGATGATCCTGTCCTTACCTTTTTTTTTGCAAACGGTTATTCATATCAATGGACACATTAATAAATTGAAGCTTCACACAGAGACAACTGTTACTACCCTATCAAGTAGTGTACCGTGGTCAAAATTACAAAGACATAGCCTATAGCAATCAACACTTCACAATCAAGATTTCTCATTCTTGTGTAGAAATATGTGTGTCTTGCTCTTACCTTTTTTTTTTAAAAAAGGTCAGAGGTTAAATATTAAAAGAACAAGAGCTCCTTTGAACAGGAATACCACAAATTGTTTACAGGATTAGGGAAGCACAATATTTCATGCAAGATCACATGAAAGAAAGATGCTAGGCTGACCTCTACATATCCAGAAGGATTTCCTATACTTCAATTAAATAAGTTGAGAAACAAGTTGAGAAAATGACCAGAATGGGGATCATTGTCTTGGTGATAAAACCAACCAAGTGATGTTCAGGTAGGCTTATGCATCCAAACTCAATGGATGTAATGTTGAGAAAAATCTACCCTCGGTCTGTGGTTGACAAGAGTTTATCCAAAGTTCATTCAGGTCTACCTAAATTATCCTAACGCAGAACTTTCACTAAACTCGATGCAAACTGTGGATGCTGGCAAATTCTAAGCTTAATTATAACATTTATAATTTCAATTGAGAGAATTTGCTTTAGCAGACCAACATTTCGGATTGCCTTGGCTCCAGAGATTTTTCAACAGAGTATGTCCAAATATTATACATTCTACAACATGGATAACTATTGATGTACAGTGAAATGGTTGCAGAGAATGATCAGAGGGTTTATGCAGTTTTAAAAACACCTACTGACTGACTGGCTCACCTTAATGACCAGTGTTAATTTTTAACGCATCTATTTACATCTTGGGACACCTTGTCAACAGTGACGTAATAATGGCAAACCCGGGAAAATACCCAAAATATCAAGGGCATGCTGACATCCATGAATGCCTGAGTCTACTACACTCCATCCTTTCCAACCATCATAGTTGCTGATGTTTCAGCTACAGATTTAGGTGCAATCAAACAGGCATCAGAAATCAGTGTGCTTAGCCTTACAGGCACCGTCAGAGAGCCTCCATGGATACAGAGATAGTCAATATAAATATATTGTTAATAAATTTCACAACATCTTTTTCAAAAAGTTCAAAGTTTTTGTGATATATGTTACAACAACTAATATATAGGTGTTATATTGTTGACTTCAGAGCTTTAATAACTGTTCATGGATTGAATGAGTCAATAAGATAAACTGTTATAACTAAAAGCAGCAGCAATAACTCTGTTTGGAACAAATTTAAAGACAAGGACAAACATACAGGGATTGAAAGCAATTAGCTATGTCTGGCAAAAGGAGGAGTGGAGGCTACATGAACAAAACTGCTTTGACACCTGATTGATAAATTGAATATTTTATGCCACAAAAGATAAAGATTGCCATGCAGAAGAATTTCAGAAGTTAATCATAGGGAAGCTGTGTCTTCAAACAGACAGTTAAGGCCAAATATAACAAGGAACAAAGAAGCTACGTCTGATAAGAAAGCAAGCTGCAGACTTGCAATAATTTGGATGGAAGAATCTGTTGAATCATCAATAATGTCACACTACAACCTTGAAAGAGACAGAAATTATGTAAGAATATGTAATAACATAGCAAGTCAGTAGAACTTTGAAGAACACTGCATAAGAATCAAACCTTGAACATATCCAGAGTCAGGCTGGCCAGATTCCACCATTAATCGTGTATTAGCCAAGTTGAGTTGTGAAGCTTAACTTGCTTAATGGGGTCTTATTTTGGTTGCTACATGCAATAAAGTTTAAATTTTTTTTCCTGTAGTTGTTTCCTGTGAGGTGTCTTAATAAATAGCAGAATTAAAAGTAATTTGTGATGATTTTTTCCACAATGTATGGAACATGCAAACCATATCAAAATGTATCTGAATCCATTGTAGCCAAAATGTTCACCAGTACTTGACTGGGATGAATCCAATGAAGAAGGTCATAATATAAATGGCTTATTGACTTCACAGCATCAGGAAGGGGATCAAAGTCCCATAGCACTTTGATCCCCTTCCTGGAGCGATTACCATAGCACAGGCCATGATCTTCTGTCATACTCGCAAGACTGCTGGTTGGCTGGCAGCTGAATTGTCTAAAGAGGGTCATCAAGTAGCACTGCTAAGTGGAGAGATGATGGCAGAGCAACGAGCCGCTGTGATCCAGCGCTTCCTGGATGGCAAAGAGAAAGTACTTGTCACAACTAATGTCTGCGCAAGAGGAATTTATGTTGAGCAGGTCTCCGTCGTCATAAACTTTGACCTTCCAGTGGATAAAGATGGTAATCCAGACTGCGAGACATACCTTCACAGAATTGGACGAACAGGTCGTTTTGGCAAACGTGGCTTGGCTATTAACATGATGGACAGTAAATACAGCATGAATATCCTCAACCGAAGCTAGGCCAAATGTTCGGCACAACATCGTGGGCCGAAGGGCCTGTTCTGTGCTGTATTGTTCTATGTTCTATGTCAGCAATTTTCAACCCAGAGATCTAAAAATTGTACAAGCTCAAAAAGTATGTATTCTTGTGAAACGTCTAGACTGCCCTAATTTGAGATTAAGGACCTGAGATGCACTTATAAACCGAAATGTAGAACAATCATGGGAAAAGGTTGAGGGAGATGTGATATGAGAGTGTAAGATCTGAAGCATTAAATGCTGAGGAACTAATGAAGCACTGCCCAATATGAAGGTGTCACTTGGACTTAGGTGGGGTGAACAGCTTTTGGTCTCCCTCAGCCTTAGTAGTAATGTTTTTCAGACCAATGCAACTTGGCCGAATTACATTTATGCAATAAATTACATCTTGTTTAAACAAGAATATCTTCCAGTTAGAATACTAGGTGGTTTTCTGCTATCACATTAGAGGCAGGTTTAATAAATGAATTCAGAATAAAACACCCAAGAAAACAGCATGGTAGAATTTAGCATTTAGATTGAAAGTGAGAAAGTTAGAAACAATTGCTCCAAACTTAAATAAGTGCAATTACAAAAAATATGAGGACAGGGTTTGCTGGAGTGAACTGGGAAAGGAGGCTAGCAGCAAAGATGGTTAAGGAAAAGTGTCATACAATTCAGATAGTTGTTCAGAAAAATGCTCATGAATCATAACAAATATGTTACTCAATAAGAAAGAAGGATTCTGGATGTAGGTTTGCTTGCTGAGCTGGAAGGTACATTTTCAGATGTTATGTCATCATACTAGGTAACATCTTCAGTGAGCCTCCGGACAAAACATTGCTGATGATGCCTGCTTTCTATTTATATGTTTGGGTTTCTTTGGGTTGGTGATGTCATTTCCTTTCTTTCTCTCAGGGGTGGTAAATCGTTCCTGTATTTTTTCGCCGGGGTGGTAAATTGCCTTGGCATCACTAATCATGGTTAACTAAGCAAGATATGTACAGCATCAAATTGAAAGAAAAAACATACAACGTGGCAAAAATTAGTGGTAAGACAGAGGACTAGGAATATTTTAAAAAACAGCAAATTATAACCAAAAATTAATCAAGAGGGAGAATATAAACTTTGAAGGCAAATGTACAAATAATATCAGCAAGAGGTTCTTTAAACATAGGAAGAGAGAGTTAAAAATGAACATGAACTCTTGGGAGAAAGAGGCTGGAGAAATGATAATGGGAACTAGGAAAAGACAGAGGAGTACAATAAATACTTTGCAGCAGGTCTTCACAGTAGAAGACATGGATAACATTCCAAAAATGTTAAATATTTAAGAATCAAAAAGGGGTGTGAAAATAACTACATAACTATCATGAGAGAAAAAAAGTACAAGGGAAAGTCATGGGATTAAAAGCTGAAAGGTGCCCTGAACATGACGGGATGCATCTTAGGATATTAAAAGAAGTAGCTACAGAGATAGTGGATGCACACCTGGTAGTAATCTTCAAGAATCCTTAGTTTCTGAAACAGTTCCCAAGGAATCAAAAAACAACCAATATAACACCCTTATTCAAAAAGGGAAGGAGACAAAAACTGGTAACTGTGAGTTAGTTTCACAATGACAGATGTTAAGATGTTGCCGTCTATTATGAAGGAACATTTTAAAATACATAATACAATTAAACAAATGGCTTCATGGAGGGGAAATCTTGAAAAGGAAGCAAACAGGATAGGTAAAGGAGAATGAGCAGATGTATTATAATTTGATTTCCAGAAAGCATTTAAACTTTAATATTTAGGATACTTAATAAATAATAGCCCATGGTATTGCAGATAACATATTAGCATTGATAGATTTGCTACCTAATAGAAAATAGACAGTTCTGAGGAAGAGTGATATCTGACTTCAAACATTAACTCTATTTCTCTCCACAATGCTGCCCAAGCTGTTCAGCTCCACACTTCTGGAGTTACAGCACCTGCAGCATTTTGCTTTAAACAGAGGATAGAGTTGAAATAAGGTGAGTACTTTCAGGACGGGTACCTATAACTAATGGAGTGCCATAGGAATCAATGCTGGGGCCACAATTAATTATTTACAAAATATATCAATGACTTGGCTGGCAAAAGTGAAGCATTATCTTTAAGTTTGCAAATGACACAAAACTAGATGGAGAGGAAACTGATGAGGATGACACAGAGGAATATAAACAGGCTAAGTAAATGGGCAAAAACTTGCCAAATGGATAATGTGAGAAAATATGAGGTGATGTACTTTGGCAGGAAGAATAGAGGAGCTGAATATTATTTAGATGGAAATTAAAACTGCAGAAAGCTGCAGCACAAACAGATTTGGAAGCCCTTATGCAGTAATCACAAAAAGCTACCATACAAGTTCAATAGGTAATGGGCAAGGTAAATGGGATGTTGACTTATATTTTGAATTGAATGGATTATAAAAATAGAAAGATCTTGCTACAAATATATAAATCACAAATAGACTACTATAAAAGTATTGGCCTTTGTAAATTAAAAAAAAACTTTACTGGCATTGAATGCAGTCCAGAGATGATTGTTCCCTGGTATGAAGTGATTTTCTTGTGAGAAGAGGTTAAGTAAGTTGGGCATATACTCATTGAAGTTTAGGAGAATGGGAGGTGACCTTACAGAAACTTATACGATTCCTAGGTTAGACACTGAGAGGTTGTTATCCCTTGTGAAACAATCTAGGACCACATTAGGTACTTGTTTTTGACCAGCACAGACCCAATGGGTCAAAGTGCCTTTTTGCCATGCTGTCAACCTCAATAACTCTATGACTCAATCTCAGATTAAGGGGTTGTCCAGGTAGGAGATGAGGAGGAATTTCTTCTGCGAGGGTAGTAAATCTGTAGGTATTTTATCACAGAGAGCTATAGAGGTTAGTTCACTGAAGACATCCAGGCTGAGACAGACAGATTTTTAATAAAATAAGAAAATCAAAGGTTGTGGGGAAAATGGAAAGAATGATTAGATTACTTACAGTGTGGAAACAGGCCTTTCCCAAACAAGTCCACACCGACCCTCCGAAGAGCAACCCACCCAGACCCATTCCCCTACATCTAACACTATGGGCAATTTAGCAATGCCAATTCACCTAACCGGCACATCTTTGGGCTGTGGGAGGAAACCAGAGCACCCCCACGCAAACATGGGGAGAATGTGCAAACTCCACACAGACAGTTGCCTGAGGTGGGAATTTAACCCGGGTTCTGGCGCTGTGAGGCAGCAGTGTGAACCACTGTGCTGCCCACCATCATCAGATCAGCCACAATCTCTTTGAATGGAAGTGTAGACATGTTGGGTTGATTGATCCCAGAGTCGCTGGGTTTGCTGTGTGAAGAGAGATTTAACAGTTTTGGCCTATTCTCTCTGGAATTTAGAAGAATGAGGGGAATGAGGTATTCAAGATGATAAAAGGTGTGGAACAAAACTTCCAGAGGAGATCAGGTACCAGGTGATGACGACCTAGAATCCAATTCTCCAATGCTAAATACTGGCCTGAAAATGAATGCGATATGATCTAATTGCCTCAATTAAATGCCTGAAAAAGAAAGTCAAATAGTTATCACCTTAATGAGTACAAAAACACCAATTAAGGAACATAGCTGCACCTCCTGCCCACGCTTCGATAGTGTCCTTAAAATCGGTTTCCTTCATGAAACTTGGTATCACCTTTCCTAATATCTCCATATGAGACATAATGTCCATTTTATTTAGTTTGATGCTTTGTTTAACATCTTGGAATGTTTGCCGTGATTAAAGTCTTATCTAATGCATATGCTTTATCCATATTACTCTCAAAGCTTACTATTTAGCATCGTACATTGCACTATAATTTAATCTGTATGAGTATTTGTAACTGACGTGGAGCCTTATTTCAAAGCAGTGTGGACTGGACGGTTTGAGAGATAGACATGGTCCTTGATACACAAGGTTCTCAATCGCTCAGGCATTAAAATTAATTGCCCGAAAATAGAGAGTGCCATACTGCAGACACTGAAAAATCAAATAAGGATCTGTGCTAGAAGTCTTGACTTGCACAATATCTTTTCAGTTATCAAATGCAGAATTCTGAACACAAACATCAATTATTCATGAGCTATGGTAGAGATTGCCATTGTATCATGTATTGCATCGCAATGAAGCATGACTGTGGGATCATGGTGAACGAAATATTGCCTGAGGCTTCAAACATTCCTGGTACATTGAGATTTAGCTGTTTAGTTGGTTTGTTTCACCCCACAAACATTTCAAAGAATATAATGATAAGGTCAGAATACAGATTTGAGTAAAACTCATTCTGATGCTGAGC